>NC_073381.1:84794899-85152399 GCF_028641065.1 Leucoraja erinaceus
GAGAGTGAGGAAGATTTGAATGAGCTGTATGAAACTGAGTGTCTAAAATTGGACAGACTGCACTGAATCCAGTAAATAAGGTTAGAGGAGGTGCATGTGAATCTTTGTCTCTCCTGGAGGGGCTGCTGTGGTCTCTGGTTGGAGGTGAGAAAGGAGGCTTAGGGACAGGTGTAACGTCTTCTACGATTCCATGGGAAAGACCTGGCGGCACGGTGGTGCAGCGGTTGCTGCCTTACAGCGCCTGAGACCCGGGTTTGATCCCGGCTATGGGTGCTGTCTATATGGTGTTGTACGTTCTCCCCGTGACTGTGTGGGTTTTCTCCGAGATCTTCGGTTTCCACCCACACTCTAAAGACGTACAGTTATGTAGGTTAATTGGCATGGTGTATGTGTAAATTGTCCCTAGTAGTAGGATAGTGTTAATGTGCGGGGATTGCTGGTTGGTGCAGACTCGGTGGGCCGAAGGGCCTGTTTCTGCGCTGTATCTCTAAACTAAAAATAATAAACTACTTGTGGAGGGAAGAGTTTGGGTGGGAAGGGATGAATTGAACCAAAGAGTAGTTGGGGTAGTGGTCTACATGGAAAGCAGAAAGGGGTCACTCATTGAGGACCTTCTTTTAATCACATTTATAAAAGCATCCCACTTTCCAGACATCCCTTTGTGCGCAAACAACCAATCCCAATCAACGTTAGCAAGTTTCTGTCCAATACCATCAAAGTCAGTGTGGCAATCCCAGCCTATATTGGGAAAGTTAAAATCCCTTATTATTACAACCCTATTAGTCTTGCAGCTGCCTGCAATCTTCCTGCATATTTATTCTTCCAATTCCTATTGACTATATGGGATGCAATAGTACACTCCCAATAGTGATCATCCCCATTTTATTTCTACATTCCACCCACACAGCTTCATGAAAAAAACATCAGTAATGTCATCTCAGGCTCATGCTGTGGTATATTTCTGAATCAATAAAACAATAAAACTTCTCTTTAACCTCTATCTCTATTATGATAAATTATGCTTGGAGTGAGAGGATGTAGGCAAGGTACTGAATGAGTACTTATATTGATCTTCACTAAAGGGAAGGATATGAATAAGGTCAGTTGGGTTGTACTAATACGATAGTGCAGTTTGAAATAAAAAATGGAGGTGGTGTAGGGCCTCTCAAAGAGTGTAATGGGCCTGTCCCATGCAGGCGATTTTTAAGGCGACTGCTGATGACTGTCATAGTCGTAAGCAGGTCGCCGAAAAAAACGCCGACTGGACCCCCCTACGACAATGTCTACGACAAGCTACAACAACCTACCACCTAGTCGATGTCAAGCTACGACAAGCTACCAACAACCAGCGACCCATTAGACGTCCACCTACGACCACACCTACGCCAACCTACGACCACACAGGCGACAACCTCTGACAACCGAAGTCAACCTACGTCCACCCGGGACAAACTACAACAAGCTACGACCCTGTCGGCGACAACTGAAGACAATTCAGTCGCCGGTACCTGTCGCCGGTTGACGTAGGTAGTCACCAATGGAATTTGCTGAAGTTAGCACCGGCGACAACCTACGTCACCTGGCGACAACCTACGACAGCACCTACATCAGGAGAAGTCAAGCTACGCTCATTGGTGTCAAACCCATTGTCGCCGAAAATGTTTGCACATTGAAAATTCAGCGGCAACCAGAAAGACACTATGACTCTTTGAGTAACTGAGGAGACTACTCACGACCATACAGGTGACATCCCGGCGACCATGTGGCGACAGCCTAGTCGCCTGTAGTCGCCTAAAAAATAGCCTAAGTGGGACATGCCCTTTAGGGTGCACGATTCCCAAGGGCCTGATGCTAGCTATTCTAGGTTATTGAGAGAGACAAGAGAGAAGATGGTGGGGGCCTAGAAGATTGCACTTGGGTAGAAGATGATGGGCAATATAAAAAATAATGTTCGGAAGGAGAGGTCAATAGAATTGGTAGAACACATTGAGAATTAGATTGAGAAGTTGCCGATTTATTTAATGGACGCTCATAGAGCTTGAATCAAACGTTCCTGCTCCAAATGGCTCATAAGCAATGCTTCAAAAGCTTTTGCCTCGATCCACCCTTCTCACCTATTTCCTGTGTTCCTCAAGGACTAATTGATTAATTACTAATGAAGCAGACAAATTTAAGTTAATACTAGACCAAGTGCAGACCCGTTGGGTCTGTTCCCCCAACGTGCGGTTGCGGGGAGGGGGGGCAGCATGCGGCATCACACACACTAACTCGCCCCCCCTCCCCCGCCGCGCACACGCTAACTACCCCCTTGATATTATATTAATTTTATTAATTTGGTCCTTTTACCCCGGCCCTATCTACTGATGCATAGCTCCCAACTTGCAGGTGCTTCTAGAGAGGGAGGGGAGGTAGAGAGTGAGGGCAGAGAGAGAAGGGGCAGAGACAGAGAGAGGGGCAAGACAGAGGGAGAGGGAGTGGGGGGGAGGAAGAGGGGGAGGGAGAGAGGGGGGGAGGGGGGGAGAGGGCGGACCTGAACTTGGTGAGCGGGCAGCTCGGACGGGGCTTACTGTGAACGGGCAGCAAGCGTCAGCAGCTCTCTCGACCTTGGGCGGCGTGGAGAGCCTCGGCAGCTCTCGCGTGACGATTCCCCATGTCCCTGCGATCAATGGAGGAATTGCAGGGTTCCAGAGGGAGAAATGGCCGCCAGGGCCACCTTCTCATTGTGTGCCCTGTGCGACAATAACTGGAGCCGCTACGTTCTACCATCAGGGGGGGGATACGGAGTGGATTTAGAAGCAAGCCGGTGGTCTCCGGTGACCGGCTGTAACCTGCTGTGACCTCCGGTGACCTGAGCATTTTGAGAACGGGGGGGGGGTTGGAGTGGGGGGGCGGGGGGGAGTCCAGCTGCGGGACGCGTGGCGCGAGCGTACTTGGGCTGTGCGCGGGGCTTTAGTCCACAGCAGGGGGGGGGGGGGGGGGGGGGGGGGGGGCCTGGAGGCAGGTGGGCCTCGAATGGTGGGAATGAGGGCATTGTGACGTCAGCAGCTCAAGCGGCGAATATATATATTTTTAAAGTGAGTTTTCTAATCAATTTTATTCAAAATCTGGGGAAATCAAGGAGTGGATTTCTGAACTCATAAGATAAATCCCTACCGAAATTGTAAACATCTCCGCGTTTTTGTGTCTGGTTTTCGAGGAGATACGTTGCAAAGGCTAAATGCCGTACCCTGCAAACTGATTTGTTATCTGCCACTCAAGCTACATCTGTAAATGTTGAAAGTAGGCTGGTTAGACAGGTTCACCAGCTAAAATTCATTATATTGTTCATACCTGTGTTATTAACAAGAAACTCAAACATAGTAAGGTTGCTATCTGCAGGAATCTCTGGCAGGTCAAGTTTACTCCTGTGCTCTTGGAGGAATTGTTCGAGTTTAATTCTGTCTTCGAGCTCCAACAAGGAACCAACACTCCACATCAGTACAAATACAAAGAGCCGCTTAAGTTGCAATTCATTAGAAAGTCCTCCATCTTCAGTTGAGGGCATTAATCCATCCAATAGTGTAAGTGACTGAAGGAGATAATATCATCCATTATTGGTCAAATCCTCTCATGCACTAGTTTTCTTTCACAATAGGTAATATTAAATGTTTAAATGCGCACCAAAATCCAACAAAAGCTCAAGAGATCAATATAGTGATGTGGAACTCAGACTCAGTGACATCATGCATATAGGTTGGTGACATTTAAACAACCTTAAAATTTGCTTCATATTTTTTTTTAAATGGCGGCACAGTGGCGCAATGGTAGAGTTGATGCCTTTCAGCGCCAGAAACCTGGGCTTGTTCCTGACTACGGATGTTGTCTGTACGAAGTTTGTACGTTCTCCCCATGACCTGCGAGGGTTTTCTCCAGGATCTCTGGTTTCCTCCCACACTCCAAACATGTACAGGTTTGTAAGCTAATTGGCTTGATATAACTGTAAATTGTCCCTCGTGTGTGTAGGATGGTGTTTGTGTGTGGGAGTTGCTGGTCGATGCGGACTCAGTGGGATGAAGATCCTGTTTCCGCGTTGTATCTCTAAACTAAACTAAACTAAGTCTGAAGAAGTGTCTCGACCCGAAACGTCACCCATTCCTTCTCTCCAGAGATGCTGCCTGCGTTACTCCAGCATTTTGTGTCTACTAAATTAAACATGGTTGCCTAGCAGGAACCCATTGAGAGAAGTTAACCCAATCCTCAGTGACTTTGAACTAATGGTATCCAACCATTAAACTCAAACTACATAATACTTGTCAGCTTTTTAGCATACATGTTGTTGTGCTTTAAATTCAGCATTCTAATTTTGAAGCATGATTGAGCAGTGGATTAATGCTATAAAGGAATGATGGACATTTTCGTTTATAAAAGTTAAACATTATGAATCCCATTTTAGTACTTCCTATGGCCCACAGCACCTTCTGGACACTTGGTTTAACATGTTAGATAAAATGTGTTCTTTATACTACTTCACACAGTGATTCAAAGGTTTAGAGTGTGATCTCCACCAAGATTTTGTGCAGATCACCGAGACCAACTATAGTGAGAGAGCCTGGCGTGCAAATCGTCTGTCAATAATGAACAAATAGGTAATAGTGCTTTGCTTGGCAACAAGGCAGGGCAGAAAAGGCTGTGGGACCCCTACTATTGGGGGCCTATTGGCGCCTGTCGGAATGCCATTGGCTAGAAGTAGTGCTATGGCGGCCTCTTGTTTCATTTGGTATAAAGCAGGCGTCTGCAGCATGGTCCTTTGTTCTCTGAAGGGCTTCACCGACGGGCTGGGATCGTGACCGGTGCCTCGGACTGCAGAAGTGTGCTGCTGTAGAAGGGGCCCTGCGCATACCTAGATAAGTATATGTTTACTCTCTATTGCCAATAAACTTGATTTATACTGTCGAGACACGTATTGTTAAACAAAGTCTTCTTGTGAATTAAACATAAATAAACCAAAGGAATAGTTAGATCTCAAGCCGGGTGTTGAGCAGCCAGGTTGTTGTCTCTGCATCAATGTCTGCCAGGCCCTGAGCTCCATTTGGTGGGTGGTAGAGCGGGCACTCAGAGATGACATGGTTGGCTGTCTGTTGTTCTGCTCCACATTCACAGGCTGGGCTCTGGTGGAGTCTCCATCTCCACATGCTGGCATTGAAACGCCCAACTCCAGTACCAAGTCTGTTGAGCTTCACCCATGCTCCTCTGGGGATGGACAGCTTTTATCTGATGAAAAGATGTAGCTATGTAATGGAGATGAGGTTGCCTTCCACTCCTGTGACCACTTGGTGGCTATCCAGTGTGCTTTTGTCTCAGTGGGCTGGATGGATGCTAGGAGTTGTTTTCCATGTGGAGCAAAGGGGTGACGGGACTTCAGTCGGGGTGGCCTCTGCTCTCTACTGATAGCCTGATGGAGGAAGAGATCTGGGTCCATGGCATGACGAGATAATGCCAGAGTTGCTGCTTGCCTTCGGATCCCTGCAGGCGGAAT
Organism: Leucoraja erinaceus; assembly: GCF_028641065.1. Classification (NCBI taxonomy): domain Eukaryota; kingdom Metazoa; phylum Chordata; class Chondrichthyes; order Rajiformes; family Rajidae; genus Leucoraja; species Leucoraja erinaceus. The sequence goes on from NC_073381.1 coordinate 84,800,415, forward strand.
GCCTGCAAGTATAGGGAGCTGCTCCACTGGAGTAGGTTGAAGGCACCCAGTGATGGTTCGCAAGGTGCTGTTCAAGATCGTGTCTACCAGGCTAGTGTGTCTGCTTCTACTCCATAGGGGTGAGCAGTACTCAGCTGGAGCATACACAAGAGCTAAGGCAGAGGTGCGAAGAGTTGATGGACTAGCTCCCCACTTGTTCCTGCCAGGCGTCGGATGAGGCCGCTACGTGCCATGTATTTTATGTTGGGGGGAAGCGGGTAGGGTAAGGGGGGAACCGTCCTTCAGTCGCTTCCTGGCGAGGATGCGGCTATTATCCAAGTTGCGTCCTCGCCCCCCCCCTCGCAGCCAACCAACTGGATTGGAGCGGACCAGAGCTTCAGTAGCTGCGGCGCTGCACTCGATAAATCGCAGAACGTGCGAGGCCTTACCTGGGATTGCTGCTTGGACCGGTGTGGACATTGGGACTGTTGGGCCGCTGCTCCAACATCGCGGAGCTGTGGGTGCAGAGCTCCCAATGTGGGCGGCGCTGACTTTAACATCGCAGAGTCCTGGGACCCTTTGCCGGGGGTCGCCAGCGTGAATCTCTGTCTAGCGCGGCCTGTGGACATCGGGAGCTGCGGACTCCTCCGGTGGAAGGTGGCCGATTCAGAGGTCCAGGCCGCTGAAGATGTTCTCCCGTTCGACGTCGGGGTTCCATCGTTCCCGGCGAGAGGGCCTGAACATCGGGCCGCCCGTGGCGGCGACTATGGGGTACTCGGGAGGCCACGACCACGGGTGAACACTGGGGAACATCAGCGAGGAGGTTGACTGGACTTTGGTTCCTTCCTCACATTGGGGAACTTTGGTGCTGCTGTGGGGATGTTTGTGTTGTGGACTTCTGTGTTCTGTGGGGTTTTTTAATTTTATTTTTTGTATGACTGTAAGGGAAAGTAAATTTTGTTGTCTCTTAATTGAAGACAATGACAATAAATTAAATCAAATCAAATCAAATTTCTGTTCTATCAGACAGATCCTTGAACGTGTTCCCTTGCAACATCAACAATGTACTGAAGAATCATATCCAAGATAGACAGAATGATTTTGATCAAGTCAAGCCATTTCTTCCTGTTGATTCTCTCACCACCGACCGCATGCCTGTTCTGACAGCTATGTACTTCAATAATGTTTAATTTGTGCAATAATTTACCAACACAACAATTGTTGATGATATCTGTACTTTCATATTTTCTGATCCACAATATATTCTGTGAACTGCACTTCATTTGAGTTGAAGTCATAAGACTTTACAGATGTTTTCCAGAAACAATTTGGGGACTGTGGATTTATCTCCCACCTTGGACCTGCTTTTAGTGAATCAAGATCTATATTCAAAAACTTGTAAAAAAGAAATGCTGCCTCAGCATGCCAGTCAGCATCTGTGGAAAGATAGAGTCTGCAGAAGCTGGAATCTGAAGCGACAAACAATCTGAGGGAGCAAGCAGCATCTGGGGGTGAAAGGAATTGTCGTGTTTTGTGTTGAAACCCTGCAACAGGCTTATAGCCCACTTTTTCATTTTATTCTACTGGATAGGTGATACCAGTGAGACAGAACAAAAAAATAATGTTGAAATCTTTTGTGTTTAAAAGTAATCCATATTCAAATCTAACATTAGTATTAAAAAAATTCTAACCTGTTTAATGTAGTTACATTCCAGCAGGTCCATTACTGGGTTCAGATTTAATTTCATGTAGGTATAACTATCTTCAAAGGCTTTATTATACAGGGCTTGTAGAATTTCAGCTTCTCGCGGAAGACGTTTATTTAACCAGGCCTAAAAATGGAGACAGTTTCAGAATAATTACTGGATCCTGATAATTCTGATATTTTTATTTTGCTATTAATTGTTCTTTACTTTTTAATTATTACTCTCTCCCTTCTGAGAATGCAATTGTAACTTTGGAAAATGATTTTTGGAATATTACATTTCTCTCTCCTTTGAGAATACCTTTGAGATACCGAATTGCAGAGTGAGGTTTCCCAGTCAAAGGCATGGCCCACTGACCATACATTGAAAATGTATTTTATAAACCCACTGACTCCCATGGCTATCTGGACTACACTTCCTCCCACCCTGCTTCCTGTAAGGACTCTATCCCCTACTCCCAATTCCGTCGTCTGCGCCGCATCTGCACACAGGATGAGGTGTTCCAAACCAGGGCATCGGAGATATCCTCATTCTTTAGGGAATGAAGGTTCCCCTCTTCGACTATAGATAAGGCTCTTACCAAGATATCTTCTATATCCTGTAGCTCCGCTCTTACTCCCCATCCCCCCACTCGTAACAAGGACAGAGTCCCCCTTGTCCTCACCTTCCACCATACGAGCCGTCACATACAACAGAAAATCCTCCAACATTTTCGCCACCTCCAACGGGATCCCTCCACTGGCCACATCTTCCCATCTCCTCCCCTTTTGACTTTCCGCATAGACCGCTCCCTGGTCAATTCGTCCCTTCCCACCCAAACCACCCCCTCCGCTGGTACTTTCACTTGCAACCGCAGGAAATGCTACATTTGTCGCTTTACCTCCCCCCTCGACTCCATCCAAGGACCCAAGCAGTTTTTCCAGATGAGGCAGAAGTTCACCTGCACCTACTCAACTTCATCTATTGCATCCGATGCTTTAGGTGTCAACTGCTCTACATCGGTGAGAGCAAGCGCAGGCTTGGCGATCGCTTCACCCCACACCTCCGCATAGTCCGCATTAACCAACCTAATCTCCCGGTGGCTCAGCACTTCAACTCCCCGTCCCATTCCATAACCGACCTTTCTGTCCTGGGCCTCCTCCATGGCCAGTGAGTCCCACCGCAAATTGGAGGAGCAGCACCACATATTTCGCTTGGGTAGTTTACACCCGTGGTATGAACATTGACCTCCAATTTAGGTAGTCCTTGCTTTCTCCCTCCTTCCCCTCCCCTTCCCAGCTCTCCCACAGCCCACTGTCTCTTCCTTTCTTCTTCCTGCCCCCCCCACCCCATCAGTCTGAAGAAGAGTCTCGACCCGAAACGTCACCCATTCCTTCGCTCCATAGATGCTGCCTCACAGGCTGAGTTTCTCCAGCATTTTTGTCTCCCATACATTGAAAAGTATGACATTAACATTCTAGTAGCTGCAGGTTTCTTATATCATACTAGGCTATAACGGATAAACTGCAAAATAACTAGTCATATTTTCAATCTGATAATTAGAGACAATTATGCCTTCACTGGTTCTATGGATCTATATTTTTTTATGTTACTGATGTGTAATGAGACCCATACACAGGAGTAACAACTCATAGTGCTTTATTGTAACACAAGTGGAGGAAACATTACTTGCTATCGTCTCCGTAGTCAGCATCAAGTCCGACCATGAGATGGTGAAGTACCGTTATCAATAGTCCGGGGTAGGGATAAAGATCCGGACTGGACTATATGGAATGTGCAGCGTGCATAATATGTGTGGTGATAGATATAGTAAAGGTAGGCTAATATAGTTAATCTACATCCTTCATCTTAAGGAATTAACCCATAATAAAATAGATATGATAATCAAATGTTAAGAATACACCACAACATGCAAAATATATGTGGCACTGATTACATGTGGTAAGTATAAGTAAGCTGAAGGGAATAACACCAACGGCAGTTCAAACGTAATCCTGGTACTTTGGGTTAGGCTTGCAGGTGCGAGCTGCACGTGTACGGTACAGTCCTACATTTCCTCCCTTCACTGGAGATGAGATCGGTGGTAGAACAGGAGCAGGAGAATGACACAGCATCGCCAGCGGCGAAACTGGAGACCTTGGCAGGGGTTCGAGTTGGCGTGGTCGTAGGTGAGGTGATTGGATCAAGTATGGCTTGCACAGTGTTATGATCGGGCCGGGGATAGGGATGGTAGTATGCTTGTGTGGTCGGGATGAAATGGAGGAGGTGCTTGTCCACCCGCAGGCAGGATATGCTGTCTATTACGTCTCTAGGTCTGTAGGTGACCAGATATGAACGTGGTTTGGGAGCAGTTCCAGATATTACACCGAGGTGGTCGTGACCCTTTTCTGTTTGCAGACGGACTACTTGTCCCTTGGCTAGTGGTGGAAGTGGTCTGCTCACTTTGTCATACCATCTTTTATGAATGTCGCGCTTTTGTTGTAGCTTGGACTGGATTTCAGATGGTGAGCGAACTTGTGCTTCTAATGTTTGTTTTGCCACAGGTAGTGTGGCGGGGTCTGTCTTGACATCAGACGCTGGGCGGGTAAACTGTAGATTAGTGACTCATGTTATGAGTCATGCATTTGTAGCTTTACTTGGCATGGTCTAGAACCCTCTTTAAGTCATTGATGAATACATGACCCATGTAGTTCATCTCACTCACCTGGAATTTGCACTTTAGGGGGTTAAACGAGGTTGATTTACTTGGCATGGTCTAGAACCCTCTTTAAGTTCACGTCATGTTCTTGGATATTTTGTCCAGCAATGAGAATGTCATCGACAATAATTGAGCATGGGTAACCAGCAAATAGTTGTTCCATGGTGCGCTGAAATTCTTCACTTGCCGAGTTTACGCCGAACGGCATGCGTAGGAATTTGTAACGTCCAAAAGGTGTGCTGAACGTGGTTAGCTTGGAAGTGTTGTTATCCAAAGGAGTGTGTGTGTTGATAGATATAGTAAAGGTAGGCTAATATAGTTAATCTACAGTTAAAAAAACAGTAATGGCATCTGGATGACAGAACAGATGATGTTAAGGTTACAAGCACTTTACAAACTGACCTAGCCAGTTTATGAGACAGGGACATAACATGGCACTATGCATATTTGTCATAAGTTTATGATTGAGTCGGTCATTATTTCATGTATTAAAATACACATAAAAGTACGAAAAGTGGGGGCAATTGATTCAACAGTCAGAAATATAAAGATTGTTTGAACAAAGCTGCAGATACTGGTTGAACAGTCGAACAACAGTCCTTGGATCACTTTGCATAAATAAAGAATAATGAAACAACTTCATTAAGAGTCATCCAGAATATACCGACAAAAATACCATTTACATGATTGATGTAATTGTATGTGTGTCTGATGCTATAAAAATGTATGATGAACAAGCACTCATCCTGGCACAGACATTCTATCTTTTGTAGTAGTGTAATGACGGCAGTTGTTCTTTGCTCTGTAGAAAACATATTTACATTTGTGTAGTACAGAAAAAAACAGCACAAGCCAATCAGATTTCTTAGCAACATTGTGGGAAAAAAAATTCAACCATGCTTTGTCACGGTAGTGGGTTTGTGTAAACTGATTCTACCAAAAATTTTAGGATCACAATTAATTTTCAATCAGCTGGGTTGGTCTTGCACAGTGCATTCCCATTGCTATGTAATATTGCAATTAGACCTTTCCTCCCTGTTGTGCTTGAAGATTCTAAAGCCTGGCTGATTGAAAAGATCAACATACAAAGGATTAACAGTAACTTGAATTTATAAATGGTTTACTGATAGAAGACAAAGGGTTGTGGTAGAAGGACAATATTCAGACTGGAGGTGTGTGTTCAGTGGAGTTCTTCAGGCTCTGTGCTGGGACCTCTGCCATTTGTGGTATTTATAATTGGATGCAAATGTGGATGGGTTGGTTAGTAAGTTTCCAGATGACACCAAGATTGCTGAAGTCGTAGACTGTGAGGAAGGCTGTTAAAGTACACAGTGGGATTTAGATCAGCTAAAGAAATGAGCAGAGATATGGCAGATGGAGTTTACTCCTAGCAAGTGTGAGTTGTTACTTTGGGAGGTTAAATGCAAGGAGAAAATACACAGTTCATGGCAAGATCCTTACCGAGGGATCAATGTACAGAGGGATCTAGGGGTCCAAGTCCATAACTCGCTGAAAATGGCAATACAAGTAGATAGAGTGACAAATAAGGCATATGGTAGGCATTGAGTATACGAGTCAGGAAGTCATAATGCAACAATATGGCTTCGGTTAGGTGGCATTTGGAGTATTGCAGGAAGTCCGGTCACCCAATACAGGAAGAATGTGGTTTTTTGGCAGAAAAGGTTTATCGGAATGATGGCAGGGTTAGAGGATATTACCTTTACGGACAGGATGGATAGACTGGGATTGTTTTCTCTGGAAAGCTGAAGGTTGAGGGGAAACCTAATAGAAGTATAGAGAGGTGTGGATAGGGTAAACAGTCAAAACTCTTCTCGGCTGGAAATATCAAATACTGAAGGGCATACGTTTAAGGTAAGAGGGGCAGAGTTTAAAAGAGATGTGCGGAGCAATATTTTTTATACAGATGGTGGTGGGTGCCTGGAACTCATTGCAAGGCATGGTGATGGAGGCAGACATGATAGTGGCATTCAAGCAACTTTTGGATAGGCACATGAATATGCAGGGAATGGAGAGATATGGATCATGTGCAGGCAGATAAGAGAATGGTCTTGGTATCGTTAGGCACAGACATTATGGGCTGAAGGGCTGTCCCTGGGTTGTATTATTCTATGAGATGAAGTACAGGAAAGAGATCAGGAATTTTTGTATCATGGTGTCAGGACAACCGAGTCTTTAATGTTAGCAAGATTAAAGAGTTGGTTGTAGACCCGAGGAAGTGATTGGATAAAAACAACCCTTTACTCTTAATGGAGCTGCTACAGAGATGGTCGACAGCTTCAAGTTCCTAGTAATCAAAATCACTACAAATCTAACCTGGTCTCTTCATACTGATGCGTGATCAAGAAAGCACATAAGTGTATTTGCTTTCTTAAGTGTCTGAGAAGATTGGACATGTCCTCAAGTATTCTTTTGAGGTTACTCCATATTTGGAATTAGCTGCAAGAGGATCTATAGAAGCAGATATGATTATCACTTTTAAAAGGCATTTGGACACATGATTTGTATAGGAACGGTTTAGAGGGCATGGGCCAAACGCAAATAAATGGGACTAGTCCAGTATAGCAACTTGATCGGCATGGGCAAGGTGGGGCAAAGAGCCGGTTTCCATGCTATATAACTCTCTTGTGGGGCCATCTACATGTTGTTTTAGAAAACGTTCCTGGACACATTCAACAAATTCTGTCCCACCTGAGCCTTTCGCACAATGTCAGATCTAGCTGACATGACAAGTTGAAATTACCTTCTATTAGAAGCCTATTTTTCTTAGAGCTAGCTGTGATCATGGAAACATAAAAACATAGAAAATAGGTGCGGGAGTAGGCCATTCGGCCCTTCAAGCGATTCTTAGGAATTGGATTTGCATGTATTTGGAAAAGAACGGGATAATTAGGGACTGACAGTATGACTTTGTCTGTGGCAGGTCATGTCTTGCAAGCTTGGTTTGAGTATTTTGAGGAGATGAAAAGGATTTGACATGGTGGAAAGTTGTCATTCAGGCTAAATGTCTGACCAGTGGTGTTCCTCAGGGGTTGCTGGGACTGGGACCTTTGCTGTTGTGATAAACTTTGGTATAAATGTTCATGGGTTGGTTTGTAAGTTTGCCAGGGGACCTATGCGAGGATCCTGATTGTTGATTTTAGCTCTGCATTCAACATCATTGTGCCAGAGCTACTACACTCCAAACTTTCCGAGTTGACTGTGCCTGAACCCCTCTGTCAGTGGATCACCACTTCCTGACAGACAGAAAGCAGCATGTGAGGCTGGGAAAGCACATCTTGGACCCGCAAACGCTCAGCATAGGAGCACCGCAAGGCTGCGTACTCTCTCCTCTTCACTCTCTACACGAACGACTGCACCTCCAGACACCCCTGTCAAGCTTCTCAAGTTTGCGGACAACACAACCCTGATTGGACTGATCCAGGATGGGGAGGAATCTGCCAAACAGACAGGAAGTGTCACAGCTGGTGTCCTGGTGCTGTAGCAACAATGCTCTTAAGACAGTGGAATTGATTGTAGACTTTAGGAGTGCTCCCCCTCCCCTCACCCCACTCACCATCAACAACACCACAGTCACATCTGTGGAGTCTTTTAAGTTCATGGGAACTATCATCTCCAAGGACCTTAAGACCTACCATCAACTCCACAGTCAAAAAGGCACAACAGAGGATGTACTTCCTGCGGCAGCTGAGGAAGCACATTCTGCCACAGGCAATGATGGTCCAATTCTACACGGCCATCGTAGAGATTGTTCTCACCTTCTCCATCATGGTCTGGTTTGGCTCAGCCACCAAGCATGACACCTGGAGGCTGCAGCGAATCGTCCGATCAGCAGAGGATTGACTGCAACCTTCCCTCCCAACTGCACACTGCAAGGGCCAGGGGGGGGGGAGAGGAGGAGGAGGGGGGGGAGAGGAGGAGGGGGGGGGGGAGAGGAGGAGGGGGGGGGGGAGGAGGAGGGGGGGGGGGGAGAGGGGGGGGGGGGGGGGGGAGGGGTGGGGGGGAGGAGGAGGAGGGGGGGGGAAGGAGGTGAGGGGGGGGGGGGGGGGAGGGAGGGGGGGAGGGAGGGGGGGGGGGGAGGGGGAGGAGGGGAGGGGGGGGGGGGGGGGGGGGGGGGGGGGGGGGGGGGGGGGGGGGGGGGGGGGGGGGGGGGGGGGGGGGGAGGGGGGGGGGAGGGGGGGGGGGGGGGGTGGAGGGTGGGATGGGAGGGGGGGGGGGGGGGAGAGGAAGGGGGGAGGAGAGGTGAGAGATGGGAGAGGAGGGGAGGAGAGAGGACGGGAGGGGAGAGGTGGAGAGGGGAGAGGAGGAGAGGGGGGGAGAGAGGGAGGAGAGGGGGGGAGAGGAGGAGAGGGGGGGGAGGAGAGGGGGAGGGAGGGGGGGGAGAGGAGAGGGGGGGGAGGGAGAGGAGGAGAGGGGGGGGGGAGAGGAGGAGAGGGGGGGAGGAGAGGAGGAGGAGGGGGAGGAGGGGGGGAGAGGAGGGAGAGGGGGAGGAGAGGAGGAGGAGGAGGAGGGAGAGGAGGAGAGGGAGGAGAGGGGGGGGGGAGAGGAGGAGGAGGAGAGGGAGGGGAGGAGAGAGGGGAGGGAGAGGAGAGGAGGAGGGGGAGAGGAGGAGAGAGGAGGAGTGGGAGGGGGGAGAGGAGGAGAGGGGGGGGGGAGGGAGGGGGGGAGAGGGGGGGGGAGAGGGGAGAGGGGGGAGAGGACGGGAGGAGAGGAGGGGAGGATGGAGAGAGAGAGTGCCTTTTTACTTCAACCCAAACCCAAACAACTATTTGCAGGCAGTGTTTATTTTACCTCTAACCATATTTTCATTTTTAAACCAAATTAAGGGTACTCACAGTGCTGTAGACATTTGTCAGTGTCATTCAAAGCTCTGATTGAGGCACACCACTTGCAGAGACTGATTGAGGCACACCACTTGCAGAGACTGATTGAGGCACACCACTTGTAGAGACTGATTGAGGCACACCACTTCCTGGTTTTATAGTCCCTCCCCCTGCTGCCAGCGGGGGCAGCAGAGAGAATGGAGAATTTTGTAAAATCATTAATATCCCTGTCATATTTCGTCGACAGGAAATATCCTTGGCACACATACGGCGGAGGGGGGCTCTGAGCGAGGTGGCCAAAACTGGGCAAGTGTGAGGTATTATTCTTCGGGAGGTCAAATGAAAGGGGAAAATATACTGCTCATGACAGGACCCTTAACAGGAATGATTAGCAGAGGGATCTTGTAGTACAAGTCCATAGCTCCCTGAAATAGCAACACAAACAATAGTGTGCAAAATAAGTCAATATGCTTGCCTTCATCGGTCATGGCAATGAGTGTAAAAGTCAGGAAGCCATGTTGCAGTTTTATTTAGGCCACATTTGGATGTGTATAGTTCTGGTCACCCTATTAGAAGAAGGAAGTAAAGTTTTTGGAGAGGGTGCAGTAGAAAGATACCAACATTCTGCCTGGATTAGACGGTATTAGCTACAAAGGAAAGATTGGACAAACTTGGATTGTTCCTGTGGAGCAGGGAAGATGTATAAAACCTTTGCATCTCAAAATATAGGATAGGCAGTCAGAATTCCCAGGTTTTTCCCAGGTGGAATTATCAAATAGAGGACATAGCTTTAAATTGAAGGAAAGTTGAAAGAACATAAGCTCCCAAAGCAATGCTCATACATTTTCCCGCCAGGGTATTGGTTATTCTTGAGTTCAGATGCAGTCCATCTCTACTGTACAGGTGCAGCCTGTCTCTATTGTACAGGAGAACCCTCTTTCCCTGGAAGCGTGCCTACTGATCCATATACCCAAAGCCATACCTCCTGCACCAGTTCATTAGCCATTATTTAAACACACAATTTTACCATTTCTTGCTTCACTAGCTTGTGGTATGGAAAATAATACTGAGATTATAGATCTAGAAGTCCTATTTTTTAACCTTTCTGACTCACTAAATGCTCTTTGCAGGTCCTCACCTCTCTTCCAACCTATGCCATTGGTGCCAATATGGACCACAAGTCTTTCCCATTCAGAATGTCCAATGCCCGCACTCCTATCATTGGTGCTGCTATTAATTTATTATTATTATTATTATTATTATTATTATTATTATTATTATCAGATATTATCAAGTAACAGTGAAAAACTATCTTTCCATGATACCAGTCAACTCGTACTGTACCAGGAGTACAATCCAGCCATACACTGAACAACAGGTAGTGCAAGGAGAAAAATATCACAATGCAAAATATAGCGTTAGAGCATAATAGCATTACAGTTACAGAGAAAGTGTAAATAAAAAAATATTGTAAGTTGGGAGATTTTATGAGAAGACGGTTCAGTCATGTCAGGTAATGAAGACGCTGTTGAGCCACTCTTTGGAAAGTGAACCAAATGTCACACACATTACCAAATGGCATCACATAAAGTAATACATTAAAACATGTATTGTTTTACCTACAGAACTATAACACATGTCTGCTAAAGATATGAACATTCTAGCTTTTTAAAATTGACACGAGTTTATAAAGTAAAACTGAGTTATGAAAAAAATGCTTCCTTGTGAGGTCACACACGTGACCAGTCATATTTGACCTGACCCGAAACAAACATTGTCAGCATTACATAAATATTTCACTTGATAAACCTCAAAATAAAAAGAATCATATATACAGTACAAACCAATATATCTGTAATGCTTTCAGAATTAGAAGAAGTGTTTTCCACAAATTTTCCCACATTTTTGGCCACACACATAACTAAGAATGGGCCTGTTCCTGATTCTGATGGAACTTTTCGAGCTTTTGTATCTTCTGGCAGAAGAGAGAAGCCAGTATAACTGGTGTGTAAATAGTCCTTGATTATGTTGGCTGCTTTCCCGAGGCAGCGTGAAGTATAGAGGGAATCGATGGAGGAGTAGGACAGATTTCTGTGATGGATTGGGGTAGATCCACAACTCTCTGCAATTCTTTGTAATTTTGACAGAGCTATGGCCAAACAAAGCTGTGACGCATCCCAATAGGATGCTTTTTATGGTGCATCTGTGGTAACTGCTTTGAGTCATTGGAGACATGCTGCACTTCGTTAGTCTTCTGAGGAAGTAGAGGCATTGGTGTGTTTTCTTGACAGTAGCTTCAATGTGCGCAAAGGACAGATTGTTGGTGATATTTACACTTAGGAATTTTAAGTTCTCTATTGATGCTAACTGTGGTGCATATACCACCTTGTTTCCTGAGGTCAATAACTATGTCCAACCCTGCTCTATAGCAGAGCCAGTCATGGTATCATTGATCTGGTTGCTGCTGCTATTTCCCCCAGAGAGCTTAACGCTCTGACTCTGAAATTTGTTCCTCATTCTGGCCAAACCATCTCTTAAATGATGCCGAATGAAAGCGAGGGAGTCCTTGCAACTCTCCCACAAAATACTTTCTTGTTTTTTACCTCCACCCAAACAACTTTGACATCCTAGATATATGAAATTCGGTCATCTCTCTTTATTGCATCGTCAAAATTATATACTAGCTCCGTTAAATGCTGCTCAACTTTGCCTCCGTTTGAGTGTTGAGTTTTCTATATCCCAGGAAATCCATATTAGAACATCTATTGCTTCCAAGACATTACTGATTTATATTAAACTTCCTGCTTAGTGTCACAGATACAGAATATCAAAATTACTTTTCATTACATGCTGAGGCTTTTACCTTCAAAATTGGCTTCCAGTTGAGAGTAGAAGAACTTATATAGACCATCCCCATTCTGGATACCGTGGCTGGAGATGCATTCTCAATGTTGTGTACTTCAAACAATAGTTTGCAAGAAGGCGCCATTGGAATACGGTCACCATTAGCCAAAGTTAAGGTCTTATTGTCATCCAATACGGAATTTAAATTTTCAATCCAAATAGCATCTACTGGGCCATCTAGAACAATCCAGATATTCTCACCTAGAAATCAAAGTTACAAAACCCACACAAAGGCATTAAATATTAATTTGTTCTGTGAACAATAGATACTCTATAACTGTATCTTCATTGGATTTTGCAAGACTTCAGAACTGATTCACATTGTTACATTTAATTAAAATATAATTTGAATTACTTTACAGAGTTAGAATTTGTTTTGAAAAGAGTCAAGTGTTTTATTGTCATATGTCCCAGATAGGACAATTAAATTCTTTGGCTGTAGGGAAGAAGTTGTTCCTGAACCTGGACATTACAGTTTTCAGGCTCCTGCACCGTCTTCCCGATGGCAATGGTGAAATGAGTGTGTGGCCAGGATGATGTGGGTCTTTGATGATGTTGGCTGCCTTTTTGGGGGGGAGATGTCATGGGGTGTGAATAACCCGGTGGGGAGGGGGACAGGGGGGGTGGGGTGGCTGTGAATAACCCATAGAGGGGAGGGGGCTGAGGTGTGAATAACCCGGGGTGGGGGGTGTGGCACTAGGTAGCTTGAGAGCCCATTGTGATTGGTGCACTGAGAGTGGCATTGTGACATCTTTGGAATCTGCTGGAAAAAAGGCTGAAAAAAACTTTAATCGTGAATAACTTGTGAAATATAGGACGAACGCGAGTACGACATGGAGAGGAAAAAATGTGTTAGAATATGTAAAAATGTAAGCGCTAGCGCATAGCGTTTTGAGGAAGATACAAAACAAACACGAACACACACGCACACAAGATGAGACTTTTATAGGTAAAGAGATGTAGCTGGCTGAAGGGCATGTCTTTCTCCTACAGTAAAAATACTTGCAAAAGTATTCATACCCCTTGAACTTTTGCACATTTTGTCACGTTACAACCACAAACGTAAATGTATTTTATTGGGATTTTATGTGATAGACCAACACAAAGTGGCGCATAATTGTGAAGTGAAGGAAAATGATACATGGTTTTCAAATTTTTTTACAAATAAAAAACTGAAAAGTGTGGCGTGCAAAAGTATTCAGCCCCCTTTACTCTGATAACCCTAAATAAAATCCAGTGCAACCAATTGCCTTCAGAAGTCACCTAATTAGTAAATAGAGTCCACTTGTGTGTAATCTAATCTCAGTATAAATACAGCTGTTCTGTGAAGGCCTCAGAGGTTTGTTAGAGAACATTAGTGACAAACAGCATCATGAAGCCCAAGGAACACACCAGACAGGTCAGGGATAAAGTTGTGGAGAAGTTTAAAGCAGGGTTAGGTTATAAAAAATATCCCAAGCTTTGAGCATCTCACAGAGCACTGTTCAATCCATCATCCGAAAATGAAAAGAGTATGGCACAACTGCAAACCTACGAAGACATGGCCGTCCACCTAAACTGACAGGCCGGGCAAGGAGAGCATTGATCAGAGAAGCAGCCAAGAGGCCCATGGTAACTCTGGAGGAGCTGCAGAGGTCCACAGCTCAGGTGGGAGAATCTGTCTACAGGACAACTATTAGTCGTGCATTCCACAAATCGGGCCTTTATGGAAGAGTGGCAAGAAGAAAGCCATTGTTGAAAAAAAGCCATAAGAAGTCCCGTTTGCAGTTTGCCACAAGCCATGTGGGGGACACAGCAAACATGTGGAGGAAGGTGCTCTAGTCAGATGCGACCAAAATTGAAGTTTTTGGCCTAAATGCAACACGCTATGCGTGCCGGAAAACTAACACTGCACATCACCCTGAACACACCATCCCCACTGTGAAACATGGTGGTGGCAGCATCATGCTGTGGGCATGTTTTTCTTCAGCAGGGACAGGGAAGCTGGTCAGAGTTGATGGGAAGATGGATGGAGCCAAATACAGGGCAATCTTGGAAGAAAATCTGTTAGAGTCTGCAAAAGACTTGAGACTGGGGCGGAGGTTCACCTTCCAGCAGGACAACGGCCCTAAACATACAGCCAGAGCTACAATGGAATGGTTTAGATCAAAGCATATTCATGTGTTAGAATGGCCCAGTCAAAGTCCAGACCTAAATCCAATTGAGAATCTCTGGCAAGACTTGAAAATTGCTGTTCACAGACGCTCTCCATCCAACCTGACTGAGCTTGAGCTATTTTGCAAAGAAGAATGGGCAAAAATTTCAGTCTCTAGATGTGCAAAGCTGGTAGAGACATACCCCAAAAGACTTGCAGCTGTAATTTCAGCGAAAGGTGGTTCTACAAAGTATTGACTCAGGGGGGCTGAATACTTTTGTACGCCACACTTTTCAGTTTTTTATTTGTTAAAAAAAATTGAAAACCATGTATCATTTTCCTTCCACTTCACAATTATGCGCCACTTTGTGTTGGTCTATCACATAAAATCCCAATAAAATACATTTACGTTTGTGGTTGTAACGTGACAAAATGTGCAAAAGTTCAAGGGGTATGAAAACTTTTGCAAGCCACTGTATATCTCGGTTTTTATTGAGGATGGTGTAACGTCTCCTCATGTTCCATCGCGCCATGGCTACCTAACTTAATGAAGAAAAGATTAAAGTATAATCCCTCCACATCAGTCTGAGGAAGGGTCTCTACCCGAAGCTTCACCCATTCCTTCGCTCCATAGATGCTGCCTCACCCGCTGAGTTTCTCCAGCATTTTTCTCTACCAAAGTATAGATTCAGATTAGTTTATAGCCATATACACCCAAGTCCAATGAAATTTCTATTACGCATGTAGCTCACAGAGTAAACAATATACTTTGAGTAATACTAAATCTGATAGGAGTGGGGAAGAAGCTGTTCCTAAGTCTGGATGTCTGAGATGTGAAGCTCCTGCAACTTTTCCCAGCAGTAGAAGAGAGGAAAGGGCGTGGAAGGCATCCTCATGATCCTGTAGAAACAAGGAACTGCGGGTGCTGGTTTACAAACAAAAAAGTCATAAAGTGCTGGAGTATCTCAGCAGGTCAGGCAACATCTCTGAAGAACTGGGGAAGGGACCATATCCAAAACGTCACCCATCCCTATTCTCCAGATATGCTGCCTGACCGGAAGAGTTACTCCAGCATTTTGTGCCTTTTTAAAAAAATCCTTATGGGACTTCCAGCCTTCTTGATGCATTGCACCGTGAAGATGTAAGTAAGCGATAAGCCTAAGGTGGAACGGGTTGTCTTCTCTACTCTCTACAGGTTTGGGTAGTTAGGAGTTGATCAGATGCCATACCAGGCTGATATGCATCCCGTACCCTCTATAGCGCATCTGTAGAATTGAGAGAATCCTTGAAGACACGTCAAATCTTCTCAGCACCTCAGAAAACAAATACACGGATACACGCTTTCAAGATCACCTCATCAGTATTAAGGGTCCAGGCTAGTTTGCTGGTTATTATCGATGCCTAGAAACTTAAATTCGTTGACCATCTCGACAGCATCTCAGTTGATGAGGACTGGGCTACGTTCACTCCCACACTTCCTTAGGTCAACAACCAACTATTTTGTCTCACCGATGTTAAGGGCTAGGTCATGGTCCCAACATTATGAACAAGGTTCTCAATTCCTTTTCCTATATTTCGTCTGATCATTGTTGATCATCTGGCCGACAACAATTATATCATTAGCGAACCTATGGATCGAGTTGGTGTTGTACTTGGCCACACAGTCATGGATGTACAGGGAATAGAACAAGGGACTGAGTACAGTACTTTGACGGACACTAGGGTTTATCTTAATATAGCTATCTGGAGAATTGTTTATCATGTTGGTGTCAAGTAGATTAAAATTTATAATATTCTGATCAATAATATGTTATTATACTTTTGGATAATGTTTTATCCTCACAGCCTGGACAATTGTCCTGCTTACATCCCATTGAAATGTATCTGTCTCACTGGTTTAAAAAAAATGTAAACAACTTACAATTCAGAATTTCAAAATTAGAGTTACCTTTTTTTGCTTTAATGGATTTTCTCCAAAGAGTTGAGAAGATTCCATCAGTCCAGTCATTAGTTGCTGTATCCAATCGCCCAAACATCTGTGGAGCTGTAATAGCCTTAGGATTCATTCTCATCTCCCGATGAGGGGCTCCACATTCAGTCATTGCTCGCATGAGGATGCGAATGACGCAAGTCTTTCCAGAACCACTGGGACCCAGTGTCATTAGCCCATGACGAACTCTGGCTGTTTCATATAGCTGGAAATTGAACAACAGTGTCTTGAAATGCCACATGGCAAAAATAGAAGGACAGGAGTAATTGGCTTTTTATACTAGCAGGGAGGTGGAATTGTGGAATATTATACAACGTGGGAATTCAGCCCAACTGTGCTGGTTGAGAAACAAATATTCCACCAGCCAACTAGTCATCATTCTTGAAGTACACATCCAGGAATTTTCTAGAATGTGGTGATGGTTTCAACTTCTGCCATCCTTCCGGGTAGTAGGTTTCAGTCACCTACAATTTCCTTTGTGAAAAGAATTCTTCTCGAATTCTTCAAGCACCATCAGATTGTTAATAGTCTCATTTGATATTACAGGTACTAAATTAAATATGGCTTTCATAAGGTGAATTGTTCCAGGACGTACCAATGCAGAAAACAACACCAAGCAACAAGAAATTCCATATCTTTCTGATTTCATTTGTTACTATTTTCAGCATATCAATGGATAAATGAATTAGGATGAACTAATTTGCTTTGCAAAATTGATAATTAGTTTGGAATTTTAATATTTTGATACAGGACAACTTGACTGCTTAAGGGCCTGTCCCACTTTCACGACTTAATTCACGACCTCTGCCGAGTTTGCCCTTGACTCATACTCGCAGCATGGTCGTCACGAGGTCGTAGGTCATAGGAGGTCGTAGGTAGGTCGTAGCAGGCCGTGATGCTAGTTGTAGGTACTCGTGGCATCAAGTAGGTCGGGGCGTTTTTCTAGCATGATGAAAAACGTCCACGAGTAAAAAACGGCGTGAATTAGGTCGTGAAAGTGGGACAGGCCCTTTAGGTGATGTATAGCAAAAGCAATTATTCCATTAAAATAACGATATTCAGTGGGATCCGTGCTGGGATCTCTGTTGCTTGTGATACTTGGAAGTAAACAAGTTGGTTTGGTTAGTTAGTTTGCTGATAACACCAAAATTACTGAGGAGTGTGTGGATGGCTGTCAAAGTAAAAATTGGGGTTCAGTCAGCTACAGAAATGGGCAGAGAAATGGCAGATGGAGTTTAATCTGAACAAGTGTAAGGACTTTGGGAGATTGAGTGTAAGGGAAAATATACAATTACCGGTAATGGCAAGAGCCTTAACAGCATTGATGTGCAAAGGGATCTTGGGGTCTCAGCCATAACTGCCTGAAAGTGGCAATACAAGTAGAGAGCCGTAAAAAAGGTCTATGGTATGCTTCGCTTCACTGGTTGGAGCATTGAGTATAAGAGTCAGGAATTCATGATGTAGCTTAAAGGACTTTGGTTAGGCTGTAGTTGGAGTATTGTGTGCAAAGAGTTCTGGTCGCCCTATGAGGAAGGATGTGGAGGCTTTGAAAAGGGTACAAAGGAGATTTACGGGAATGATGCCTGGATTATGTTGATGGGAGACTCGATAGAAGTTTACTGTACAAAATGATGAAAGGCGTAGATTGGGTACACAGTCAGAACCTTTTACCCAGGATGGAAATATCATACTCAAGAGTATAGATTTAAGGTGAGGGGGGCAAAGTTTAAAGGAGATATGTGGGGCAAATGTTTTTTTTTTACATAGTGAATGCGTAAAACGTGCTGCCAGGAGTGGTGGTGGAGGCAGATAAGATTTTAAAAGACTTTAGGATAGGCACATGGATATACAGGGAATGGATTATGTGCAGCCAGATAAGTGTTGGTCTTGGCATCATGTTCGGCACAGACATTGTGGGCCAAATTTTCTGTTCCTTGTGCTGTACTGTTCTAAGTTGTAGTGCAGTTTCACTTGTTTATTAGTTCACTGATTTAAGGATCTTTTTGATATATTAGAACAGAGATGGAAATTTCTATATGCTTCACAGTTTTTACGACATTAATGTTTGGTTATTGTCTACAATAAATATTAAAATGTTGTATGTTTGTGGCTCAATCACATTACCTGAACAAGTTTAAGATTCCATGGTGGGTGATTAACTAATCCTGCAATTTCCACCTGATTAACAACAGCTCCCTGTAGTTCCACATAGGTACTACTATCCAATTGTATACCAGGGAACAAGTCACTGATCAGACTAAGGAAGAGGGGTTCATCTTCATCCACCTGGGAATTAAATGCAATACAATTATGATTTGAAGTAAAAGAAGAAAATGAATAGATCAAGCAGTATATAAATCAAGCAGTGCTATATGGGAACAATGGCACCCTGGTTACGTGCCAGATTAGAAGTCTGGATACCTAGGTGCGAGTTCAAATTTTCATGGAAGCAAGAGATTTGTGGCTAATTCGATATTAATTTTATAAACAAACTATTCTCGGTAGATGGTGACAATGAAACTAGTAGGTTATTGAAAATCCCGATCCGATTCACCATTGTCACTACTTGATCTAACCCACATGTAACTCCAAATGTAAAGCAATGAAGTTGATTTTTAACTGGCCCAGTAAACACGCCATTCAGCTACATAGAACAATGCTGAACTATGTTAGGAATGAAATAAACCAATCACCTTGACCTAGCTGCTGAATTCCAATACAGCAAATACCACTTCTATCATCCTTGTAAAGTCCTCCTGGTGAACATCTGGAGACTGTTGTCTAAATTTAGACGAGCTGACTCATAGACTAATCAAGTGAAAGCCTGCCTATCATCACTCTGAAATATCCATACCTGCAGTTGAGCTAGACACCTCAATCGCAATTATTGTATTTAACCCTTCCTTAATGGTGGTACAGACCCATCAAAGTAGGTGATATAGTAGTGAACATTGATTCCAAATACAATGAAGTTCTGGCACTTCAGGTCAAACATGAAGTAGGAAATCCACTGGTTCATAATCCCAATAGGCATAAATAACGGACCCAGGTGTGAGTATTTATAAAATGCTGAGCAAGGTGATGCTGAACTGTTTTGTGATCCCGACAAGTTAAGCGAGTAAACTCACAAAGTCAAGAGTGTTTAATTGTCATATGCACTGGAAACAGAACAATGAAATTCTTACTTGCTGCAGCTTTACAGGTATATTGATGCAACGTCAGAACAAATAAATATACAATGAGTACTTAAAAGGTGCTAAGCTCAGCTCAGCACAGTTCCAAATGCGATGCTGCAGGGAGTTAGAGGAACAGATTATGTAAATTTGGAAAAAACAACAAAGTTGTAACCGTGGGTGACTTTAACTTTATCAATATTAACCAGAACTTCCTTACTGCAAAGGACTTCTTGGGACAAAATTTGTGAGGTATATCCAAAAGAGTTTCTTGAAACAGTATGTGGATAGTCGAACTCAAGAAGGAGCCATACCGGATCTTGTATTGGGAAATGAGAATGGTCGGGTGACTGGCATTTCAGTGAAAGAGTATTTTGGGAACAGTGATCGTAACAGTGTTAAGATAATTATAAATAAGGATAGGTCTGGACCTTGGGAGAAAGCTAAATTGGTGTAAAATAAATAACATTGTTAGGCAGGAGTCGGAGAGAGTAAATTGGGAGCATCTGTCATTGGGTAATTCCACATCAGACATGTGCGAGTTGTTTAACGATCAGCTGATCAGACCAGACATGTAAGGTTTTGATAGATTATATCTGACAGAGACTTTGAGGAATATAAAGCAAGCAGGAAAGAACTCAAACAGGCTATTACAAAGGCCAAAGTGGGCAATGAAATGTCTTTGGCAAGTCATATTAAAGAAAATCCCAATATAGACAATAGGTGCTGTGCTGGAGTAGGCCATTCGGCCCTTCAAGCCAGCAGCACATAATAGGTACATTAAAAACATGGGAGTAGCTAGGAAGAAGGTAAGATTCATAAAAGAGGGAATTAATGGTTGGAGCCAGAAGGTGTAGGTGAACTATTAAAAAAGTATTTTGCATACATATGGAGTATGGTGTACAATTTTGGTCGCCAAATTATAGGAAGGATGTCAACAAAATAGAGAGAGTACAGAGGAGATTTACTA
The DNA here is from genome assembly GCF_028641065.1 of Leucoraja erinaceus. Lineage (NCBI taxonomy): Eukaryota > Metazoa > Chordata > Chondrichthyes > Rajiformes > Rajidae > Leucoraja > Leucoraja erinaceus. The sequence goes on from NC_073381.1 coordinate 84,820,810, forward strand.
GAATGTTGCCTGGGTTTCAACAACTAAGTTACAGAGATAGGTTGAATAAGTTAGGTCTTTATTCTCTGGAGCGCAGAAGGTTAAGGGGGGACCTGATAGGGGTCTTTAAAATGATGAGAGGGATAGACAGAGTTGATGTGGACAAGCTTTTCCCTTTAAGAATAGGGAAGATTCAAACAAGAGGACATGACTTCAGAATTAAGGGACAGAGGTTTAGGGGTAATATGAGGGGGAACTTCTTTACGCAGAGAGTGGTGGCGGTGTGGAATGAGCTCCCAGTGGAAGTGGTGGAGGCAGGTTCATTGGTATCATTTAAAAATAAATTGGATAGGCATATGGATGAGAAGGGAATGGAGGGTTATGGTACGAGTGCAGGCAGGTGGGACTAAGGGGAAAAAAATTTGTTCGGCATGGACTTGTAGGGCCGAGATGGCCTGTTTCCGTGCTGTAATTGTTATATGGTTATATGGTTATATGGTATTCCCCGAGGAGAAGGGCATGGAGGATAGTGAGGTCAGTGCAGGGTATATTGATATGCTGGAGCATTTTGAGAAGGAGTGGTTTGGGGTCACTTGAAGAGCATTAAGATGGATAAATCATCTGGGCCAAATGGGTCCTAACCCAGGTTATTGAGGGAGACAAGAGAGGAGATTTTAAAGGCCTTTACAAAGATCTTTGCATCTTTTCATGTCACAGGCAAAGACTTGGAGGAATGGAAACACAGCCAATGTTGTCCCTTTGCTCTAGAAGGGAAGTAGAGATAATCCAGGAAATTATATGTTGGTGAGCCTAATGTCAGTCGTAGTGAAGCTATTGAAAAGGACGCTTCTGGATATGATTTACTCATATTTGGAAGGGAATGGGATGTCTTAATAACTTGATTAGGTTTTTTTTCAGGAGGTGACAAAGGTGATTGATGAGGGATGTGGCAGTATATGATGTCTATATGATAAGTTCCTCACGGTAAAATGATTCAGAATACTGGTATACATAGAATCCATGATGACTTGGTAGTTTGTATTCAGAACTGGCTTATCCATAGAAGACAAAGGGTTACGGTGGAAGAGTGTTATTCTGGTTAGACATCTGTGAACAGTGGTTGTGTGCAGTTCCGGTCGCCCCATTACAGGACAGATATGGACGCTTTGGAAAGGGTGCAATAGACTATAGACAATAGGTGCAGGAGTAGGCCAGTCTGCCCTTCGAGCCAGCATCGACATTCAATGTGATCATGGCTGATCATCCACAATCAGTACCTCATTCCTGCCTTCTCCCCTTATACCCTGACTCTATTTATTTTTATTTATTTTATTATTTATTTCGAACAGAATAAAATAATAAAAAGCAAGTGTGAAACAGCATACAAAAAAACAAAACAAAAATATTTATAAAGTGTCATAAACAATATCTATAAATAAATGAAATCATATGTGTCCCAAAAGGAGCAGGAAGAAGCCGAAGCTTATTAATTCCCACCCCTTATTCAACTACTTGTAATTATCTTATGCAAATTTAGCAGCTATATGTACACCAGCCACTATATGTACACCAAATTATTTACATTTAAACACTAATCAAATATTTACAAAGCCATACAAAAAAGAAAAAAAGAAAAAGAAAAGAAAAAAACCTCATATACTATACAGTATCTTAATACATATATACAACCCATCACTCTATAATCACCCTTCCCAATACAATCAGTATAACAAATAACCCACTCACAATCACCTATCCTCATCCCAATATCCTTTTAAACAAGTGTTTTTGTACATCTTTTTAAACTGGATTATGCTTGTGCTAAGTTTTATCTCCTGTTCCAGACCATTCCACAAATTCACACCACAGATTGCTATGCACATACTTTTAAGAGTTGTTCTGACATTGAGTTTTTTAAAATTATGTTCCCCTCTCAAATTATACTCTGCTATCTTTAAGAGCCCTATCTAGCTCTCTCTTGAAAGTATCCAGACAACCGGCTTCCACCGCCCTCTGAGGCAGAGAATTCCACAGACTCACAACTTTCTGTGTGAAAAAGCGTTTCCTCATCTCCGTTCTAAATGGCTTACCCCTTATTCTTAAACCCCTGGTTCTGGACTCCTCCAACATCGGGAACATGTTTCCTGCCTCTAGCGTGTCCAAACCCATAATAATCTTTTATGTTTCAATAAGATTCCCTCTCATCCTTCTAAATTCCAGAGTATTCAAGCCCAGCTGCTCCATTCTCTCAGCATATTACAGTCCCGCCATCCCGGGAATTAACCTTGTGAACCTACGCTGCACTCCCTCAATAGCACGAATGTCCTTCCTCAAATTTGGAGACCAGGCCAAATTTGGAGACCAGGCCAAATTTGGAGATGGATTACCAAATTGCTGCCTGATTTAGAAGGTATTAGTTATAAGGAGAGGTTGGTTAAACAAGGATTGCTTTCTCTGGAGCATCAGAAGTTGAGAGGAGACCTCATAGAAGTCTAAAAAATTATGAATGGCATAGACAGTTAGTACCTTTTTTTCCCCAGCATGAAAATGTCAAAGACTATAGAGCACAGCCTTAAGGTATGGAAGGGGATTGGAAATAGGAGACGAGTTTAAAGGAGATGAGCAGATTTTGTTTTTTTACACTGAGAGTAAGGGATGCCTGGAATATGGTGGTGGAGGCAGATACGATAATGGCATTTAAAAGGCTTTTGGATAGGTACATGGATTTTCAGGGAATAGAGGGATATGGATCACATCCAGGCAGAGGAGCTTAGCCTAATTTGACATCTTTCTTTCCACAGACTTTGTGGGCTTTTGTTCCTGTGCTGTACTGTTCTATATTTGAGTAGTAGGTGCTGGAGCAAAAAGGTACAAAGAACAGGAAAGGACTTTACTCCAGATTTAATGTAGTCTGTTACCAGTTAGGGCAGTGGTGTGCTCCTCCTGAAGAATGTAAGATCAGGGAAACTTGCAATGTCCCTTGTGACTACACCTCTGAGAAGTGCATCCAGCTGCAGATATTGAATGACCACATCACGGAGCTGGAGCTGGGGTTGGTGGCATTCAGCATCTTCAGAGATGTTGAGAGAAGATAAAAGGAATAGGAAAATGCAGAGTTCCTTTGTGGCAATCCCCTCAGTAGCAGGTTTATCTTTTTGTATACTGTTGGGGGGGATGGGCATGACCTTTCAGTAGGCAGGAACAGCAGTTAACGTCTGTGGCACCGATATGGGTTCTGAATACTGGACAGCCAGGAGAATGGCAAGAGAAAGGAAATGCTGCATTCAACCCAAGTGAAGAAACTCAGGGTGTAGATAGGCTCATGGACAAGGATATGATAAACTTAATAAAACATAGCTGAGAAATGGGCAAATCTATTCTATGATACAGATGCCACAGAAGTGGTATAATGAATAAAGTTGTGGGGGTGGGGGGGGGGAGGGCTTGCCTTTTTGATGACGAAGAACATAACAACAATGCTGATTCTTGGTGGGATCGTACAGTGGGTTCCAATATGGGTCGAACGTAGAAAAACAAAAGGGATGATTACTCTGATGGGACTGCATTAAAGGCTTGCCAATAGTCCGTGGGAATTAGAGGAGCAAATGTGCAGGGAAATCACAGAGAACGGTAACAATAATAAGGTAGTAATAGTCAAGAGAGAGTCAAGAGTCAATTTAATTGTCATTTGGACCCCTGGAGGTCCAAACGAAATGCCGTTCAGAATCATGCAGAGTATAAAGGAATTGAACAAGGTGGAACTTGTTAAATGTGTCGTGCTCTCTTCTGAGCTCCCAATGTTCTCAACACAGAAAGAATATTTCTTAAGCCAAAATCATAATGAACCTACATAATAGTGGGAGATTTTAATTTTCCCAATATTATCAGAATCATGCAGAGTACAAAGGAATTGAACAAGGTGGAACTTGTTAAATGTGTCCAAGAAAGCTTCCTTAATCAATGTATAGAGGGCTGCAATAGAGAGTGCAACGTTGGATCTTCTCTGCTGTGGAATCATTGAAGGAGCACTTTGGGACCGGTGACTATAATTTGATTGATGTAATTATGGAGAAAGATAGCACTAGTCCACAAGTTAAACTCCTAAATTGGGGCAAGCTCAATTTTGGAGTGTAACTTGGGAACTTGCAGAGGTTGATTGTGTGAGACTGTTTGCAGGTAAAGGAACAGATGGCAAAGACCAAGGGGTGGGGGGAGACTGGACTTTTTGAAATGAAAAATAATCTTCAACTATCCCTTACCAATTTAGACAGATTCATGTCTCTCAGAACTCTCATGACAATTGTTGACTCGCTGTCTTCAGGTCGTGCTCTCTTCTGAGCTCCCAATGTTCTCAACACAGAAAGAATATTTCTTAAGCCAAAATCATAATGAACCTACATAATGAAACAATCAATAAAAATAATCATAACCAAGGTGCTGAAGGAAATTAGTGGTAGTCCAGCAAGTATTATTGATTCTTCAATAATAGTTTAAGTTCCACCAGCATAACTCAACACAAAGTCCAATGATTCTTGACCCTAACATGGATGAAAGAATTGAAATGAATTCACAAAGCATACCTGCTCATGCATCAAGACTCTATTAAAATAATTTTCTGTAAATTATATAACCAATGTATAATATTCATAGAATTTTGTGCAGAATCTGTAACTTATTTTAATGTTTATATTTCTAATTCCTACTATTAAAGAAAACAAATATTCAGACATCCAAAAACACTTCACAGCCTATTCTTTTTTTCCGAAGTTAGGTTACTTGAAAAAAATGTCGACTAATTCGTACACACCAGGATCCCTTAAATAGCACAGTGAAAGTAGCTGTATATTAATGTATAAATAGGATTAGGTTAAAATTGAAGTTAACCACGCTGATTACAGGTCATCATGGATTTGTGCCTAAATTATTGGTCGTAACTCATATGTCACAGAGTCTATATTGACCATGAAGCAACCATTTTATACTCTGAAGAAGGGTCCTGACCCAAAACGTCACCTATCCATTTCCTGCACAGTTACTCCAGTACTTGGTATAAAATGGAGACCCAAGGAACTGCAGCTATAGAATCTTGAGCAGAACAAATTGTGCCCAAGTTGAAGTGTTCCAAACCAGGACATCCAAGATGGCCTCATTCTTTAGGGAACAGCAGTTCCCCTCTTCTATCATAGATGACAGGCCCGTACGAAGCTTTCCAAAAAGGGGGTGGCATGACAGGATTACAAAATAGTCGCATTCCCCTGCAGGGAGAGACTGCAAACCCCGTTTCAACCCCCCCCCCCCCCCAAAACCCAAACTAAGAACCAAAAACTAGACTAACCAAAACAAAATAAACAACACAAAAAACATAAACAAACGGGACTGTCGGTGAGCCGCTGCAGCAAGGGCCGCGCCGCCACTCCGATTCCTATTAAATCTTTTGCCCTTCACTGTAAACTTATGGTTCCCAGCCCTGGAATACCTAGTGATTAAATGTAGGCCGTTTTACCTGCCTCGGGAGTTTACTGTGGTTATCATCATGGCCATATACATCCCACCACAGGTTAATGCTAACCTGGCGCTAGCACAGCTGCACTCGGCCATCAGTAAGCAGCAGGATGCTCACCCTGATGGTGCCTTCATCGTTGCAGGGGACTTTAATCAGGTCGACCTACGAGCTGCACTCCGCAAATCCCACCAGCATGTGCAGTGCCCTACCAGGGGCTCAAACACGCTGGATAAAGTGTACACCAACATCAAGGACGCATACAGAGCTCTCCCCTACTTATCCCTGGAACAATCCGATCACCGCTCACTGTTTCTACTGCCTGCATACAAACCCCTCATCCGCAAGACCAAACCTGCAATAAAGACGGTCAAAATATGGCCCGTTGACGCCACCCTAAAATGCCAGGACTGCTTTGATCGCACTGACTGGGACCTGTTTGCACAACAGGCTACCAATGGTACAGAGGTAGACTTGGAGGAGTACACATCCACTGTGCTCTCCTACATCAACTGCTGTGTGGAGACTGTCACAGTGCACAAGCAAATAAAGATGTCCCAAACCGGAAACCCTGGATGAATAAGGAGGTTCAGAATCTGCTAAGGGCACGCAACAATACCTTTAAATCCAGGGACACTTCTGCCTACAGTGCTGCCAGGTCGAACCTGAACAAATGTATAAAAAAGGCCAAAGACATCCACAGGCAAAGGGTGGAAGACCACTTCAATACCGCGGACACCAGAAGCATGTGGCAGGGTGTCAGGGACATCACTGACTACAAGAGCAGCCCTGCCAGCCCTCATAGTGATATCACACTGGCCAACGAGCTAAACACCTTCTTTGCCCGCTTCAAAACTGGCAACACCACCAGGAGTGGAATTAACCCCGGCCATGGCGGAGGGACAGGCTTTATCACTGAGCACTCAGGAAGTACAGTGCGCTCTGCGTAGGATCAATCCACGCAAGGCTGCAGGCCCGGATGGAGTCCAGGGAAGGGTACTAAAGGACTGTGCTGTACAGCTGGCGGAGGTATTCGCGAGAATCTTTAACCTGTCCCTATCTCTGGCAACGGTCCCCAAGTGCCTGAAAACAGCTACCATAGTGCCGGTGCCGAAAAAGTCTAAAGTCAACAACCTGAATGACTACCGCCCGGTTGCCCTAACTCCAATACCCATGAAGTGCTTTGAAAGGCTGGTCCTCTCCCACATCAAAACCAGCATCCCTGCCTCACTGGACTGTCATCAATTTGCATACAGGGCAAATAGATCATAGAAACATAGAAATTAGGTGCAGGAGTAGGCCATTCGGCCCTTCGAGCCTGCACCGCCATTTAATATGATCATGGCTGATCATCCAACTCAGTATCCCGTACCTGCCTTCTCTCCATACCCCCTGATCCCCTTAGCCACAAGGGCCACATCTAACTCCTTCTTAAATATAGCCAATGAAACTGGCCTCGACTACCCTCTGTGGCAGAGAATTCCAGAGATTCAAAACTCTCTGTGTGAAAAAAGTTCTTCTCATCTCGGTTTTAAAGGATTTCCCCTTTATCCTTAAGCTGTGACCCCTTGTCCTGGACTTCCCTAACATCGGGAACAATCTTCCTGCATCTAGCCTGTCCAACCCCTTAAGAATTTTGTAAGTTTCTATAAGGTCCCCTCTCAATCTTCTAAATTCTAGAGAGTATAAACCAAGTCTATCCAGTCTTTCTTCATAAGACAGTCCTGACATCCCAGGAATCAGTCTGGTGAACCGTCTCTGCACTCCCTCTATGGCAATAATGTCCTTCCTCAGATTTGGAGACCAAAACTGTACGCAATACTCCAGGTGTGGTCTCACCAAGACCCTGTACAACTGCAGTACAACCTCCCTGCTCCTATACTCAAATCCTTTTGCAATGAAAGCTAACATACCATTCGTTTTCTTTACTGCCTGCTGCACCTGCATGCCTACTTTCAATGACTGGTGTACCATGACACCCAGGTCTCGCTGCATCTCCCCCTTTCCCAATCGGCCACCATTTAGATAATAGTCTGCTTTCCTGTTTTTTGCCACCAAAATGGATAACCTCACATTTATCCACATTATACTGCATCTGCCAAACATTTGCCCACTCACCCAGCCTATCCAAGTCACCCTGCAGTCTCCTAGCATCCTCCTCACAGCTAACACTGCCCCCCAGCTTAGTGTCATCCGCAAACTTGGAGATATTGCCTTCAATTCCCTCATCCAGATCATTAATATATATTGTAAATAGCTGGGGTCCCAGTACTGAGCCTTGGGGTACCCCACTAGTCACTGCCTGCCATTGTGAAAAGGACCCGTTTACTCCTACTCTTTGCTTCCTGTTTGCCAGCCAGTTCTCTATCCACATCAATACTGAATCCCCAATGCCTTGTGCTTTAAGTTTGTATACTAATCTCTTATGTGGGACCTTGTCGAAAGCCTTCTGGAAGTCCAGATACACCACATCCACTGGTTCGCCCCTATCCACGCTACTAGTTACATCCTCGAAAAATTCTATAAGATTCTATAAGATCAACAGAGGATGCCATCTCTCTGGCTCTTCACACTGTCCTGACTCACCTGGAAAGACAGGGCACGTACATGAGGTTGCTCTTCATAGACTATAACTCTGCATTCAATAAGGTCATCCCCACCAAGCTCACCACCACCAAACTCCACCAGCTAGGCCTCAGCTCACCGATATACGATTGGATCCTGAATTTTCTGATGGAGCGACCGCAGGCAGTGAGACAGGGCCCGCACCTGTCCTCCTCTATCACCCTGAGCACCGGCACACCACAGGGCTGTGTACTAAGCCCCATGCTCTACTCCCTCTTCACACACGACTGTGTTCCTGCATTCGACACCAACACCATTGTCAGGTTTGCAGACGACACAACAGTGATTGGGTTGATCACCAATGGTGATGAAACAAACTACAGAGCGGAGGTGCAGAACCTGGCGGACTGGTGCGCACGTAACAACTTGTCACTAAACACCTCCAAGACCAAGGAGCTGATTATTGACTTCAGGAGGTCACATAATGGAGAATAAACCCCAATCTCCATCTATGGGGAAAGTGTGGAGAGAGTGTCCAGCTTAACGTTTCTGGGCACTTACATTTCAGAGGACCTCACATGGTCCACCAACACCACTGCGCTGGTCAAGAAGGCACAGCAACGACTGTTCTTCCTGAGAACATTAAAAAAGACTGGTCTGCCCCAACAGCTGCTGACAACCTTTTACCGCTGCACCACAGAGAGCATATTAACATATGGCATCTCTGTGTGGTATCTCAGCTGCACGGAGGCGGAGAGGAGAGCTCTTCAGCGCATCGTCAACAGAGCGCAGAAGATTATTGGGACACAGCTACCAACCTTGGAGGGCATCTACCACACACAGTGCCTCAGGAAGGCCGTCAGCATCCATAAAGACTCCTCACACCCTTGTAATGGACTATTCGAACTACTTCCCTTCGGCAGACGTTATAAGGCCTTCTACGCCCGATCCAGACTCAGCAACAGCTTCATTCCCAGAGCTATAGCGACTCTGAACGGGCCCTGCTGAGTGCCCCCCACCCGCCATGGACTGTCTCCCTTGGATGGTCACGTCGCACAGACACATCTGCACTTTAGTCTGTTTGAACTGTTTTGACTATTTTACTGATGTAATGTTCTTTTTATAAACAATGTTCTCGGGGTATCTAAATATAAATTTTACTTCGGAGTCACGTGAGTGACTTCGTGAAGAAGCCCGCTTCCACGCATGCGTGCCATATCGCTACACGCATTGCAACGAGTCACACAGGGGGGAACGGCGTTCCCCAGCGGGAGAATTTGAAAGTCGGGAACAGCAGGTAAGAGACTCTGCGTTCCTTTTTTCTACTTACCTTTTAGGAGGCTGCGGAAAGCTGGCGGGGAGACCCGTGGAGGGCGAGCAGCCGGCAGCAGCAACAGCACGAGTTTCCCTGGAGGGGAACAACCTGTGCCCGACTTTGCTCCCGCACCGGCAAAATTCACTTCTCGGCCGGGCGGGAAGCAAAGCAAAGAGGTCCCGTATGCCAGTCTTTAGCGAGACTGGCTTGGAACAGTCGCTAGCGGCCAGCGCGAAGGCTGCGGGACAGAGAGCAGGGACCAGCGCTGTAAGTACCCGGGGTACACAGCAGGGCTGGAAACGCTCAGCGAGTGCAGCGGCACTATGGAGTAGGAACTGGACGTCCGGGCTGAAAACCTTCTTCAAAAGGTAAGCACCGGGGTTGGTCCAGGGGATCCATAGGTACAGGAACTGCCGCGAATGGACCAGGCCCGTGAACACCGGGGTCGGTCCGAGCGGCTCGAACCCGACACGCAGGGAACAACGTTCACCAGCGGGAGTATGAAAAGTCGGGAACCGCAGGTAGGAGACTCTGCGTTTCCTTCCACTTACCTTTAGGTGCAGACATGGACTGGGTCCATGTCAGCTGCAGAATGCCGGCGGGAGAACCGCGGAGTGCAGGCAGCCGGCAGGAGAGCAGTAACGGCAGTCGGCAGCGGCAGCGGCAGGAGCGGCAGGAGGCAGCGGCAGGAGAGCTGGCAACGGCAGGAGCTGGCAACGGCAGCCTGGGCACATCGATTCCCGGAGAGGGAAAACACCGGTGCCCAACTTCGCTCCAGCACGGTGAGAAAATTCATTTCTCAGCAGCAAAGGACTTTGCAGTTGGCTGGCTGCAATCTACTACAAGGGACCAGTATGTGAGTTCCAGGGTCGGTCCCAGCGAGGTTTTTAGTTACAATAATCACTTCTGGGCCTTTTGGCTAAGATCAAGTGTAGTATCTGTTCTTATCAGTTTAATATCTGATTCATCCCTTATCTAGGGACCATATATTAAATAAAAACTATAGTAGCTGTTATCATCAGTTTGAATGTCTTATATGTCCCTTATCTAAGGACCATATAAGTAGCAGTGTCCAGAATTGAGGGCATTAGAGTGGGGTTGACCAGCTGCAACGACCGCAAGGGACCAGTACCGTCAGTATGGGGGTCGGTCCCAGGGGTCTTAGATAAAGGAGCAGCCAGGAGTGCTGAAAGCGTTGGAGCCGGGTTAAAGGAATAGATGGAAGCAGCTGTGCCAGTTATCCTCCACACCGGCCATATCCACTCCATGGAAGGAAGGACAAAACTGGAGAAGGAGGACCATGGAACAGCGGGCAGCCAGCAGCAGCCAGCGGCACTTGGATCATCCGTAGTGGGATCAGCTGTGCCCGATGTCGGCCCCGCACCGGCCAGATCCATGCGGCCGAGCGGTAAGGCTAGACACATATCAAACAAGGTAGTGGACTCAGAGGGTCCGACTTTGCATAATACCGCCGGCAACCAGCGCCGAGAGGGCTGGAGTGGAAGAAGCGGTGTATGGAGCCTTGCTCCAACGTGATAAAACCACAGCAGTACCTCTTTGAGGGCTGCACAATGCTTCTACCCCATCAGAGGGGAGCACTGTGGGTCAGTTCTGGGTTGACTTGCAAGAGGGGTCCGCAGAACAAAAGACAAGTGGGCAGCAGTTAAGCCCCACATGGGTACCCCGTGCGGGACCCTAGAGATCTCTAACTCTATAAAAAAGAGTAGGCAGGACCCTGATGGGCCAGAGCCTGGTAATACAGCGTCCCATGATCCTAACACAGCAGGGACTCTGCTGGACATGGTGGCTGATTACTTTAGCCAAGTCAAACATGGGTAGACTTGGATCCAGGATGGCAATAGTATTACTATATGTCTGGCCACAAACGCCAACAAGAAAAATTTACAGACACTGGCCAGACATCTGCCACCTGGCAACGGTGAGGCATTACAGGTGCCCAGTGTAAACCAATGCATTTGGCAGCATATGGGGACGAACATCAGGAACCAGGACCTCAAGATCCAGAGAACCTTAAAGGGATTCACGGAAGGCATCATAGCATACACCCACACCCTGGACTAAACGTAGGTAACCAAGACCATCAAGACGCACTAGCTCTGTTTAGTAATATGCAATATGACCTGAACTACACGTGGAAGGCGGCCATTCAGCCAGCACTAGGACCCCAAAATGCTACCATTTGCAAACAAAGAACCGTGGGTGGACAAAGCCTAGACACTGGGGCTCATCAAGGCCAGCGCAAGGGCCTATTTTGGGGCATGATACCAGCCACAGGCAAGGCCATAAAAAATGTGGCTCATACCAGTGGCAGTGCCAGAAATCAATATAACCCGCAGGATCCTTTTTTAGGGTATGGCCAGGGCGGCCACCCTGGAAGATGCGGAAGCCTCAACCTCCCACACAACCCCGAACAAGAGATATCAAACCAGAACCTCCTTTTCAAAAAAAAAAAAAAAAAAAAAAAACCAAAACCAAGGAAATAACTCAACCACCGGTAACCATGGAGGTAGGTGGGTGGGGTTTATTCTGTTAAAATAGGGACCTACGATGGTAGGGGAGGTTGCAACACTACAGTTATGTATGGTATATAATCACTACAGATTCATATAATCTCAGCAGTATTCAGGGTTATCTGATAGGATTTACTCATCCCAATAACCACAGTACAACATACACCAGAAGGGCATTTTGTCCTTACATAAACCAAACAATCCAAAACCCACATGGTGCTACAAAAAATTGTACACGAAAGGTGTGATTGAGCATACTTTTCATGGAACATTAGAATTGTATCAAACATATTTATTAAATAAAATAGAGTAGGGTTGCAGGATTATCATTTGATTTTAACCCTAAACACATTTGTTCTAGATATTCATTTTAAGATGGATACTCTTATTATTGATAAAGACTTGGTGTCAGCTGCGGTTTTCTATATGGCAGGCATTGACTCAAAAGAGGAACTTTGGCAATATAGAGCTTACAAAAGGGGCAATCATCAGCCCCAATATTATTTACTAAAATTCTAAAACCAGCTTGGCATTGTTATGTAAACAAAGCCATAGGGTGATGTATTTCCCCCGTTCGGCCCCATCAATGGGGTACTAGGGAAAATTGAACTTCACTCGGCATCTGGAATTCTCAGAGTACCCGACTGGCCTACTAAATCATGGTATTCGGTCATACAGGGGATGGTGTTAGAACCATGTTCCCTAATGTACATAGCCAAAAATTATTAATTTATCCAGTGACTGGAGGCAGTCATCCATGCCATAAGACTATGGATTTATTGATTGGTAGAGTCTAAAAGACCCACTACACGGCAGTGGGCTGTCAGACAGGACGATGAATCTCATCTCATCTGCACTAAGACTGTCAACACGGAAGCAGTACCTTGGACACATCAAGAATGGGGCATATACTGCTTGGACAACAACCTCGACCAACAGGCCAAGAATTTCTGGCCGTATTGGATTTTTAACAAGCCTCCATTATGATAATCGATGGGGCTACAGTGCCATCAATAGTGCCACAAGTGCACTCTCCAATTACCTATCACAAGGAACAGAGCGGCACGAGGTGGGAACGCACCCCTGGTAAGAAAACTAGGTACTCCGAAATCTGGGACGTGGGTGTCGTTTCTCAACATGCTGAGGAGCTTGTAGCTCATAACAGCGTTGTCACTTCAGTAACAGTCCAGGAAGATGGTTATGCTCATGGTGTTATTTACCGCACAACAAGTCCAGCCATTAAGCAAACTGAGCCTGGACTCCCTAATCATCTCACCGAGAAACTGGTGTTGTCATACAGGATTTAATAAAAGAAAACAGATCGGGTTCCTCGGGTCAAGTGTTTGAATTTATGGTACACCCATATGGCAAACGACTGTGTATAGCAAGACACATCTAACAATACATAGGATATACTAAGAACATTCGAGGTCAGAGAATGGAGTTGTTTATCTCTTACAAGAAACCGCATGAAAGGGTCACGACTCAAACTATATCAAGGTGGCTCAAATAGGTCCTAAAAATGGCAGAAATAGACACTAATGTTTTAACTCTCATTCCACCAGGGCTGCAGCAACATCCGCAGCAAAAATTGTACAGGTACCCACAGACCAAATCCTCAGAATGGCAGGATGGTCATTCAAAAAGGGTTTTCCACAGGTTTTATAATAAACCAGTTATTTTTTGGAGCCATCATTGTATTAAGAAAACATTTTATGTTCAACAAAATAATTTGCCCGAAAGGTTACAGGGCTATGATTCTCAAATTAAAAAAAAAAAAAAATTAAAAAAAAAAAAAAATAAAAAATAAAATAAAAAAAAAATGTTATATATTTTTTCGTTATACCACACAACTCTTTGTATAATTGTGTTTTAAAATTACTAATGATGCTCTCTCCCAATACCCAAGGCAGTTTGTGAAGCATGGACTCGTTCCACGGCATGAGGTCACAGAGCTTTGAAATCTTCACGAAGTCACTCACGTGACTCCGAAGTAAAATAGTAAGATTAAACGAGAACTTACCAGTTTGAAGTTTGATCTGTATTTTATGAGGAGTTACGATGAGGGATTTCGTGCCCTCCGCTCCCACCCTCTTATGATCATATCAAAAACTGGTATCTCTTTGGTAATCTTACTATGTTAGATCATTATAGGTTCCTGTGACCTCACACCGCTGCTTTGAAGTATGACACGCATGCGTGGAAGCGGGCTTCTTCACGAAATCCCTCATCGTAACTCCTCATAAAATACAGATCAAACTTCAAACTGGTAAGTTCTCGTTTAATCTTACTATTTTAATAGTTATTTAAGTTATGACATCGGATGGAAGCTGCATACCAAATCTCGTTGCGCTTATGTGCAATGACAATAAAATATATTATTATTATTATTATTATTATTATTATTATTATTATTATTATTATTATTATGTCCTCTGCTCCTCGATTCACCTACTCTGGGCAAAAGACTCAACCATATCTATTCAAATCATGATTTTATACACCTCTATTAGATCATCCCTCATCCTCCTGTGCTCGATGAAATAGTCCCAGCCTACTCAACCTCTCCCTATAGCTCTGGCCCTCCAGTGCTGGCAACATCCTCGTAAATCTTCACTGTACCCTTTCCAGTTTGATGACATCTTTCCTATAACATGGTGCCCAGAACTGAATACAATACTCTGAATGCGGCCTCACCACCTTCTTATGCAACTGCAACATAACCTCCCAACCTCTATACTCAGCCTGACCTACTGAGTTACTCCAGCACTCTGAAACGTCACAGAACAGGGCAAGATTAGCAAGTTTGCTGATGATACAGAAGTGAGAGGTTTTGCATATCGTGAAGATGGTTGTGAAAGATTGCAGCAGGATCTGGATCAATTAGCCAGGTGGGCAGAGGAATGGTTGATGGTTGCATGGTTCATTGAAGGTCGTGTCGCAGGTATATCAGGTGGTCAAAACCTATTTTGGCACTTTGGCCTTCATCAGTCAGAGTATTGAGTATAGAAGTTGGGAGGTCATGTTGCAGTTGTATAAGACGTTGGTGAGACCGTATTTAGAATATTGTGTTCAGTTCAAGGCACCATGTTATAGGAAAGATGTCAAACTGAAAAGAGAGAGTACAGAGATCCCCATCCTGGATCAGTCCAATCAGGGTTGTGTCATCCGCAAACTTGAGAAGCTTAACAGAGGTGTCTGTGGAGGTGCAATCATTGGTGTGGCGAGAGTAGAGGAGAGGGGAGAGTACGCATCTTGCGGTGCTCCTATGCTGAGCGTTTGCGGGTAACTCTTTAACGATTAGACTATCGGCGTGATGAATATTTGTCCCCCCCCCCCCCGCCCGCCGATCCCGAAATGGAAATGTTACATCTGTATACAATGATCCCATTAAAATGTATATTTATGTCACAAACTATGGAATTCATATTTTTCAGTATTGTTATCAAGGAAAAGAAAGCAGTTCCAATTGTTTGATATTATTTGATATTGTTTAAAATTATTCATATGGAGGAGAAAATATAATAGCTCTAAAACCTACCTTAATTTTGCAATCTCTCTAAAGATAATCCCCCTTTCCCTCTTCCCTCCCCCATCTCTCTCTCTCTCCCACATTTACCCCCTCTTTCTGTCGGGGGGGGGCAAAGATGAAGGTGGCGCGGGCCCAGCGGGGGTAGTGTGGGCGCAGCAGGGGTGGCGTGGGCCCAGCGGGGGTGGTGTGGGCCCAGGGTGGGTCCAGCGGGGGTGGCGTGGGCCCAGCGGGGTTCCAGCGGGAGTGGCGTGGGGGGAAGATGGCTTGGGCCCTGGCGGCAGGGGGAGGCGAGGGGAGCGGGCCCCACCACAGCGGCGTCTGGTGTTGAGGTTACAGCCACTGGGTTCAGGTTCAGATTCAGCCACTCCCGCCCGGCGACGGGAGAACGGTCTCCTGGTTGCCAGACTGGCCGTTGGTGAGACTCCGACGCCGTGGATGGAGACGTTGGACCGGGCGGGCAGACAGCACACTCCGCACCACCCCCCCACCCCCACCCCCACCGGGCCCAGAGAAATGGGCAATCCCTTGTTCCGCGGGCCATATTAGAGCCCCTAATGGGTAGTTTGAACCGAGGATAAAAAACAGACTCTCCTTCCTGCAACGCAATATTCCACTACTTACCTGTAGTAGACGACACGAGCCATCAAGCTCAATGTGTGGGGTGCAAATGGTAGTCTAATCCCGCCCGGGCCCAATGCGCACGCGCAGAGAGACGGCGTCATTTTGCATCGCTTCCCCAACTGTACAGGCACGGATGGTCCCATTTTTTTCTCCCAAATCATCCAGCAGCCGGAACCAGAATTTTGGGCGCTTTCCCGACAAATTGGGAACGCTGATTTTTTTTTCTGTTTCTTTTTTTTTTCCCCCCGATTTTTTTTTCTTCCTCGGGATTTTTTCTTACGCTGGGGAAAAAGGGGGGTGCGGTCGCCCCCAACGCACCCCCCCTTTGGACGGACATGGGTGAGGCCCTCACATATGTCTCCTCGCAGCTCTGCTCTTGCTCCCCTCCCCCAAGTCGCAGCAGGGACTGAGTCCCCCTAGTACTTACCTTTTACTCCATCAGCCTTCGCATATAACACATAATCCTCTGACAATTTCGCCACCTCCAATGGCATCCCACCACGATTCACATCTGCCCATCTCCACCACTTTTCAACTTCCGCAGAGGCTGTTCCCTCCGCAACTCCTTGGTAAACTCATCCCTTCTCACCCAAGCCACCCCCTCCCAGGTACCTTCCCCAGCAACTGCAATAGATGCAACACCTGTCCCTTTACCTCCTCCCTTGACTCTGTCCAGGGACCCCGACGGTCCTTTCAGGTTAGGCAGGAGTTCACTTGCACCACTTCCAACTTCATCTACTGTATCCGTTGTTGAAGGAGTGGACTCTTATACATCGGCGAGACCAAATGTAGACTAGGCAATCATTTCGCTGAACACCATCACTCAGTCTGCCTGGGCCTATCTGATCTCCCGGTTGCCAGACACTTTAATTCTCCTTTCCATTCCCACACTGACCTTTCTGCCCTGTGCCTCCATTGTCAGATTGAAGCCAAATGCAAATTGGAGAAACAGCGCCTCATATTTCGCTTGGGAAGTTTAAAACCCAGCAGTATGAATAATGGTTTCACTAACTTCAAGTAATGCCTGCATCCCCTCTCTCTCTGTCCCTCCGCCACCCAAGTTGTGGTACTAACTTCAAAGCCGTCTTGAGTCTCATTGTCTGTAACTCATTTTCACCTAGGCCACAGCTAACAATGGCCTGTTTCTTTTATCATCGTTACTTTTTTGCATACCTTCCATTCATTCTATATCTCTCCATATCACCATCTATATCTTTCGTTTTCCTTTCCCCCGTCTCAGTCTGAAGAAGGGTCTCGATCCGAAACGTCCTCTATTCCTTTTCTCCAGAGATGCTGTCTGACTCGCTGAGATACTCCAGCTTTTTGTGTCTATCTTCGGTTTAAACCAGCATCTGAGTTACCTCCTACAAATTCTGCACTTTCCTCACATTCCCAGGTTAGTAATATTAATTTAACTATTTACATGTCTTTGGGATATGGGAGGAAACTGAAGCCCCTGGAGAAAAGTCACATGATCAGAGAGAATATGTAAAAATCACACAGAGAGCAACTGAGGTTAGGATTGAACATGTTCATTGGAGCTGTGAGGAAGTAGTTCCACTAGCTGCACTAGGGTTCCATTCCTTTTTAGATAAAGCACCAGTCAAGAGTCATATGCACTGGAACAATGAAATTCTTACTTGCTGCGGCTTTACAAGCCCATTACACACCAAAACCAAAACAGTAAATGAATGGAGTGTTTGAATTCTTGAACTAGCTATGATGTAACTAGTTACTGTGCTCTCCACTTTCCTCCTTGTAGAGGCTCAATAGAATATTCTGCAAAATGCTGGATCTACTGAAACTTCTGAAGAAGTAGAGGTCTTGGTGAGCTTTCTTTGTGATTGCATCAATGTGCTGAGCCCATGACAGATCATCAAAGATGTGTACGTTGTTCACTCTCACCATCAACGTTTGGCTTTCATTTGTTGAAGTCAACAGTCAGATCTTTAATCTTGTTGACAATAATAGAGAAAAAAAATTATTCTGGCACCTGCCTAACAGATTATCGATCTCCCACTTCTACTATGACTCATTACCCATTATTTGTCCAATGACAATAGCAACTTTGGCAAATTTAGTAATGGTGTTGGTTGTGTCTGGATACAATATATAGGAGTAGAGCAGAGAGTAGAACAGACTACTCAGCATGCAGTCCTGAGGAACTCATGAGCAGATGATCAGCAAGGAGAAGGTATTATTGCTGATCTGACTGAATCAGCTGATCAGGATCCAATTTCATTGGAAGGAGCAGAGACCCAGTTTCCCTGAATTTCCACCTTCCCT
Organism: Leucoraja erinaceus; assembly: GCF_028641065.1. Lineage (NCBI taxonomy): Eukaryota > Metazoa > Chordata > Chondrichthyes > Rajiformes > Rajidae > Leucoraja > Leucoraja erinaceus. The sequence goes on from NC_073381.1 coordinate 84,839,139, forward strand.
AATGATCTATATCCTGTTTTAAACTTAGATATCCTTTCTCACTGACCACTATACCACCAATTCTGGTATCATCAGTAAATTTACCAACTAGATTAACTATATTATTATCCAAATCATTAATGTAGTTAACAAACAACAGTGAACCCAGCACTGACCGCTGTAGCACTTCACTGGTCAAAGGCCTCCAATCAGAAAAAAACCCCCTCTACAACTACGCTTTGTCTCCTTCCCCCAAGACAATTTTGAATTGAATAAAATTGACTAGCTCACATTAGATTCCATTTTCCAAACAATCCTACTATGTGGGATCTTGCCAATGGCCTTAAAGTCCATTTGGACAACATCCACGGCCCTGTCCTCATCAATCCTCTAATATCTTTCTCAATGACACTTGAGTTCCACGAACCAGTGACTCTAGATCCTATCATGGCCTCCTTATAAGCAGGCCAGGAGCTCCACAGGTCAGTGTCTTAATCCCAATTACCTTCAACTGCATTATCATCAACGTACCCTTCTAACATAATATCAACAATCACTGATTCAATTAGATTTAATTCTATTTCCAACTCCTTACATTTATCCTATGCTCACATACTGTTACATCTGTACAATAAATCATACCAGAGTTGATGTGGCACGCAACATTTTTGTCAGACAATGATCTTCTCTAACATGGAAGTATCCAACCATCAATTTTTGATAACCAGTTGCATAACCATTACTAAATTATCCATTATCAATATCCTAAAAGTCACAAATTGACTCTGAAAAGTAGTGGGAAAGGAAAAACATTTTTGAGGCAAGGTATACTGCAGTGAGTGACCCTTCTTCAAAGTCCTTCAAAACCAAATTGTAAGTACAATGGGAAGACTTCCACTTATCCAAATATATGTCGTACTCAAGATCTTCAACAACCAGGACAAAGCAATCCACTAAATTAGCAAAAATTCCACCACTTTAAACATTAATTCACTCAATATCATGGTTGAAACATACAAGATGCATAAGTAAGATGCATGCAGAAAGAGTGAAGGAAGATATCACCAACAGTAGCACAATGTAGCACTTACAAATGCTTATTTTGTGGTTTGCCAGGACCACTCAAGCTCCAGAATGTAATACAACCGTAGTCAAATATGGATGAAACAGCAAACCTGAGTTCATAAGAGAGTGACTGCCTTTTACGTCCAATCAAATTTGACTGATTGTGACAGGATCCCTATAAAACTGACGTCAAAGGCTGTCAAGAGGAAATTCTATTTGAAGTCACGCTTACACAAAAATGGTGTTTCTTGTTTTCAGTTGTTTCAGAACTGGGATACCTTCTGACCCTTTCTTTTACCACATTTGGCTACTTCATCAATTCTATCATTCCATATAAGGGTCAAAGTGTGGATTTTTATTGGTGACCAGACCAAGGGGGACCCGTTGGGTCCTGTCCCCTCAATGCGCGGTTGCAGGGGGGGGGGGGGAAGCCTGCGGTGTCACACACACACTACCCCCCCCCCCCCCCCCCCCTTACACACACACACTAACCACCCCCCACACACACGAACCACCCCCTTGATATTATATTAATATTATTCAATGGCTCCTTTTACCCCATCCCCGGAGAGTAGGGGGGGAGAGTAGGGGGGGGGGGAGAGGAGGGGGGGGAGGGGGAGAGGAGGGGGGAGGGCAGGAGAGGAGAGGAGGGGAGGCAGGAGGGAGGAGGAGAGGGGGAGGGGCAGGAGGAGGAGAGGAGAGGGTGAGGGGGGAGGGGAGGGGGAGGTGAAGAGGGTGAGGAGGGGGAGGGGAGAGAAGGGAGAGGGAGGAGAGGGCGGACTTGAACTCGGCACGGACACTGAGCGGGCGACAGGCCTCAGCAGCTCTCGGGATCTAGCAGGACCTCGCGGGGGAACTCTGAAGCCCTTGGATGCCCTTGGTAGCCCAAGCAAATTATTGCGGGTTCAGCGGCGCTCTTCAATCCTGAACACTGCTGGGGGCATGGCTCGCGAGGGGGGGGGGGGACGGGGGGGGGGGGGGGGGGGGGGGGGGGGGCTGGGGGGGGGGGGTGGGGGGGCAGGGGGGGGGGGGGGGGGGGGGGGGGGGGGGGGGGGGGGGGGGGGGGGGGGGGGAGGGGTTGGGGGTGACGTAACTCACAGTCTTCTAAACTCGCCAATTAGGTCGCCCAAGTTGGACAGCCCCTTAACTTTCCCTGGATCCCATGCGATCCAACCTTCCAGCGCTGCTGACCATGCAGGACCTTATCAAATAACTTGATTAGGTCCATATAGACTACATCAACAGCCCTGCGCTCATCCCCTTGGTTACTTCAAAAAATTCAATCAAATTCGTGAGACACGCCCTTCCACACACAAAACCATGCCCACATTTTTTGGCATTATTCCTAATTAATCCTTTTCTTTACAAATGCATGTATATCTTATCTCTCAGAATCCTCGCCAGTAACTTTCCTACCATGGATGTTAGTTTACTGGTCTATAGTTCCCAGGTTTTTATTTGTACCCCTTCTTAAATACAGGCACAACATCACCTCATCAGTGTCATATCTAATTATGATTAATATTCCTCAGCCTGAACTCTTGCAATTTGTTCTGTGGGTTCCCACAGGGTCTTTGGTTATATATCTGATCAGGCCTGGGGGATTTATCTACCTCATACATCTTAAGATGTCCAGCACCTCCTCCTCAACTGTAATAAGGACTGCCCTCAAAACATTGCCATTAACTTTCCAAGTTCCCTGGTCTTCATGTCTTTCTCTGTGATAAAAACAGTGGAGAAACATACATTGAGGACACTTCTGCGGCTTCACATATAGATGATCACTTTGGTTTCTGAGATGCTCTAATAATAATAATAATAATAATAATAATATATTTTATTGTCATTGCACATATGTGCAACGAGATTTGGTACGCAGCTTCCATCCGATGTCATAACTTAATCAACAAATAACATTTAGATTTAGATACAACGAGAAACATGATTTATAAAAAGAAGAGTAAAACAGTAAAACAGTCCAAAGTGCAAATGTGTCTGTGCCGGGTAACTCCATTTAGTTACCCCTTTTCCTTGAATACATTGGTAAAGTCGTTTTGAATTCACTTTAATCTTATCTGCCAGAGCTATCGCATGACCCCTTTTGCCCTCCTGATTTCTTTCTTCAGTATGCTCCTCAATCCCCTATACTCCTCCAGGTTTACACTCCCATCAAAGTGGAACTTGTCCCAATTTAGAACCAACTTGTGAACCAGCCTTGTCCTTATCCATAACTATTTTAAAACTAATAGAATTGTGGTCACTGGTCCTAAAGTGCTCACCCACTGACACTTCAGTCACTTGCCCTGCCTAATTTCCTAAGAGTAGGTTAACCTTTGTCCTCTCTCTTGGAGGGCCCTCTACATACTGCCTGAGAAAACATTCCTGAACACGCTTGACAAATTCCACTCCTTCTACGCCAATTCAATCCATATTGGAATATGTGTGTTATATCTACTATGACAACCCTATTAGTCATGCAGCTAGATCGAATCTTCCAGTTTATTTGTTCCTAATTTATTAGTTCACTTTGACTAGATGAAGCCTACAGTACAATCACAACGATATCTTCTTCATTCTCAGTTTCACACATATAGCCTCAGTGGGGATCCTTCAGTAATGTCATAAAAACATAGAAAATAGGTGGAGTAGGCCATTCGGCCCTTCGAGCCTGCACCACCATTCAATGTGACCATGGCTGATTATCAACTCAGTATCCTGCACCTGCCTTCTCTCCATACCCTCTGATCCCTTTAGCCACATTTATCCACATTATACTGCATCTGCCATGCATTTGCCCACTCACCCAGCCTATCCAAGTCACCTTGCAGCCTCCTAACATCCTCCTCACAGCTAACACTGCCCTCCAACATTATGTCATCTGCAAACTTGGAGATGTTGCATTCAATTCCCTCGTCCAAATCATTAATATATATTGTAAATAGCTGGGGTCCCAGCACTGAGCCTTGCGGTACCCCACTAGTCACTGCCTGCCTAAACATTATGAACTGGTCTGTAAGTGTAACATACCTGCTTGGTCAGTTGCTCTTCACAGAGTTTGTAAAGTACAAAGAATTTCTGAGCCAGCAACACGTTATCCAAAAATCCAACACTAGCAAGTTTGACTCTTATAATGATCTAAAAAATGCAAATAAAGCATTTTACATTTAGCATTCAAATTGATTGTCAATTTAAAGATATATTTACATTTTAAAATAAATGAATAGATCTGCTTTACTGGACACCTGTTAAATTATGAATGCAGTTAGGCAGATTAATTTAGATATCTATATCTATATTACTAAAAGTCTGTTCTTGACCGGTTTTGGCGATCTGTGCTGCGATTTCGGAGAGAACGCCGCCATCTACGGCCGTCATTTTTGGCCACCTCGCTCAGAGCCACCCTCCGCTGCATGTGTGCCGAGGATTTTTCCAGTCAATTAAAAATGACAAAGATATTAATGATTTTACAAAATTCCCCATTCTCTCTGCTGTTCTCTCTGCTGTCCCCGCTGGCGGCAGGGGGGGGGTGGACTATAAAACCAGGAAGTGGTGTGCCTCAATTAGTCTGCAAGCTGGAGGAAGGCAGAGGGTCACGTTTCTCTGAGCTGTGAATAACACTGAACACATGTGCACACAACTGTGAGCAAGTACCCTTAATGTGGTTTGAAAATGAAAATATGGTCAAAGTAAAAAAGCACTGCCTGCAAATGGTTGTTTGGGGGGTTTGGGGTTGTTTGGGTTGAAATAAAAAGGCACTCTCCCTCTTCCCCCCCCCCTTTTTTCTCTCCCCCACTCCTCCTTTCCCCCCCTCCTCCTCTCCTCTTCCCCCCCTCCTCCTCCTCCCCTCCCTCCTCCCCCCCCCCCTCCTCTCCCCCCCCCCCTCCCCTCCTCCCTCCCCCTCCCCCGCTCCCCCCCCTTCCTCCTCCCCCCCCTCCTCCCCCCCCCCCGCCCCCCCCCCGCCCCCCCCCCCTCCCCTCCTCCTCCTCCCCCCTCCTCCTCTCCCCCCTCCTCCTCCCCCCTCCTCTCTCCCCCCCCCTCCTCCTCCCTCCCCCTCCTCCTCTCCTCTTCTCTCCCCCCTCCCTTCCCCCTCTCCTCTTTCCCCCCCCCCTCCCTTTGCCCCCCCTCCTCTTTCTCCCCCCCCCCCCTCCTCCTCCTCTCTCCCCCCCTCCTCCTCTTCCCCCCCCCTCCTCCTCTCTTCCCCCCCCCCTCCTCCTCTCCCCCCCCCCCTCCTCCACTTAAAATAACCAATCATTTATTATATATTTATTTTTGTTGTTGCATCCAATGGGCATGTAAAGCTACATCAAGTAATAATTTCATTGTAATTATTCATATCTGGTGCATATGACAAACATTCTTTCTCATTAATAATAATGATTTACCTTTCTCTGACAAATAATGTCTCCCTTTGATTTCAATGACTTGCTATATTTAGCAGGTATAGCTCCAAGGCTAGTGGATTGAACATCTATGGAAATCCATGCTGCACCATATGACTCCATGAGGAATTTAAAAAGTTACACTACATTATATCCTATATACTATAATAGCTTAATTATGGGATCTCATCTGACAGATCTCAGAATGAGATTTTCTTCAATGAAAAAGGTAACTCTCTGTTTCACCACTCTCAAAGCAATCCTGTCATTTGGTCTCAGTTATTAAACAATAAAATTATATTCAGTTGCATAGATATTTTTTTACCATTTTGAGGAATCAGCTTCAATGATCTTCAATTAAAACATTTTATTTATGAAGCAAATATTTTCTCTGACCTGTCTATCTGGCACCATCATGGCTACTGTCCTAAACTGAATTTTTAGATTTTCTGGCAGTTCTTGGCGTCCAGCATATCCAGGATTCTGGAAGGAAAAGAACCAAAAATGCAGCTTCCATAATATAACATTCTGTAAATTGCCTGTTTCTAACATAATTTATGTTTACCTTTAGTGCTTGACTTTAAAGGATTATCTAGCTAGAGCAGATGACATTTGATGAGGGAAATAAACATCAATGTGACAGGATTTGCCATATTTAGCACATATTCCTTTAAATTGAAAAAAAAAAAATCACAATATCTGTGGGACAGCATACTCCTCTTAAATAGGCAGTAAATTGAGGGAAAAACGGAATTCCCCCTGCCCCCCCCACCAACCCAACTGTTAAAGCAATACTAATTAATACTATTCAGAGATATTTTAGTAAGACTGAGGATCAGGGAAAGATAAGCTTTTGAAAAATTGCTAGGTTTATATTAGCGTGTCAGCTAACTGCTGTTATCAGGAATGATCGCCTTCCCAGTCTGGGAGATTTCTGCAGCTGCTCAGTGATATCCTTGACGCTAATTTATGGGAGGCAACGTACCATCCTGGTATCACTTCGAATCCGGAGAAACACATCTCTTCTCCCCCAAAATAGAATATTTTATAATTATTACTTTCTTGTATTTTATCCTCTCTTGTTGTACAGCTAGGCCAACTACAGTTATAGTTGAGGGTGGCATCCTTAAGAGAATCTTCTCCCTATGAGTATAAGGAATTAAACTGTTTGGAGAACAAGGTGACTTTCAGGGTTTCCTTTCTGTGGACAAAGAAAAAATAATGGGAGGATTTTTAAATGTAATGTTCTGAACATGCAAAGCATCCAATCTGTTGGTTGACCACATATACGACAGGACTGGATGATAAGAGGGAGAAAAAGTCTCAAATGGAAGGTAAATGGTGGCATAGATCAGTTATTTAAAATAGCCTGCCTTGATATTGTATATTCCAAGTAAAATGCCTTCTGCATTTCTGTTTCTGTTTTCACTTACCATTGTGATAAAAATGCCAAATTCTGGATTAAGTGACACGTTATCTCCATCAGTGAAGATAAACTTTTTCTTTCTTTCTTTCTTTGCTATCAGAACAATGTATATCTGCTGTGCTGCTACAGATAATACAGGAAGTTCAATTCGATTAAATTCATCAAAACAGCCCCAAGAGCCAGATTGTGCCAAACCTAAAAAAATTGTGAATAATTATTTAGAACATTCATATTATTTATTATATTATTTAGAACATAAATTATTAAACATTTATTTACCTATAAACAAAATGAAATTTTACCTGACCATTTCACTTTAAAATTTAAAGTAGCTTTAAAATAGTTATGGATAAGTATAGGGCTGCTCTGCAAGTTAAAGTTCTAAATTGTGGCAAGGCCTTCTTTGATGGTATTAAACAGAAATAAGTTGATTGAAGTAGTTTGCTTGCGGACGAAAGGTTGTCCAGAGAGTGGGATGCATTTAAACGTGTGAGAGTGAGAACTACAGATTGGTGAGCCTGGTGGAAAAGTTAGTGAAAAGGAATCAGAGAATCCATCTGCATTTTTAAAATCAGGGATAGTCAGCACGTGCATGGGAAATTGTGTGTCAAAAATGTTATTGCATTTTCTGAAGAGTTGACCAAGAAAATTAATGAGGTAAGAGATTTTGATATTGTCTACATTCATTTTAGCACGGCTTTCGACAAGATGTTGGATGATAGGCTAGTCATATAAGATCCAAGTTGAGTTAGGCAATTGGATACAAAAATGACTTGGATTCAGAGGGTGGTAGTGAAGGATTGTTTTACTGATTGGTGGACCGTGAACAGTGGTGTGCCATGGAAATTGGTGCTGGATCCCCTGTTGTTCGTTGTTTAAATTAATGATTTGGATGAGAATTTAGGAAGCATGATTAATAGGTTTGTGGACGACATTACATTTTTGGTATAATCAACAGTGAAAAAGTTATAACCAATTTACAACTGGAAAAGCAATGACAGCATTTAACTCAGACATGTGAGGTAATACATGTTGGTAAGTTAAACCAGACTCTGATATAAACAGTGAATGGCAGGCCTCTGGGAGGTATTGTGAAATGGAGAAACACAGGAGCACATAGTACTAGTACAGTAAGCCCTTGATTTAACAGACCCCTTTATAACGAATTTCGGTAATAGCGGTAATTTTGGTAGACGGGCCTATCAACCAAGCCCCGGCATAATGTTCCAACTGTACATGATGTTAGTGAGACTGCACATGGAGTATTGCGCGCTGCTTTGGTCACCATACTAAGAAAATGGAAGTGATTAAGTTAGAGAAAGTGCCAAAAAGATTTACAAGGATGTTGCTGGGACTGGACGGTTTGGTTATAAGAGACTGTTTAGGCTGGGACTGTTTTGCCTGGAATGAAGGTGGTTGGGGGCATCCTTATAGAAATTTATAAAACCATGAGGCACATAGATTAGGTAATTAGTGCTCATATTTTTCCTAGGATAGGAGTGTCCAAATCTAAAGGAAATAGGTATAAAATGAGAGGATAAAGATTTAAAGGGAACCTGTGCGGAAAACTTTCCATGCAGATGGTAGAGATGCTAGAGGATGTAGTAGAGGAGGGTTCACTTACAACCACAAAACACATTCTTTCGACAGTGACCAAAACTGGAAGAGCAGCGAGGTTGGGTGGCACTTTTATATCTATAAGTAGATAGGAAGCTGTTGCCATCCTCCCATTGCAATAACAAAGGTCATTCAGGAAATAAAGCCACCTATTGTGAATTGGTTACGCAAGTGGGAGGTTATGTAAGTCACCTCCAGTTTAAATTCCATTTGGAATATTTTGGAGGACTAAGAAACCAAGAACCAAAAACCTATTCCGTAAGTTAGGGTGTGCCGTGTATTGGGTACAGTATCACATGCAATATGCCAATATCACAGGAAAAAAAATGTTAATTTGGCAAAATTGTGATAAGTATACATTTATACTAGGAATTTGAAATTGTGAATTTTGGGAAATAGATTGGAACAATTGGGAATAATTTTTAAAATTGTTTTTTTCTTAATAATGATCTTTTATTTTATTTTTAAGGGGTTTTAGGATATTGGCAAAGTTATGGATTACTGATTTTGAGTTCTTTTGGGAAAAATTGTTACATAGAAACATAGAAAATAGGTGCAGGAGGAGGCCATTCGGCCCTTTGAGCCAGTTCATTGTGATCGTGGCTGATCGTCCCCAATCAATAACCCGTGCCTGCCTTCTCCCCATATCCCTTGATTCCACTAGCCCCTAGAGCTCTATCTATCTCTCTCTTAAATCCATCCAGTGATTTGGCCTCCACCGCCCCAACACCGAGCCTTGCGGCACTCCACTAGCCACTGCCTGCCATTCTGAAAAGGACCTGTTCACTCCTACTCTTTGCTTCCTGTCGGTCAACCAATTTTCTATCCACGTCAACACCCTACCCCCAATACCATGTGCTCTAATTTTAGTCACCAGTCTCCCGTGCGGGACCTTATCAAAGGCTTTCTGAAAGTCTAGCTACACTACATCCACTCCCTACCTCTCCCACTCCCCTCTATTCCCCCTCCTCTCCCACTCTCCTCACCTCCCCCACTTTCCCCCTCTCCCTCCCTAACCCTTCCTCTCCCTCAATTCCCCCCCCCACTACTCCCTCCTCACCTCCCCAGCATCTTTCCCCTCTCCTCCTCCCCTCCCCCAATCCCTCCCTCACCTTTCCCTCCTTCTCCTTTTCCTTACCCTCAGTCACTCCCTCCTTCCATCCATAAAAAGCAGTATCTGCAATTCCTTCCTCCACATTCATTGCTAGCTATGGCTTAGATCCCATTGACTTGACAATTGGACCAGTTTGCATCTTGTGTGTGTGTGTGTTACTCAAAATCTGCACAAACTGCTTGGCCACCCTGCAACCCGACTCTCCTTCCCTCCCTCTGTCCACTCCATCTCAGCCGCCGCTCGGCCCGTCCCTGGCCTGTCTGACCACCCCCTGCTGTCGCTCAGCCCATCCCGCCCTGCCCGCCCGCTGCTGCCGCTCGGCCCGTCCCCGCCCTGCCCACCCGCCTACCTGCCTGCCCGCTGCCACCGCCGGGCAGCGAGGGGAATGGTGAGTTACCGCAACGGTGGCTGCGGAGGAGACGGACCTGGTTGGATGGGTAGATGGGACCGCCATTGCAGCAGAGGGCCGGCGGGGGAGAGAGGCGAGTGATGAGGGAGAGTGAGATGGGACCAGGGCCTCCACTGAACCCCCCCCAACCCCCGCGGCCGGTGGTGGGGAAGGCGATAGACAAGTTACTGTGAGGAGGAGAGAGAGAAGTTTGTGAGTGAGGTGGGGCAGGCAGTCGCCAGTGGCGCAGGAAGGGTCGTCGCCATCCCGGCTGCGGCATTGGCTGACAGGAGAAGAGACCAATCTGCGTGGCACTGACTGAAGGAATCTGCACACGCATGGTTTTTAAGACTTTTAAACCTCAATAATTTTTACAATATACCACCGAATGGTGAGTAACCAGGCAAAAAAGTGTAGCGCTATCGCGTACCATTTTTGCACAAATAGAAAAGCGGAAGAGCACAAGATCAGAGTTATAGTTATGTATAGATAGATAGGTAGACAGATGTCCCATCTGATAAAGGCAAGTGGTTGATGTCTGAATAACACTGCTAAAGAAGGTGGTGGAACAAGATTAATAGACTCTAGTTTGCGAGACAATTACAGTGCATTCAGAAAGTATTCAGACCCCATCACTTTTTCCACATTTTGTTACGTTACAGCCTTATTCTAAAATGGATTAAATTCATTTTTTTAAATCATCAATCTACACACAATACCCCATAATAAAAAAGTGAAAATAGGTGTTTAGAAATTTTTGCAAAATAATTATAAAGAAATAACTGAAATATCACATTTACATAAGTATTCAGACCCTTCTCTCAGCACTTTGTTGAGGCACCTTTGGCATCGATTACAGTCTCAACTCTTCTTGGGTATGACGCTACAAGCTTGGCACACCTGTATTTGGGTAATTTCTCCCATTCATCTCTGCAGATCCTTTCAAGCTCTGTCAGGTTGGATGGGGAGCATCGATCCACAGCTATTTTCAGGTCCCTCCAGAGATGTTCGATCGAGTTCAAGTCCGGGCTCTGGCTGGAGCATTGAAGGACATTCACAGACTTGTCACGAAGCCACTCCTGCGTTGTCTTGGCTGTGTGCCAAGGGTCGTTGTCCTGTTCGAAGGCGAACCTCTGCCCCAGTCTGAAGTCCAGAACGCTCTGGAGCAGGCTTTCATCCAGGATCTCTCTGTACTTTGTTCCGTTCATCTTTCCCTCGATCCCGACTAGTCTCCCAATTCCTGCTGCTGAAAAACATCCCCAAAGCATGATGCTGCCACCACCATGCTTCACCGTAGGTATGGTATTGGCCAAGTGATGAGTGGTGCCTGGTTTCCTCCAGACATGATGCTTGGCATTCAGGCCAAAGAGTTCGATCTTGGTTTCATCAGACCAGAGAATCTTGTTTCTCATGCCTTTTGGCAAACTCCTAGTGGGCTGTCATGTGCCTTATAGTGAGGAGTGGCCCCTCTACCATAAAGGCCTGATTGGTGGAGTGCTGCAGATATAGTTGTTCTTCTGGAAGGTTCTCCCATCTCCACAGAGGAACTCTGGAGCTCTGTCAGAGTGACCATCGGGTTCTTGGTCACCTCCGTGACCCAGGCCCTTCTCCCCTGATTGCTCAGTTTGGCCGAGCAGCCAGCTCTATGAAGAGTCCTGGTGGTTCCAAAGTTCTTCCATTTAAGAATGACGGAGGCCACTGTACTCTTCAGGACCTGCAATGCTGCAGAAATTGTTTTATACCCTTCCCCAGATTTCGACACAATCCTGTCTGAGGTCTACGGACAATTCCTACGTCTTCATGGCTTGGTTTTTGCTCTGACGTGCACTGTCAACTGCGGGACCTTATATAGACAGGTGTGTGCCTTTCCAAATCAGATTCAGATTCAGATTCAGATTCAATTTTAATTGTCATTGTCAGTGTACAGTACAGAGACAACGAAATGCATTTAGCATCTCCCTTGAAGAGCGACATAGCAAACGATTTGAATAAAAAAAAAAAATAATAAGTGTCCGGGGGGGGGGGGGGGGTGATTGGCAGTCACCGAGGTACGTTGTTTAGTAGAGTGACAGCGGCGGAAAGAAGCTGTTCCTCGACCTGCTGGTTCGGCAACGGAGAGACCTGTAGCGCCTCCCGGATGGTAGGAGGGTAAACAGTCCATGGTTGGGGTGAGAGCAGTCCTTGGCGATGCTGAGCGCCCTCCGCAGACAGCGCTTGCTTTGGACAGACTCAATGGAGGGGAGCGTGGAACCGGTGATGCGTTGGGCAATTTTCACCACCCTCTGCAATGCCTTCCGGTCGGAGACAGAGCAGTTGCCATACCATACTGTGATGCAGTTGGTAAGGATGCTCTCGATGGTGCAGCGGTAGAAGTTCACCAGGATCTGAGGAGACAGATGGACCTTCTTCAGTCTCCTCAGGAAGAAGAGACGCTGATGAGCCTTCTTGATCAGAGTAGAGGTGTACAGTACAGAGACAACGAAATGCATTTAGCATCTCCCTTGAAGAGCGACATAGCAAACGATTTGAATAAATGAATAAATAACAAATCATGTCCAATCAATTTAATTTATCACTGGTAGACTCCAATCAAGTTGTAGAAACATCTCAAGGATAATCAATGGAAACAGGATGAACCTAAGCTCAATTTTAAGTGTCATAGCAAATGGTCAGAATACTTATGTAAATGTGATATTTCAGTTATTTCTTTTTAATTATTTTGTAAAAATTTCTAAACACTTGTTTTCGCTTCTTAATTTTACTTCGGAAGAACCCCGCCAGGACGCATGCGTGTCATATATCGCTACACGCATTGCGAAACAGTCAGGCGGGGTGGAAATACGTTCCTCCGCAGCGGCAAGTTTAAAAGCCGGAACCTGCAGGTAAGAGATACTCTGCGGTCTTTTTTGCTGCTCCCATACTGTTTTACAGGTGGGGAGTCAATGGACAAGTCCAAGAAAACAACGAGGGCTGCGACAAAGCTGGCGGGGGAGGACCGCGGAGTTGCGGGCAGCCAGCAGCGGCCAGCGGCACATGAATCACCCGTAATGGGAACAGCTATGCCCGACTTCGCCCCCGCACCGGCCAGATCTACACCGCGGCCGGGTGGTAAGGCAAAACAAAAAACCAACAAAGTCGTTGAATCAGATGAGTCCGACTTCGAGCAGCCGCGAGCGGCCAGCGACCGTGAGCGCTGGAGTCGGATGGAGCGGCTTGTGGAGCAGATGCTCCAACGTGACAGGCTCCAGGAGATGGAGTCCAGTCACTGTGGGCAATATATCACACCCACAGCAGCACCTCTTGTAGGGCTGCACAGTGCATCTCCCTCATCAGAGGGGAGTACTGGGGGTCAATTCTGGGCTGATCCTGAAGAGGGGTTTGCAGAACAGAAATCACAATAGATTATTTGGGGTTCACCATTGACTCAGTTCACATGTCGGTGACTTTGCCAAAGGGAAAGGCTATAGACTTAATAGATGCTTGTAATAACCTCATTGACATCAGTAAACCATCCATCAGATTGGTAGCAAAAGTAATTGGCAAAATGGTGGCTGCTTTTCCAGCCACACAATTCGGACCTTTACATTACCAAAATTTACAGAGGGCAAAAATACGAGCACTCAAAATTAATGCTGGTCATTTTGACAGACCAATGAAGCTTCCAATCAAAGCTATAATGGAACTAAAATGGTGGAAAGATAACATTCGGCATTGTTCCAATCCAATCATTATAAGCAACCCTTCGATGGTACTACAAACTGATGCCTGTGCACTTGGTTGGGGTGCTACCAATTCCATCTCCAGCTGTGGAGGTAGATGGAATGCACAGGAGGCATCATTATTACAAACATTGGGCATAAACTACCTGGAAATGTTGGGTGCATTCCATGGCCTAAAGTCATATTGTTCTGGGTTATATCACCAGCATGTTAGACTACAGATTGACAATACCACCGTGGTAACATATATCAACCACATGGGTGGAAACAAATCGACATCATGTGACAATCTGGCTAATACAATTTGGCAATGGTGTATCCAGAGAAATATTTGGATATCAGCTACTTACCTACCAGGTAAACTAAATTTAGTGGCAGACACCAGGTCACGCAAATTTAATGAAAACACCGAATGGATGTTGAATAAAAAAGTATTTGCTGATATTACAGCATGGTATGGAACACCAGATATCGATCTATTCGCATCCAGACTTAATCACCAGTTATCAAACTATGTTTCATGGGAACCAGACCCTGGGGCAGCTGCGACAGATGCATTTTCGCTGCATTGGGGGAAAATTGTTTATTTATGCATTCCCTCCTTTCTGCCTAATTAGTCGGGTATTAAGGAAAATACAGCAAGATTCTGCGTCTGGTATTTTGATAGTACCCGATTGACCTACGCAACCATGGTTCCCTGTGATACTCGACATGGTATTAGAACCATGTATCACCATCCCGAATAGACCAGATTTATTGGTTCATCCCGTAACAAGGGATAGCCACCCATGTTATAACTATATGAACTTATTAATTTGCAGAGTCTAAAAATACCTCTACTACAGCTGGGACTGACGGACCGATAAGTGAACATTATTTCGGCGGCCCACAGACAGTCCACCAAAAAACAGTATCTGGTATATATCAGGAAATGGGAGATGTATTGTCATAGAAACAGCATCACCTACAGATCAATGAACAGCCCGTCCGTTCTGGAATACCTGGCAGGCCTCCATTATGATGAGGGGCTCAGTTATAGTGCCATCAACTGCACCAGAAGTGCCCTATCAACATATCTATGGCAAGGAACAGAGCGTCATACTGTTGGGACTCACCCCCTGGTAACAAAACTTATGAGGGGAATTTTTCATATCAATCCCCCAAGAACCAGGTACTCTCAAATATGGGATGTGAGTATTGTCCGGACTATGCTAAGGAATTGGTCTCCAGCAACAGCTCTGTCCCTACAAAGACTGACACTGAAAACAGTCATGCTAATGGCTTTGGTCACGGTACAAAGGGCACAGTCATTACATAAATTAAGACTGGACAACATGACTTCTTCATCTGGGAATATATCGTTTCATATTTATGAATTAGTCAAGCAGAAAAGACAGGGGTCAGCAGGCCTCAATATAGAATTTAGGTCTTACCCGACAGATGATCGTCTCTGTATAGTAAGACATTTGTTGTTATATATGGAGAACACGAAAATCATCAGAGGCAATGAGATGGCACTTCTAATCAGCCACAAGCAACCACACAAAAAAGTGACGGTCCAGACCATCTCAAGATGGCTGAAACAGGTTCTAATACAGGCTGGGGTGGATACTAACATTTTTAAATCTCATTCCACCAGGGCTGCAGCTACATCGGCAGCTATGCAGTTGGATGTACCAATGGACCAAATCCTCAAGACAGCAGGATGGTCAAGGGAAAAAACATTCCAACTATTTCATCATAAACCAGTAATTAAACCTGGAACGTTTGCAGAAACAATTTTAAGTTCTGTAATATAATTTCACCCCATAAATAGGGGCTATAATTTGGTGTTAATAAATTTATCATGAATTTCAATGTCGGATTCATGTCTAAATTATGTTAACACATTTCCTCCCACAATCATTAAGGCAGATGTAATGCATGGACTCGTTTCCACGGCATGAAATCACAGAGCTTTGAAATCTTCACGTAGTCACTCATGTGACTCCGAAGTAAAATAGTAAGATTAAACGAGAACGTACCAGTTCGAAGTTTGATCGTTATTTTATGAGGAGTACATTGAGGGAATACGTGCCCTCCGCTCCCACCCTTGATCATATACTCAACTGGTATCTTCTTCTCTAATCTTACTATGTTCAGTCATTACAGTTATCTGTGATTTCACACTGCTGCTTTGAAGAATGACACGCATGCGTCCTGGCGGGGTTCTTCACGTATTCCCTCAACGTACTCCTCATAAAATAACGATCAAACTTCGAACTGGTACGTTCTCGTTTAATCTTACTATTCTGGGGTATTGTGTGTAGATTGACAATAAAAAAAAGAATCCATTTAAAAATAAGGCTGTAATGTAACAAAATGTGGAAAAAGTGAAGGAATACTTTCTGAATGCGCTGTAGATAGATCATTAAATAAGCAAGGCATAGAAGTTTACAGTTCCAGTACAGGCAAATGGGAATAGTGTAGATTGACAAACTGGCTGGCATGAATGTGGTGGACCAACATGTTTCTGTGTAGAAAGGAACTGCAGATGCTGGTTTAAATCGAAGATAGACACACAAAGCTGGAGTAACTGGGAGGGACAGGCAGCATCTCTGGAGAAAAGGAATGGGTGACGTTTCGGGTCGAGACCCTTCTTCAGACCCAGTCCGAAAAAGGGTCTCGAACCGAAACGTCACCCATCCTTTCTCTCTAGAGATGTACTCATTTCTCTGCTATATGACTAGTTTTGTTTGGAGAAGATTCTGTCTGACCAAGATGTTAACCTTGATTAAATGACAACATGAAGGTTGTGGTGATAATGAGATAGATAAAGAATCAACATTTAGGTTTAGAGAAGTTATAATTAGTTAGGGCTGAACATTTACCAGCACCTTTTGTTCAAGAACATGGAGAAGTTTGAACATAAATTGATGGTAAAATGTAGTAAAATTCAATGAAAAGACAAAATGCTTTCACTGGAGTTATGTTAATCTTTAATGTAATTATTTCAGAGGATGAAATCAATAGAAGTGGGATTTGTGAATTGAGGCAGAAAATATCAAAATCATGAAGGTCACACATGCAGCATGAATATTAATGTTATGGCACATCTGTCTTTAGTTTTACTATTGTAGAGGAAAGAAATGCATAACCATCAAATTCTGCATGTATTCAGTTGCAATTTATAGAGTCATAGAGCCTGGAAACAGGTCCTTCGGCCCAACTTGTCCATGCAGACTATGATGCCCATTTAAGTTTCTGTTATTTGCCGGCATTTGGAACATATTCCTTTGTGCAAATGTATTTTAAATATTGTTATTGTACCTGTCTCAATACGTCCTCTGGCACCCCACCCACCACTGGCTGATAAGTCGTCAAGTCAAGAAGAGTTTATTGTCATGTCCCAGATAGGACAATGAAATTCTTGCTTTGCTTCAGCACAACAGAATATAGTAGGCATGAATACAGAACACATCAATGAGTCCATATACCATTATATAAATATATACACACATCAATAAATAGAGTCAAGAGTCAAGAGTCAATTTAATTGTCATTTGGACCCCTGGAGGTCCAAACGAAATGCCGTTTCTGCAGCCATACATTACACACAAATAGACCCCAGACACAACATAATTACATTTTACATAAACATCCATCACATAGCTGTGATGGAAGGCCAAAAAAAACTTATCTCTCCACTGCACTCTCCCCCCCCCCGATGTCAGAGTCAAAGTCAAAGCCCCCGGCTGGCGATGGCGATTGTCCCGCGGCCATTAAAGCCACGCCGGGTGGTGCGAGGTCGCACACCGGGTCTTGGTGTTGGAGCCCCCGGTGTGCGCTCGCAAAGTCCCGCGGCCATTCCAGCCGCGCGGGGCAGTGGTGTCAGGCCCCGCTCCAGGAGCTCTTCAACCCCGCAACACGGGCGGGAGAATTCGCCATTGCAGGAGCCCCGAAAAGCGGTCTCCCTCCAGGGATCCGCGGGCTCCCGGTGCCGCCGTCCGCAGACCCGCAGTAGCAGCCTCCGACTCAGCAGCGGCATCGGCAGCAGCAGCAGCAGCAGCAGCAGCTGCGGCAGCAGCAGCAGCAGCGCTCCTCCACCGCTCCAACCGTTCCGGACTCGGCCAGCCCCGCGACGGCGACGGTGAGTAGCACCAGAGTCCCCGGCTTCTTCCTGTTGGAGGCCGCTCCTCGTTGCGGCCCCAACGACAACGGAAACCCGACGAGAAAAGGTCGGGTCTCCAGTGCAGGGAGAGATTTAAAAAGTTTCCCCTCCCCTCCCACCCCACCCCCACCCCCCCACACACACACCCCAACAAAAAAATAACAAAAACTACATTAAAACACAGACAGAAAATAATAAAAACGCGGACAGACTGCAGAGGCCGCTGCTGGCCAGAGCCGCGCCGCCTACCGGATAAATAAGCAGATAAAGTGCAAATAAACAGATAATGGTCTATTAATGTTCAGAGATTTGTTTCAGCTGAGTTTAATAGCCTTTAAGAAGGAACTGCAGATGCTGGAAAATCGAAGGTACACAAAAATGCTGGAGAAAATCAGCGGGTGCAGCAGCATCTATGGACCCATGGAAATAAGAAACGTTTTGGGCCAAAACCCTTCTTCATAGCCTGATGGCTATGGGGAAGAAGCTGTTTCTGAACCTGGACGTTGCAGTTTTTTATATAATGCAGGTTTTTCAAAATTGCCACAGAATGCTGCCTACATTTTTCGAAGGATAATTCACCTTTGCACTTTCACATACCTTTGAAAATTCTCCCTAATCCTCTGAAATCCATTTGATCTGAACAATTGAACACAACGACATATTTTCCAAGAGCTTTGCCCATATCTTTTACAGTCTCTGTTTTGCCAGTACCAGCAGGTCCAGCTGGGGCACCTCCCATATACATCCACAAAGCTTGAGCTAAAGTGATATAGCACCTACAGATGGAACCAAATACACAATTATCATAAAGGTATTCACAGTGAAATTTATAACATTACCATATTGAGAGACTAAAATAATAGAGAATAAAAGATGATCAACAATTTTCTTCAATAGTGAGCAGGAAAAAGAGTGAAATTTTTAACCAATTTAACCAACTAAAAAATGTAACTACCTCCTGAGTAGTCAGGAGAGTGAGGTGCAGGGTAGGATTTTGGTTAAATTTCATTTTGGTTATATTTCATATTCCACACCCCCACTCTCCCTCCTGACCTCCCCCCCACTCTCCCTCTATCCCCCACTGCCAACCTCCCCCACTCTCCCTTCTCACCTCCCCCACTTTCCCCTCTCTCTACTCCCCTCCTCTCCCTCTATCCCCCTGTCAACGGCCAGTAAATCCGGTCAGTTCCATTACCCACATATATGTTCTTAGCATTGAAAATTGCCCAATTAGCTTTTGAAGGAAATAGTTTGGGTTGTAACCATCACTCTTGCAAACAATGAATTTCAAATAATAATGAATTAAAAAGATTTTCCCTCCCACCCCTTGTGGTTTTAACTTTGTGTACCTGTTCTTTAAGCCCTCTTCAAATAGAAACGGCTTACCTCTTCTTAAACTATCTTAATCAATCATAATCTTATGCAGTTGCATCAATTCTCATTGCAAACTCTTTTACTTCATAGAGAACAACCTCAGCTCTCAATCCGAAACATACTCAGAAATCCTTCATCACTGCTGCAATTTTAGTAAATCTTTTTTGAATCCTCTGCTCGTAACTTGTGATGATTAGAATAGGATGCAATGCACCAGATCTTGTATATGTAATTTCCCTGCTTTTGTGGATCCCATGAATGCATTTAATTACATTCACTCACTCACATTATGTGGACTCTACATCCCATGTGCTTCAATGATTTATAAGCATACAAATCATCGAAATACACTGTTTACAACTGTGCCGTTTAACCTTTATTACAGCGCCCTCCATAATGTTTGAGACAAAGATCCATCATTTATTTATTTGCCTCTGTACTCCACAATTTGAGATTTGTAATAGAAAGAAATCATGTGGTTAAAGTGCACATTGACAGATTTTAATAAAGGCCATTTTTATACACTTTGGTTTCACCATGTAGAAATCACAACAGTATTTTTTTAATTTTTACATAGTCCTCCCATTTCATTGCACCATAATGTTTGGGACACAGTAATGTCATGTAAATGAAAGTAGTCATGTTTAGTATTTTGTTGCATATCCTTTGCATGCAACGACTGCTTGAAGTCTGCGATTCATGGACATCACCAGGTGTCTGGGTGTCTTCTCTGGCTGGTATTGCAGCCATCTTTTGCTTATGCTTGTTTTGGGGGCTAGTCCCCTTCGGTTTTCTCTTCAGCATATAAAAGGCATGCTCAATTGGGTTCAGATTGGGTGATTGACTTGGCCACTCAAGAATCAACCATTTTTTCACTTTGAAAAACTCATGTTGCATTAGCAGTATGTTTGGGATTATTGTTTTGCTGTAGAATGAACCGCTGGACAATGAGTTTTGAGGCATTTATTTGAACTTGAGCAGATAGGATGCGTCTCCACTTCAGAATTCATTATGCTACTACCATCAGCAGTTGTATCATCAATGAAGATAAGTGAGTCAGTACCTTCAGCAGCCATACATGCCCAGGCCATAACACCCCCACCACCATGTTTCACAGATGAGGTGGATGCTTTGGATCTTGGGAAGTTCATTCTCTCCTCCATACTTAGCTCTTGCCATCACTCTGATATAAGTTAATCTTTGTCTCATCTGTCCACAAGACCTTTTTTCCAGAACTGTGGTTGCTCTTCTAAGTACTTCTTGTCAAATTGTAACCTGGCCATTCTATTTTTGCAGTTAACCAGTGGTTTGCATCTTGCAGTGAAGCCTCTGTATTTCTGTTCATGGTCTTCTGCGGACAGTGGTCATTGACAAATCCACACCCGACTTCTGAAGAGTGTTTTTGATCAGTCGGACAGGTGTTTGGGATTTTTTCTTTATTATAGAGAGAATTCTTCTGTCATTAGCTGTGGAGGTCTTCCTTGGCCTGTCAGTCCCTTTGCGATTAGTAAGCTCACCAGTGCTCTCTTTCTTCTTAACGATGTTCCAAACAGCTGATTTTGGTAAACCTAAGGTTTGGTTGATGTTTAACAGTTTTATTCTTGTTTCTCAGTCTCATAATGGCTTATTTGAGTTTCATTGGCACAACTTTGGTCCTCATGTTGATAAACAGCAATAAAAGTTTCCAAAAGGTAATGGAAAGACTGGAGGAAAGACGAGGTGCTGAGAGCTCTCTTATTCCTGCATGAAGGAAACAATTAAATACACCTGAGCAATTAGAAACACCTGTGAAGCCATGTGTCCCAAACATTATGGTGCCCTGAAATGGGGGGGACTATGTATAAACACAGCTGTAATTTCTATAGTGAAACCAAAATGAATAAAAATACCCTTTAATAAAATCTGATAATGTGCACTTTCACCATATGTGATTTTTTCTATTACCAATCTCAAATTGTGGAGCACAGAGGCAAATAAATAATTGATGGATCTTTGTCCCAAACATTATGGAGGGCACTGTATCTGTGCCTGTTGAAACACCTCTTAAATGTTGTAACTGTATCTGTCTCCACTACTTCTTCTGACAGCTCATTCCAGATATTTAGCATCCTCTGCATGAAAAATGTAGTCTCAGATTTTGTTGAAGTTTATGCCTTCTAGTGTCTGCACATCCTTTCCCTGGGAAAAAGATTCTGACTATTAATATTGTCATGATTTATAAATCTCTTAAAAGTCACCCTGCGGCCACCTACGTTCCAATGAGAATAAACCCAGCCTTACAACCACAACCCTCCATACCAGGCCACATCCTGGTGATTCTTCTCTGCACTCCCTCTATTACTAACCCTTTTGTGGTGTGAGGTACAAAATACTGGCAACCCCCATGTTATGGCCATTTGTGTGTAAACATTGCCCTTCTAGAATTGACAAATCATAACCCAAAAATTTGTGTGCACAATACATTTTCTGCTCTCATGGAATTTGTGTGGAAATAACCCAAATAAATCCAACACAATTTTTTTTTCAACTTGCACTTTTTGATTCATGTGCATATGATATAGCTTTGCATTATGGAAAATTGTAATTTATACTGTTTTCTAGGAATGCAATCTTACTATAATGAAGGTCAAAAGCAATGGTTTGAACAACTGAACGTGATGCCCCCACTCTTGCCTTGGCTTTGAAGGTACCGAATGTCTTTCACTAGCTTAGTCACCTGTGTGACCATTTTCATGGACCTATCCCTATGGTCTCTCTGTACATCAACAATCCTAAGGTTCTTTTCATTCACTCCCAATGTTCTACAATTTGACCATCCAGTGTGCATTACCACATACTCGAGTGGATTGTTTTCCACCTGCCATTATTCCACCCAACTGCTCCATGTCCCACAGACTGTATCCTTCAGTCTGTATCACTGCATCAGTGCTGACCAAGATACCCATATGAGCTAATCTCATTTTTGAACGTATGATCCATATTCCTGTAAACCTATCCTAACCATGTACCTGTCTGAATATTTAAAAAATGTTATTATTGTCTGGATACATTATATATTCTATCAGATTAATTATGGAAATAAAAGAATTATAGCAAAATTTTCTCTGGAACATTGGAAGCTGAAGAGACGATCTGATAAAAGTATTTAAAATTATGAAAGGCATAGATACGACAGATAATCAGAACCCTTTTCCCAGGGTCGAAAATTTAAATGACTATGGGGCATAGCTTCAAGGACAGACGAGAAAAGTTTCAAGGGGATGTCGCAGGCGAAATGTGCTTGATAGGTGCATGGATATGCAGGAAATGGAGGAACATGCATTTCGTTGTCTCTGTACTGTACACTGACAATGACAATTAAAATTGAATCTGAATCTGAATCTGAATCTGAACATGGATGACGTGCATGCAGAGGAAATCAGTTTAATTGGAAATAATGTTCAGCACAGACATTGTGGGCCAGAGGGTCTGTTCCTGTATTATACATTTTTATGTTCTGTGAATGTGTACAGAGTGAGACCACAAAAGTGGTTAACATTACAACATTTGAAGACTGAGGTTGTTGAACCTTCTACAAAACTATATTCAGGGATTATCTATTGGCATTGAAATCCAGATATTATGTTTCCATTACCTTCTAGTGCCTGGAAAAATAAAACATAGCCTTCCATAACTTTGCATCTCCATATAAGCTTCCAGTGCATCTTTTCTTTCACTTTTCCACAGCAACTTGAGGAACCTTTTCCAAGCACGATCAACTCCCATTTAAGAAGTTTGGTTTGGAGCTACTGAGTCCATGCAAGCCATCCATCACCGATTCACACTACTTTTATGTTATCCTACTGTTTCATCCACGCTCAACACATTAGGGGGAATTTTACAGAGGCCAATAAGCTATAAAACTGCACGTCTGTGGGATGTGTGAGGAAAGCCAAACGGTCACAGCAAGAAACTGAACTCCACACAGACAAAACACATCAGTTTTGAACCTGGGTCTCTGTTACTGTGAGGCAGCGGCTCTACCAGTTGTGCTACTGTGTTGTCTTGGTCTAGATAGTGCAGCCTAAATTAACCGGAACTAACTATTCATGTCAGCCCCCTTACAGATGAATTGAGCCACTGAATGGATGCTATGATCATCAAAACAAGTTGAGAATGAGATTAGCATGTGTTCTGAATTTTGTCCAAATGCAGCAATCGAGTTGTAGCAACTGTGGTTCAATTTTACTTCGGAGTCACGCGAGTGATTCCGTGAAGCCCCGCCAGTCCGCATGTGCGTCTTTACGTCTGACGCATGGCGCACCGACGGGCTGGCAGGGCGCAGCTCCACCAGCGGTAAGTTAAAAACCCCGAGGTAAGTTTTAAACTTAGCTGAGGTCTTTTCTCCGGTCGGGAAATCTTGTTTGCAGGAAACAAGTCGGCTTTAGAGAAAATGGTCAAGGGAAGGTCGAGGCGGTCAGCTGGGATAACAGCTACAGAAGACCGTGGGAGTGCGGGTAGCGGGCGGTCGTCCATCTCACCTTCAGAGTCACTGGCGGCACGGCCAGTGGCTTCCGATTTGGTGCCGATTGAAAGCACCATGGCTACTCTGGTGGGCCGGAAAGCCACTAAAAGGTCTCAGGCCCGTTGACTCTGATGAGTCGGGTCAGGAGGATTGTCCTCCCACTATGGATGCCGTGTTTGGGCGGCTGTCCAGGATGCAGCTCCACATGGAGAGGATGCTCCATCACGATGTGCTCAAGGAAGACAAGCTTTATATCCGTGGGTCTCCTCGGGGGCCCATGGCAGCAGCACCTGTAGAAGGGCTGCATAATGTCTCCCTCTTAGAGGAGGAGAGTACACGGAGTCAGTTTTGTTCTGACTCCGAGGTTGGGGGTATAGCTGGTGAGCATGCCTCCAGACAAGAAGGCCAGGAATCAGGGGTGCCAAGCATGGCATCTAAATTTGCCATACCGGCCAGAACTGGGGGACCACTGGATGAGGATCTGGCCATGACCATAAATTATATGGTCTCACATCAATTACAAGACCTCACGATGGAGGAAACCTCCAGAAAATGCCAGACACCGGCCAATTGTACATCACTCAAGGTTCCAGCTGTGAACCACCCAATCTGGGGTCACATGGGAGCGGGAATCAGAGCCCAAGAACTGAGGCTCCAAAAGATTCTTAAGCTGCTTGCTTCAGGAATTACAGCATTTGCCAGATTGGTTGATGGTGGGGCTCTGTCTGAAGTACAGCAGGATGCTCTTGCCCTCATGTGCAATTGGTGCACAAGGACCAAGCCGGCCCTTGCCAACTATGCGCAATTGGCGCACACCAACATTCTCCGCCAGAACACAGGGGGAGAAGTTCATACCAGCAACCATGGAGGTAGGTGGCCAGTTACAAATTGGTGGGAGGTTACATGTGTTTTTTAATCAGTGGTGTTGTATAACATCAGACTCGTTTATACTGCACAGTATCCTAGGGTTCCAAATTGAATTCATTTTCAAATTATGTCCACCTACACAGCATACACCTAGCCGGATGTTGTCTTTTTCACAACAAGAATTGAATTGAATACCTTTATTGTCATTCAGACCTTATGGTCTGAACGAAATTTCATGCCTGCAGTCATACATACAATCATACAATAATAAACAACAAGAAACACAAATTAACATCCACCACAGTGTATCCTCCAAGCACCTCCTCACTGTGGTGGAGGCAAAAAACTTAGGGTTACTGTCTCTTCCCTCCTCTTCTCCCTCTGCGCTGAGGCGATTCCCCACCGGGCGATGGTATAAACAGTCCAGCGGCTCACCGAACCCCGCAAACGGGCCGGCTCAAACACCGCGGCCCAGGGTGGTCGAAGCTGCCGCCCTCTAGTCCAGTGGACTGGCCCGCGGCTGAACCCAGGACTCAGGTCACCGCCGCCAGAATGCCATCCCAGCCACCGGAGCACCGTTCCAGCACCAAGCCGGATCGCCCTCACGTGAGTGCCGTTCCTTCCTCAAGCTGGGCTACTCCGACGGGAGTGCCGTTCCACTCGGGCTGGGCCATTCCGACGGGAGTGCCGTTCCACCCTCGAGCTGGGCCACTCCGACGGTAGTGCCGTTCCACCTCGAGCTGGGCCACTCCGACGGGAGTGCCACAGCACCTCACGGTAGAGTCTCAGCCCCTCGCCAGGCCGCCCTCACAGGAGCGTCACAGCCCCTCACGGGAGTGCAGTTCCAGCCCCAAGCTGGGCCGCCTTCATGGGAGCGAGCCCAGGGCGAGTCCCGTCAGGCTGCCTCCGGAGCCTCGAGGTCGCCAGCTCCGCCATTATGCCTCAGCACAGACGGAGGCAGAGAAGGGGTATACGACAAAAAAGTCGTATTCCCCCGAAGGGAGAGACAGCAAGCCCCGTTTCAACCTCCCACCCCCCCCCCCAAACATAAACACAACCTAAAAACCAAAAACGTAACTAGACAAAACGAAAAAAAGAGTCTTTAGATGTACAAACTGAAATTGAAACACTAGCTAAAAAAGGGGTAATTGAGAAGTCTGTTCATCAATCTCACCAATTTGTGTCTAATATATTCTCTAGACAGAAGAAGGATGGTGGGTGTCAAATCATTCTCGATCTAACTCGGCTTAACTCCTGTGTGCAGTATAAACATTTCAAAATGGAAACTTTTATTACTGCCAAACAGCTGGTTTCTAATGGATGCTACATGGTATGCATAGACCTCAAAGGTATCCATACGTTACAATCATCGGAGATATTTGAAATTTAGGTGGATGAAGCAAAAGTGGCAGTTTAAAGCATTGCCTAATGGTTTAACTTCGGCTCCTAGATTATTTACAAAATTGTTAAAACCGGTGTTGGGCCTACTCCGGGCTCGGAATCATATTGTAATCGCCTATTTGGATGATATCCTAGTCATAGGCAAGACTCAGAAATCAGCTGAATTATCTGTTTCAGCTACCAAACTCATGTTTGAAAGTTTGGGGTTTCTCATCCATCCAGTTAAATCCAAATTGATCCCATCTAGAGTCATTGATTATTTGGGGTTCACCATTAATTCAATTCCCATGTCTGTGACTCTGCCTCCAGGCAAGACGTCAGAGTTACTTGAAGCCTGTAACAAGCTCGTTGATGAGAAACAACCTTCTATTCGGCAGGTTGCTAGTATAATTGGCAAGTTAGTGGTTGCTTTTCCAGCAGCATAGTTTGGACCTCTGCATTATCAAGATTTGCAACGTGCAAAGGAGCACGCACTCAAAAGGCATGCAGGTCACTTTAATAAACCTATGCGGTTACCAGCTGAAGCCGTTGCTGAGTTACAATGGTGGATAGCAAATATTTGGCTTTGCTCCAGCAAAATTCGGATTGACAGACATTCAGTTGTTTTACAAACTGATGTTAGTGCTCTAGGATGGGGAGCTACCGATACCATCTCCAGCTGTGGTGGCAGATGGAATATGCATGAGGCATTACTTCTTCAATCACATGGTATTCATTATTTAGAGTTCTTGGGAGCACTCTATGGCCTAAAGGCGTATTGTACTAATATGTATGATTTGCATGTGCAGCTTCAGATTGACAACACTACAGCGGTAGCATACATTAATCACATGGGTGGAATCAAATCGGTATCATGTGATAAGTTGGCTAACCTTATTTGGCACTGGTGTATTACAAGAAACATCTGGAATTCAGCTGTCTACTTACCAGGTAGATTTAACATAGTGGCAGAAACCAGATCACAAAAATTCAATGACAACACAGAATGGATATTGAATCGTGAAATATTCAATGATATTGTCACTTGGTATGGCGTACCAGAGATTGATCGGTTTGCATCCAGATTGAATCACCAGTTACCAAAGTATGTTTCATGGGAACCAGACCCAGGGGCAGTAGCGGTAATTGCATTCTCGCTACACTGGGGTGGAATGTTTTTATATGCATTTCCCCCATTTTGCCTCATCAGTCGGTGCTTGCTTAAGATCGAGCAGGACTCCGCCTCAGGCATTTTGGTAGTCCCCGACTGGCCTACACAACCATGGTTTCCACTAATTCTAAGACTAAAAACACAGACTTTTATGGCCATCCCCAAAAACAGTAACCTGCTGGTTCATCCTGTAACAGGGGAAAATCATCCGCTACATGACCGTATTAATCTGTTGATTTGCAGATTCTGAGGAGACCGTTCCTGGGGCTCGGACTACCAGGGCGTACGGTGTATGTGATTACTGTGGCCTGGAGTACTAAAAAACAATAGGTTTCTGATATCAAGAAATGGGAGATGTTCTGCTTGCAGTCGATCATTTCATATCTCACGGCAAGCGTACCTGACGTGTTGGAATTTCTTTCCACGTTATATTTTGATGAGCGACTAAGCTATAGTGCCATCAATATAGCCAGGAGTGCCTTATCGTCCTATCTGTGGCAAGGATCGGGACTACGCTCTGTTGGGTCTCGCCCTTTAATAGCTACGGTTCATGAAGGGTATTTTTAACTGCAATCCCCCCAGGCCCAGATACACGGAAATCTGGGATGTGAGCATGGTTCTCGCGCTGCTTCGCCAATGTGCTCCAACAACATCTCTGTCATTGCCCAGACTCACTCTGAAAGTGATTATGCTCATGGCGCTGGTTTCAGCGCAACGCGTCAACATTGCAGAAGCTTCGTCTAGACAGGATGGTTTCATCTGTAAACAGCATAACCTTTTATGTTTATGATTTAGTTAAGCAGAGCAGGCCAGGGACGTCAGGGCTTAAACTTAATTTTATGGCATACCCCATAGACCTTCGGCTATGTGTAGTTATGTACTTACAGCAGTATATCAAGGTCGCCAAGAGCCTCAGAGGCTCCGAATTGGCAATATTCATCAGTCACAAAAAGCCTCATAAAAAGGTGTTGGCACAGACCATCTCAAAATGGCTGAAACAGGTTCTGGCTTGTACCGGAGTGGACACTGATGTTTTTAAATCTCACTCCACCAGGGCGGCATCAATGTCAGCAGCGAGGGCACAGGACGTCCATCTCAACCAAATCCTCGCGGCCACAGGATGGTCCAGTGAATTGACGTTTGGAAGGTTTTATCATAAACCTCTCGCCACACTGGGGGTATTTGGGCACTCCATTCTAAATTCTGTTTTGTAGCTTCCCCCTGGGGCAGAGGAGTCTCTATTATTTTCCTTTTTGTTAAATAAAGCATCAGCATGTTTAAGTCTGTATTATGTTTGAATGCTTTATTTGTTATTACTCATCCTGTGCCAACCGAGGCAGTGTGTCGCATGGACTCGTATCCAAGGCATGAAATCACAGAGCTTTGAAGTCTTCACGGAATCACTCACGTGACTCCGAAGTAAAATAGTAAGATTAAACAAGAACTTACCAATTTGACGTTGATGAGCGGTTACATGCCCACCGCTCTCAACCCTCATATCACAAAGTTCATCTGGTACTTCTAGGTTTCTAATCTTACTATATTACTTCAATTACTGTTATCTGAGATTTCACACCGCTGCTTTGAAGATTGATGCGCATGCGGACTGGCGGGGTTTAACGTAATCGCTCATCGTAACTCCTCATGAAATAAAGATCAAACTTCAAACTGGTAAGTTCACATTTAATCTTACAATTTTACTTTGGAGTCACGTGAGTGACTACGTGAAGAAGGCTGTCAGCCCGCATGCGCTTCATTACGTCTACTGCATGGCGCCAAGACTGGCTGGTAGGGGCGTCGCTCCTCCAGCGGTAAGTTAAAAGACCTGCAGGTAAGTTCTAAAGCTTATTCTGAGGTCGTGTATGCGTTCAATCTTGTTCGCAGGGTTGCTACAAGCTTTTGAACGAAAAATTGACAAAAAGGTGAAGGCAAGACGGGCCGCGGGAGACCCGTCAACTTCGCCACCCCAGTCGCTGATGATAATTACATTGACTGCAGACTTGGTGACTCTGCAGAGCACCGTGGCTACCCCGAGGGGGGCGGAAGCCAAACAGAAGTCTGCAAGGCCTATAGACTCGGACGAGTCAGGCCAGGAGGGTGCACCTCCCACTATGGATAGCGTCACCGGACGCCTGTCCCGGATGGAGCACCTCATGGAGAGGATGCTCCACCATGATATACTCCTAAGATCGGAGTCATATCAGCGCAGGTCTCCGAGAGAGCCCGCGGCAGCACCTGGTTCAGGGCTGCAAGATCTCTCCCTCTCTGAGGGGAGCATCCATAGTCAGTTGTGGGCTGGCTCAGAGTTTGGCAGTATGTCCAGGGAACATACTATGATGCACGGGCTGGGAGAAGCAGACATACTCACTATAGCATCAAAATTTTCGATGCCATCGCAAATTGGGGAGCTGCTCGAAGAAGATCTTGACTAATCTTCTGGAATTTTTTGAGGATGTGACAAGTAAAATGGATGAAGGGATGCCAGTGGATGTAGTGTATCTAGACTTTCAGAAAGCCTTTGATAAGGTCCAGCACGGGGGACTGGTGACTAAAATTAGAGCACATGGTATTGGGGGTAGAGTGTTGACATGGATAGAAAATTGGTTGGCAGACCAGAAGCAAAGAGTAGGAGTGAACGGGTCCTTTTCAGAATGGCAGGCAGTGATGAGTGGAGTGCCGCAAGGCTCGGTGTTGGGGCCGCAACTGTTTACCATATATATTAATGATTTGGAAAAGGGAATTAGGAGCAACACTAGCAAGTTTGCGGATAAGACAAAGCTGGGTGGTAAAGCTGGGTGGCAGTGTGAATGGTGAAGAGGATGTTAGGAGGTTGTAGGGTGACATGGACACGTTGAGTGAGTGTGCAGATGCGTGGCAGATGCAGTATAATATAGATAAATGTGAGGTTATCCACTTTGGCGGCAAAAATAAGGGGGCAGATTATTATCTCAATGGGGTTAGGTTAGGCAAGGGGGAGGTGCAGCGAGACCTGGGCGTCCTTGTACACCGGTCACTGAAAGTTGGCTTACAGGTACAGAAGGCAGTGAAGAAAGCTAAATGGAATGTTGGCCTTCATAACAAGAGGATTTCAGTATAGGAGTAAAGAGGTTCTTCTGCAGTTGTATAGGGCTCTGGTGGACCACATCTAGAGTATTGTGTAGAGTTTTGGTCTCCTAATTTGAGGAAGGACATCCTTGTGATTGAGGCAGTGGTTCACGAAATTGATCCCTGGGATGGCGGGACTGTCACATGAGGAAAGATTGAAAAGACTAAGCTTGTATTCACTGGAGTTTAGAAGGATGAGGGGGTTCTTATAGAAACATATAAAATTATAAAAGGACTGGACAAGCTAGATGCAGGAAAAATGTTCCCAATGTTGGGCGAGTCCAGAACCAGGGGCCACAGTCTTAGAATAAAGGGGAGGTCATTTAAGACTGAGGTGAGAAAAAACTTTGCGAATTTATGGAATTCCCTGCCACAGAGGGCAGGGGAGGCCAGGTCAATGGATGGATTTAAGAGAGAGTTAGATAGAGCTCTAGGGGCTAGTGGAGTCAAGGGATATGGGGAGAAGGCAGGCACGGGTTATTGATAGGGGACGATCAGCCATGATCACAATGAATGGCGGTGCTGGCTTGAAGGGCCGAATGGCCTCTTCCTGCACCTATTTTCTATAATCTATTATCTATCTGGCGGCCAACATCAACTATCTGGCTTCACACTAGCTCCAAGAGCAGGTAATGGTGGACACGGCCATGAGGCCCCCCCCCCCCCCCCCCATCAACTGTGCATCTTTAAGTGTGCCAGCTTTGGGGGGAGGGATCAGGAACCAGGAGGTGAAACTCCAAAATATTCTGAGCATGCTGGCTTCAGGCATCATGGCCTTTGTCAGATCAGTGGATGGAGTCCCTTTGTCGGATGGCCAACAAGATGCGCTGGCATTATTATGCAATGCGCACTTCGAGATTAATTGCTACGGCAAGAATTCCATCTGCCCCACCCTGAATCCGAAATTTACAGGATTATGTAAAGCCAGTAATGTACAGCAGCCAAACTACCTATTTGGTGAAGACGCACCCAAACAGGTCAAAGACGTAGATGACGAAGCAAAAGCCGTGGGGCTAATCCGGGCTTCATCAGCGAGCCGAGCTTCGTCTTTCCGGCGGCAACATCCCTAAGCCTCCACCAGCAGCAATAATTTCCCTGAGGCTGGTAGCAGCATGAAGGTCGGATAATATGGACAAAGGTATTTTTTAGAGCATGGCCAAGGCTGGCCCTCCTCCAAAATGCGCACCTCGCACACTCCAGCAGCTCTACCCCCCAGACCTCGGGGGCGGAAATATACGCCACAAAGCCACCAATAACCATGAGGGTAGATGGATCTGGTTCCTATTAGAACACAAGGGTGTGCACCACTCACAGGTTGGGGAAGTTACACTAGCTTGTGAATTAACATCAGATCGTTTATACTGCACAATATACATCGATTCCAAATTGAATTCTTGTCTGGTCAGTTCCGCCCTCACAGCATACATCAAACCGGTCAGTTATGCATCACGAGGGTTTGGTAATTCAAGCCAAGTTCAGTAATAATAATTGAATCATTCTTGGCTATACTCAACTTAATCCTTTGTGCAGTATAGACTTTCAATATAGGTAAAATCTGGGAAAATAGCTAAATTAGCTATTTTTAGCCACCAGACTCTTGTAAAAGATTGGGGCTCCTAATTCATCCAGAGTTTATGATGAGTTGGGACTTACCATTTACTCAATCCTATAGTAGCCCATACATTGGCAAATTTAAGGCTACTTCCCAGCTGCAAAGTTGAGCCTTTGCATTATTTTTAAAATATTTCTGCATGCAGGAGCTGACACCAAAAACCCATGCAAGTCCTTCAATAGACCTATGTATTTACCAGCTGTAGCCATTTTGAGTTACAATGCTGGATGTCCTTATTTGGCATTACACCAGTGATATCATAGTCTACAGTACCACAGGGGTATCACTACTGTTGTGGTGACAGATGAAATATGCATGAGTCACCAGTACTTTATGGTACAAGTACTAACCACTTAGAGTTGATGGGTGCACTCTATGGGTTAAAGACTTTTGTGGGAATATGCATCATCTGCATGTTCCCACAAATTAATTAACTATACCACAGCGGTGGCATACGTTAATCACATGGGTGGAATCAAGTCCATATCCTTGTATCTTATTTGGCACTGGTGAATTGCAAGGAATATTTGAATTTCAGCTACCTACCTGCCGGGTAGGCTCAATATGATGTTGGACACCGGGATACGGAAATTCAGTGATGACACAGAATGGATGGAATCATAACGTGTTTTATGACATCATCGACCGGTATAGACACCGGATATCGATTTATCTGCGTGCAGACAAATCACCAGACTAAGAATGTTGCACGAGTACAAGACCATAGGCAGTGGCGGTGGATGTACTCCCGCTTCATTGGGGAAGGATGTGCTTTTATACATTTCCCCCACTCTGCCTCATCAGTCGATGCTTGCTAAAGATCAAGCAAGACCCTGCCTCAGGCCTCCTGGTAGCACCAGACTGGCCGACATAGCCATGGAACCCTACACTGGGAATGATCAGCCTTTTATGGCCATTCCCAAGGCAGTAATCTGCAGTCCACCCTGTAACAGGGGGGGGTAACACCCTCACCATGACCAAATCAAATTGTTGGTTCACAGAGTCTGAGAAGACCTTTCCTGAGGCTCGGATTGTCCGAACGCACGGTGGATGTACTCGCTGCAGCCTGGAGAGACAGTACGAAGAAACAATACATTTCCTATATTAGGAAGTGGGAAGAGTACTGTACGCAATCCAATATATCATATGACTCGGCACATATAACCGATGTGTTAGAGTTTCTCTCAAAGCTATTCTTTGAAGAGAAGTTGAGTTATAGTGCTATAAACTGTGCCAGAAGTGCACAGCATATTTGGGGCCGAGATCGGGACACCACCCTGTTGGGTCACACCCTCTAGTGTCCAGGTTTATGAAGGGCATCTTCATCACAAAACCTCCCAGGCCCAGATATACGGAAATATGGGATGTAGGCACAGTATTAACACTGCTCCGCCGGTGGGCGCCGGCAACATCCCTGTCCCTGGTCCAGCTCACATACAAAGTAGTGATGCTAATGGCGCTGGTGTCAGCGCAACTGGCCCAGTCGTTACACAAGCTACGACTGGATAGAATGATTATGTCTGCCAATAGCATCACGTTTTACGTGTATGACCTAGTAAAGCAGAGCAGACCAGGCACTACCGGCCTCAAGCTACATTTTGCGGCTTACCTCTTGGACCTCCGGCTATGTGTGGTAACACACCTGCAACTTTACATTAAGGTCACTAAGAGCTTCGGGCTTGGAACTAGCTATATTTGTTAGTTTTAAGAAACCTCATAAAAAGGTTTCAGTTCAGACCATTTCCAGGTGGCTGAAACAGGTTCTGACATGTGCAGGAGTAGACACTGACTATTTTAAATCTCACTCCACCAGGGCTGCATCTACGTCAGCAGCAAGGACAATGGACGTCCCGCTAGACCATACCCTAGCGACCACAGGATGGTCAGGAGAACGTACATTCCAGGCGTTCTATAACAAACCTGATGCCAGACCAAGGGCTTTTGCCGACACCGTTTTTGTTCTGTTCTGTTACGTAGTTTCCCTGGATGAGATGATCTACTATTATTATGATTTGTCCATTGAAAGCATCAGCATGTTTTAAAAAATGTGCATGTCTGAATGCATTTATCTCTCATCCATGGTCAACCTATATAGTGTGTGGCTTGGACGCGTCCACGGCATGAAATCACAAAGCTTTGAAGTTTTCCGAAGTAAAATAGTAAGATTAAACGAGAACTTACCAGTTTGAAGTTTGATCTTTATTATATGAGGAGTTACGATGAGCGATTATGTGCCCGCAGCTCCCAACCCTCACAAAAGATCAGCTGGTATTACAAGTCTCTCGTATCTTACTATATTCAGTTCAACAACTGTTATTCTGTGATTTCACACTGCTGCTTTGAAGGTTGACGCGCATGCGGGCTGTAACTCCTCGGCCTTCTTCACGTAATCGCTCAATAGAAACATAGAAAATAGGTGCAGGAGTAGGCCATTCGGCCCTTCGAGCCTGCACCGCAATTCAACATGATCATGGCTGATCATCCAACTCAGTATCATGTACCTGCCTTCACTCCATACCCCCCGATCCCTTTAGCCACAAGGACCACATCTAACTCCCTCTTAAATATAGCCAATGAACTGGCCTCAACTACCTTCTGTGGCAGAGAATTCCAGAGATTCACCACTCTGTGTGAAAAATGTTTTTCTCATCTCGGTCCTAAAGGATTTCCCCCTTATCCTTAAACTGTGACCCCGTGTCCTGAACGTAGCGGGTACATCGGAGCTCGGGGACGTCTCTTAGCGGGTCATAACGCTAATGGCACGTAGTCAGGAAGACTCGCTAACGGCAGGTAAGCACGGGAAGACTCGTTGAACATGTTGAAAAATGTCCACGAGAGCCCCGAGTACCGACGAGTGGCCATTACCGAGTAAATCTCCGAGTTCGAATCAGGCAAACTCGGGAGAGCTCTTGGAATGAACTCGTACCGTGACACAGGGCTTTAAGTATCATAAACTTTTGATTCTCTTTCCAATAACATATTGTTCTGCCTGCTGCTTATGAATCAATCAAGAGAAAGTAAATAAACTACACCAGAAAATAAGGTAATGCTTGTCAGACAATTTTAACAAAGAAAACACATGTAATGAAATATCAAAGGCCCACCCTCACCTGTCTGTCAAAGGTGTGATAACTAATCGTTCAGTACAACCCAAAAATTCATTTTGATAGATAAATTCCGTATCAGTAATCCCAACTCTTATATCTTGTGTTTCTTCTCTGAAATAAACTCGGCATTGTTTCAGCCACTCAAAGTCAGTCACTGCTCTGATATGCATTTTTACCTATCAAGATAAAAGGAAGCAGATAAATAATAAACAGCATATTATCGAAATTGTCTAAAATTTAAACAGATTATCTGCAGTAGGCAGTGTGGTTACCAACAAGGAAAAGTTTTTAAAAAGCAGATTTCATTTTGCATAGTGGCATTAAATCATAGACCTATCATTTTTTATTGTCACCAGCTAAGAAACTTGTAATTTAATGAATAAACATGAAACAGTGACTGCAACAACCACATTTTATACGAGGTTCAGCAAGTATTTTTTCCAGTTTGTCATAATAAAAGGCCTTGACAGGGTCTGAGCATCACTAGCAGGGCCCAGCCAGTATTTATTGCCCATCCATAATTGTGCTGGAAACAGTGCAGAGGAGATTCACCAGAATGTTGCCTTGGATGGAATGTTTCAGTAATGAGGAGAGACTGGAGAGGTTGGGTCTGTTTTCCCTGGAGCGGAGGAGCTTAGGTGGGCATGATTGAGGTATATAAAATTCTAAGCGGTACAGATCCGGTAGACTGAAGGAAAATTTTCCATATGTCTAAGAAAAATCAGGTAAAGACTGATAGTAGTGAACCAGATGGATTTTACAAGAGCCTAGTAATTTTGTTGGCATCATTGTTAATGACTTTCTTGACTTTTCTGATAACTGTTAATTTAATTTAATTCCACAACTGTGATGTTCGAATAGTAATTCAAGTTTTTGGATTGCTGTTGCAGTTCTCTGGTTCACTAATCCCATAATTTAAATACTACACTTGATAAGCCAAATTTCCTCAAACTGTTGGGACTAGGGATTGCAAAAAATGTTAAACCTACAAGAATTCCATTCCCTTTCTTTAAAGAACTCGTCCATCTTTATTGGACCACCCACTCACCAAAATCCATCCACCCACGCACCAAAATCCATCCACCCACCCATCCATCCAGGATAAATTATTACAAAGAAACATTGAGAACCGATGAATTATTTCAAGAATGTAATATCCATGGGTAACCAATGAAACAAATAATATAATAGGCTGTGGGTGCTGTGAATATTTGTAACACATATCGGCAATTGTTTCGCTGAATACTTCTGCTCAGTCTGCCTAAACCTATATTCGGCGATCGTTTCGCTGAACACCTCTGCTCAGTCCGCCTAAACATACATTTTTTTCCCGGTTGCTAAACACTTTAATGCCTCCTCCCATTCCCATACAGATGTTTCTGGCCTGTGCATCCTGAAGAGTGAGGCCCAATTCAAATTGGACGAACAGCACCTCATATTTTGCTTGGGCAGCTTACAACCCCGCAGTATGAATATTGACTTTAACTTCAAGTAACCCTGGCTTTCCCTCTCTCTCCATTCCTTCCCCATCCGAGTTCTCTGACCAGTCTGACTGTCCTCCTTATTAAATGTTATCTTTAAAATAGACTGGGCATTCGTTTTGCTGAACATCTTCGCTCAGTCCGCCTGGACCTACCTGATCACCGGTTGCTAAACACTTTAATTCTCCATCCCATTCCGACACTGAATTTTCTGTCCTAGGCCTCTTCTATTGTCAGAGTGAGGCTAAACGCAAATTGGAGGAACAGCATCTCATATTTTGATTGGGCAGCTTACAGCCCAGTGGTATGAATATTGATTTCTCTAACTTCAAGTAAGCCCGGCTTTCCCTCACTCTGGGCACCCACGTGCATGCCAGATTCAGGTGACAGGTGAAACATAATATTCCCTCCAACACAAACAGTGACTGAATGAAGCAATAATCTCAAGATACTGGGAATATCTTTGTGTAGGAATCTGTTTTTGCAATGTGTTTTTAAGCACCATGTAATTGAATTTTGATAGTTTGTGAATAAGCTGCCAAAATGTTGTCAGGCTGAGAAATATATTCTGCACTCTGTATCTATTGTACTTGAATTTGACTTTTCAATTTCAATTATTCTGTCTAGGTTACAATTGTTAAGAACCTAGACAGAATAACAACCCCTTCTCGGATGAATGTAATGCCAACCAGCCCCCTTGGATCATGACCAATAAGGAAGGGACATTACATGGGGCAATTGCTCTTGAAAGATTAAAAGGCACAATAATAAACCATACAAAAATGGTTAATTTCTTTAAAAAAATGAATAGCAAGATGTCCCCCTGTAAATGGCATTGGCCGATTAGGCTAATTCATCATTGATGTAAACGAATAATAAAAACGAGTGAAATCAGAAATTAAGATACACGTATAATTCTTTCACCGTACCAATTCATCAAAGATGTCCCTCTGGTGAACATGAATGGTGACAAGAGTTTCAAACTGGATTCTTTGAAACTTAGTCAGGTCGTGAGTTGTTTGACCGATCAAAGCGTTCAACAGCTCCAGGAACTTTTGATTAGTTGTTTGCATGATCTTTTTACTGTCTTTTGAACCTTTGATGGCATCCTCTGAGTCCCGTGTCCACAGTATCTGGATAGCTAGAATTCCCACCTGTAGGAATAAACAGACCGAGATCATATGTATACAAAATTTGAACCAGTGAAACCTCCAGTGTGATGTATATTGATTTGTAAAAAGTAAGTCAAGACATTTTTTATATAAAGATAAAATACCAATCTTACCAATTTTAGCAACAGCAATAACGTGACCCCAATGAAACATGCCCACGATGTAGAAGACATCGCTCGTTTATACCTCATTGCAGCCTTTGAACTTTTTTTAGATTACACTTTCTCTGTAGCTGTTTCACTATATTCTGCACTCTGTTTATTTCCTTTTCGTGCTACCCAATGTACTCATGTATTGTATGATTTGCCTGGATAGCTCATTGTGGACCTTGCACTTTTAAAAATCTGCACTTTCTCTATAGTTGTAACGCTATATGCTATAACTATATTCTGCAATCTTTTTTCTCTATCATACTACCCGTTGTTCATGTGCAATGGCTTGATTGTATAGTATATTTTGACTGGACAACATGCAAACTAAGTTTTTCACTTTATCCCGGCACACATGACAATAATAAACCATTATCAATACCAAAAGTCAAAGGAAGGATGTAATTGCATTGGAGAGAGTGCTGAGGAGATTTACCAGGGTGTTGCCTCGGGTGAAGCATATCAATTATGAGGAGAGATTGGATGTGCTGTGTTTGTTTTCCTTGGAACAGAGGACACTGAGGGGGACTTGATGGAGGCAAACAAAATTACGAGAGGCGTAGGCAGGGTAGAAATTAAGAAACATTTCCCATGGCAAATGGGTCCACAACCAGAGTTTATTGGTTCAAAGTGAGGAGTAGCAACTTTAGAAGGGATCTGTGGAAGATTTTTTTTTAAAACAGAGTGGTTACAATTTGGACCATACTGTTTGAGAAAACAGGTACTCAGACAACATTTAAAAAGCAGTTGGATAAGCACTTGAGTGGCTGAGAAACGGGAAAAAATATATATTAGAATAGAATAGAATATGTTTATTGTCATTGCACAAAACTGAGCAACGAAATTCCATTTGCTTCTCCTCTGTTAAAAGAAATACAACACGACACCAATGCACATATGTACAGTTAATAGTAGAATATAAATACATTTTTAAAAGAGATTAAAAGAATTTAGCGGTATTCCTCGAAGTTACTTCTTGCTTCCCAGTGTTCACTATTGGAGTTAAGCTCTTTTATCGCACAATGGTAGAAACTATTTTTTAGTCTACCAGTGCGAGCCTGCAGAGACCTGAATCGCCTCCCGGAGGGTAGCAGAGTAAAAAGGTGGTTGGCAGGGTGGGATGTGTCCTTCTTGATATTTATGGCCCTGCACAAGCATCGGGCCTTGTATATGTCATCCAAGGAGGGCAGGTTAGCGTTTGTAATGCGCTGCGCAGTTTTTATAATTCCCTGCAGCGCCCTCCTCACAGCCACAGTACAGCTGGCAAACCACACCAGGATTCCATAGGTGAGGATACTTTCCACGGTGCATCGATAGAAGGACAACAGCAGCGGCTGTGAGATGTTAGCTCTCCGTAAAGACCTTAGGAAATACAGCCGTTGATGAGACCTCTTCACGAGAGTGACGGTGTTCATTTGCCATTTGAGGTCCTGGGAGATGTTTATTCCCAGGAACTTAAAGTCGTTGACTCTCTCCACCATGTCTCCTTTGATGTATAAGGGAGCAGGTTCCTCTCTCCTCTTCCTCCTGAAGTCAATGACAAGTTCTTTAGTCTTTGATGGGTTTAGTACCAGGTTGTTTTTGGTACACCAGACGGTCAGTTTTTGGACTTCATCCCTGTAGGCAGACTCGTCATCGTTGTTTATCAGTCCCACCACAGTTGTGTCGTCCGCAAAGTTGATGATCCTGTTTGTACTGTGTGCTGGTATACAGTCGTAAGTGTATATTGTATACAAGATTGGGCTCAGCACACATCCTTGTGGCGCTCCTGTGCTAAGCGTCAGGACTGGGGAGTAATTGGACCCCATCCTGACAGTCTGTGGGCGGTCTGTTAAAAAGTCCTTGATCCATCCACATGTGTTTGCATTAACACCCAGATCAGACAGTTTGTCCACCATTCTGCTGGGGATGATGGTATTAAATGCAGAACTAAAATCTACAAATAACATCCGCACATATGAGCCAGGACGCTCCAGATGTGCCAGTGCAGAATGTAGAGCTGTGTTGATGGCATCTTCCGTTGACCTATTAGCTCTATACGCAAACTGATGCTGATCCAGGGTGGGTGGGAGTGAGGACTTAATGTGGGCCAGGACCAGCCGTTCAAAACATTTCATCACGGTCGAAGTGAGAGCAACAGGTCTATAGTCATTCAAGCTCGTAATGAATGTTTTTTTGGGTACAGGCACGATGGTAGCAGTCTTAAAGCATTTAGGGACAGTGCACGTTAGCAGAGAGAGGTTAAAGATTTTGCTAAAAACCTCCGCTAACTGGTCTGCACAGTCTCGCAATACTCTCCCTGGGATGCCATCTGGTCCAGCAACCTTCCTGGGGTTGACCCTGCGGAGTGTTCTTCTGACGTCCTCCGTACTCACAACGAGTGGTGGGTTGTCGGTGCTGGGTGCGGCTGCAGGTGCAGGCTCTGGGGATGCCATCTGGTCCAGCAACCTTCCTGGGGTTGACCCTGCGGAGTGTTCTTCTGACGTCCTCCGTACTCACAACGAGTGGTGGGTTGTCGGTGCTGGGTGCGGCTGCAGGTGCAGGCTCTGCCTCATTCAGCTCAAACCGGGCCAAAAAATGGTTGAGCTCCTCAGCTAGCGACTTGTTAGTGCAAGGGGAATGAAATACATAGTAGAGACATGGCTGGTACACAAAGTAAAGACAGAATACAATTCAAAACACAATACGAGGCAATTAGTGCACAGATGAAAAGGGAGGGGGACGTGGGGCTAAGGATAGGCAGAGGTGAAGAGATGGGTCTTGAGGCAGGACTGGAAGATGGTGAGGGACACGGAATTGCGGATCAGTTGGGGGAGGGAGTTCCAGAGCCTGGGAGCTGACCTGGAGAAGGCTCTGTCCCCAAAACTGCGGAGGTTGGACTTGTGGATGGAGAGGAGACCGGCTGATGTGGATCTGAGGGACCGTGAAGGTTGGTAGGGGGAGAGGAGGTCAGTGAGATATGGGGGGGCCAGATGGTGGAGGGCTTTGTAGGTGAGGACCAGGATTTTGTAGGTGATCCGGTGGGAGATGGGAAGCCAGTGAAGTTGTTTGAGGACTGGAGTGATGTGATGCCAGGATTTGGTGTGGGTGATGAGTTGGGCGGCTGCGTTCTGGACCAGTTGGAGTCGGTTGATGTAGGTGGAGCTGATGCCAAGGAGAAAGTGAGTTGCAATAGTCCAGTCAGGAGGAGATGAAGGCATGGATGAGTCTTTCAGCAGCGGGAGGTGTGAGAGAGGGTCTGAGTTTGGCGATGTTGCGGAGATGAAAGAAGGAGGTTTTAATGACATGGCGGATGTGAGGGTCAAGGGAGAGGGTGGAATCAAAGATCACGCCAAGGTTGCGGGCCTTGGGAGATGGGGAGACAGTGGTGCCGTCGATGGTGAGAGTGGGGTTATT
Organism: Leucoraja erinaceus; assembly: GCF_028641065.1. Lineage (NCBI taxonomy): Eukaryota > Metazoa > Chordata > Chondrichthyes > Rajiformes > Rajidae > Leucoraja > Leucoraja erinaceus. The sequence goes on from NC_073381.1 coordinate 84,880,294, forward strand.
GATTTTGCTGAGTGTGGCTTTGGAGCCTATGAGGAGGAATTCTGTCTTATCGCTGTTGAGGCTTAGGGATTAATATTGCACCAAATTGAACAGTTTAATTCAGTTTCAGACATATTGCAAGAAGATGAATTAGGTGACTAGGATAAGAAAATTGGCATTCCCAATGTTCAGCTTGTAAAATTTCCAGCCAAGCAAATTGGCATCTTATAAACAACAGGAGAGGTGATAACAGCTGGGCATCTTCAATATCCGAGGAAATGGAAACTCAGTTCCTGGAAAATATTTCAGGCAGTAGATGAAAAACAGGAGGGATCCAAGGGTAGTGAAACAGTCGCAGAAAGAAGCTCATCAAAGACAATTCTCTAGCTATGACTAAATAGATAAGAATGTGACCAGGTGAATATTATCACAACTCTTTAGAACAATGATGTTGAGATAATGGAGGAGGACGGTTTGGTCAACTGTGTCAAAAGATGGAGGCAGGTTAAGAAGAAAAAGGAAACATTATTTTACAATCTCATAGGATGTCATTGGTGATTTGAACAGTTATGTGGATAGAAAATGTTTAGAGAGATCTGTGTTAAAAGCAGCCAAATGAGATTGGCTTAGATAGGCATCTTTGTCACAATAGACAAGTTGGGCAAATGTGCTTGTTTCTATGTGGTACTATTCTATAAATCTTGATACTTGTAACGGGTATAGCTTAGACCCAATAGCAGCACAGAATCAGGCAGGTATAATTGGTCATGAACTTTATTACGATACTGTAACACAGAGTATTAACACAGGAATGGGTACACCGTACTCACACAGAGGCTCAGGATTGAGCGAGGGTTCCGAAGAGGGGCAGGCAGGAGACGTAGTCGGGGTAGCGGAAGGTCCGGTAACCAGGAGATCCAACACACGATGCAAACAAACCAGCGAGGGACAGACGAAAGGAGAGTCAAAGCCAGGCAGGAAGTCGAGGAGCCATTGCAGGGATACACCAAACAGCCCAGGAGAGAGGCAGACAGAAACCAGGAGGTACGGGACGAAGGCCGTGGTCGGGGACAGAAGGCCGAGGTGATATCCGGGAAGACGACAGGACGGAATGGTCAGGGGCAGGCAGGTTCGAATCCGTGTAGTCAGTTGGGAAATCGCTGGAGAGTCTTGCATGAATGCTGAGAACAATCTGGCACTGTGTGAATGGTGAGGAGAAACTATATACCGGGTTAATTGGTGATCAGAGGCAACTGAGTGCAACAGGTGAGGAGAGTTGGGCTGATGAGAGGGGAGTGGCAGGCAGGTGAGGAGAAGGAGGGACCGGTGGAAAAGTACTGGGAGGTGAAGTGGATGAGAATGAGGAGAGGGCAACTGTGACACTACTGACAAGACCAACACCATTTCTGATAAACTTGGTGAGGAAGTAATGGGCCTGTCCCACTTAGGCGACTGCCAGGGATTAATTTTAATGGAATTCACCTACAACACCTGGCGACAACCTACGACAACACCTATGTCAACCTACGACAACAAAATTCTCGCCATTGTCGGCGAAAAATGTTCAACATGTTGGAAGATTTTCTGCGACAGTGGCGACAATTTGGGCTGTCGTAGGTTGTCGTAGGTGCAGTCGTAGGTTGTTGCCAAGTTAACATAGGTTGTCGCCTATGTTGACTTTGGTGAATTCCATTGTCCTAGTCGCTGGCAGTCGCCTAAAAAAATTGCCTAAGTGCGACAGGCCCATAAGGTTAGAGAGGAAGTGGCAGTTTGCAAAATAAAAGGCAAGGGTTGTTTCTTTAAAGAGATGAACGATGACAGCAGGTAAGGAGAGGCGCACAGTACATGCGTAAAAAGATTAACAATACTGACTAGTGTAATGATTTTGAAGAAATATTGCGAAGTCCGCATTTTAAAGTCAAGGGGGAAGAAATGGACAATGATTGTACAAATAGATTTGGAGATACAAAGATAAAGGATTTCAACAATTGGCTTAGAGCAGTTACACATAGAAGATCTAACCCTGGCTAACCCAGGCTATCAGTGATAACATGCATCTGAAGTACAAGACAATAATTGTATTGGATTACCTGGCCAGGAGCTTCATAAAGGAAAGGTATTAGCTGGAAGTCTGGTTCACTGAAGCTGTAGTATGCTAATTTGATTACAGTGTGCAATGACGATTGCTGCATACGCAATAAGTCACTTAACCATATTTCCACAGGGCCCTTAGCAATCACGGGGGCATCCAACTAAACAACAAATCATTTAAAAAAATAGGCATATTAGACAGAAAATTGCAAATATGCAGACCTAAATCTCCAGTGTAGAAATACAGAGCAAGCTATCTCAAAATTATTTTCAAATGCTCTCAAATATGAAATATCTAGGTAACACAATATCCAATATCTAGGGTTAAAAAAAAAAAAAAATCTGAATGAACTCACTTGAATTTGTTCTTCCTCCCTGGAAAATAACAGACAATATGCGATCATAATCCTTTGGATGGAATTCCACTTTATTTACATTATCAAATATTCCTGCTAAATGAGCCTGAACAAAGCATAAAAAAAAAATTATGACCCTTGAACAAAAGTGGGCCCAATTGCACTAAAAATACTGTACAACACTATATTAGGCTCATTTCGAACTGTACTGTGAAGCCTAGTTTTTAATCAAGGGCAGCACAGTAGTGTAGGTTGTGGAGCTGCTGCCACACAGTGCCAGAGACCCAAATTCGAATCTGAACTTGGTGCCATCTGTGTGGAGTTTGCATGTTCACCTTGTGATCACATGGGTTTCCTTCTACATCCCAAAGACATGCAGGTTTCTAGTTAAATTGGCCCCATAGAACTAGTGAATGGGTGGTTGATGATCGGCATGAACTCGGTGAGCTGAAGAGCCTGTTTCCATGCTGTATCTTTCAAATTCAAAGCAAAATAACACTGAACAAGGCAGGGTGGGTGGGCACTGAGAGTGGAGGAAACACAGTGGAGCAGCCAGTAGAGCACAATCGTCATTTGTCTGCTTGGATTCTGATGGAAAATTGTATGAGACAGGGCTTTTGAGGAATATAAAGCAAGCATGTAAGACCTCAAGCAGGCAGTTAAATGTCATTGGAAAAATAGATTAAGGAAAACCCAAAGTTTTTTTATATGTACATTAGAAACAAGAGGGCAACTAGAGAGATGATAGGACCTTGTGGCTAAGGGGATCAGGGGGTATGGAGAGAAGGCAGGTACGGGATACTGAGTTGGATGATCAGCCATGATCATATTAAATGGCGGTGCAGGCTCGAAGGACCGAATGGCCTACTCCTGCACCTAATTTCTATGTTTCTATGACTGCTCAAGGATAAAGGGGAGAATTCATATGGAGTCAGAGGATGATGGGAAGACCCTAAACTAGTACTTTATATCTATATTCATCAAGGAAAAGGCATGGAAGATAGTGATATCAGTGCAGGGTATACTAATATGCTGCAGCAGTTTGAGATCAAGAGATGGTGTTGGTTTTCATGAAAAGTATTAAAGTGCAAAAATCTTCAATGCTGATGTGATCTTGATGTTGTCGAAGTAGCGATGAAATCTTCAAGTTGTTAGGAGTAAATATCACAAGCAATTTGTTGTGGGCCAGCAATATTGAATGGCCAAGAAAGCACACAAATTCCTTTACTTCCTTAGAAGTTCGTTATTAGGAAGTTCGGCATGTCCCCAATTACTCTCACCAACATTAACAGATGTGACATAGAAGCATTTTATTGGGATGCATTACAGCATGTTTGGGAACAGCTCCATACAAGACCACAATAAATTGCAGAGTTGTGGATGTAGCCCAGGCCATCACACAAACCAACCTCCCTGCCAATGTCTCCATCAGAAAGGCCACCAGCATAATCAAAGTCCAATCTCACGCCGGCCACTCCCTCTTCTCCCCTCTGCTATCAGGCAAGAGGTCTAGAAGTTTGAAAAGGAATATCTCATCTCCAGATTCAGGGCTCTTCCCAGCAGTTATCAGACAACTGAACCATCCTATCATTAACTGGAGAGCGGTCCTGACCTCCCATGTAACTCATTGGAGACCTTCGGACTATCTTCAATTGGACTTTACCTTGCGCTAAACGTTATTCCCTTTATCTTGATTTGTACATTGTGAACAGCTTGATTGTAATGTATAGTCTTTTCACTGAATGGATAGCGTACAACATAAATGCTTTTCACTATACCTGAGTACATGTGACAATAATAAACTAAACTAAAGCTGGGGACTCAATCAGGCCGACCTCAATACAATGCTGTCAATATACTATCAGTTTGTCTTCTGGCCAACAAGAGGCCTAAACACCCGTGATCACAGCTACATAACCATCAAAAATGCAAACTACTGCAATCCCAGACTGCACTTTGGTAAATCTGATTACCTACCCGTGCTTCTACTCCCTGTTTACAAACAGAAACTGAAGCAAGAGGATCTGGTGCAGAAACTCGTGCAGTGCTGGTCTGAGGAAACAGATGACACGCTTCCAGGCTGCTTTGATTCGTTGGACTGGTCCATATTCAAGGAATCTTTGCCTAAACTGGATAAATATGCTATTGCTGTCACAAAGTTTAGCACCAAATTTGTAGAGGACTGTGTGTTCTAAAGAAGATGATACTTGTATTCCCCAATCAAATACCATGGATGAATCCTGAGGTTCACTCCCAGATGAAGTCTAGGTCTGCAGTATTCAACACAAATAATGTAAGTGGTACAGGAAATCTATCTATGACCTTTGCAGAGCCACTAAGAATGCCAAGAGGGAATTCTGGACAAATCTGGACTCCCAAGGCAATGACACGGATGCCCGTAGTTTGTGGCAAGGCTTGCACACTATAACGGGCTGCAAAGTGAAGGCATGTAGTATTTCTGGCAACAATAGGTCCCTCTCCGATGAACTCAATGCATGTACATCCACTTTGAAGAGAAGGTCAGTGGTGGAATGCCACCCGCTCCATAGATGTACCTGTACCAACGGTTACCGAAGCAGATGAAAGATTGACTTTTCTGAGAGTGAAACGGAAAGCATCTGGTCCCGATGGAGTTCCTTGCCACGTCCTCAGGACCTGTGTGGATCAGCTGGCAGAGATATCCACAGACAATTTACATCATATAGACAACAAGGACTCTTACGTTAGACTCCTGTTTATCGATTATCCCCATCCAAACACATCTCCAAACTCCAGGACCAAGGAATCAGCTCCCGGTCTGCCTCTGAATCCTCGACTTTCTGACCAACAGACCTCAATTATTGAGGATAGGAGAGAACATCTCATCCAAAATAACTCTCAATACTGGTGCCCCGCAAGGATGCATTCTCGGTCCCCTACTACTCCCTGTACACTCACGGCTGCATGGCTAAACTCGGCCCTAATCCCTATACAAGTTTGCAGGCGACACTGCTGTGGTGCACCAAATCATAAATAATGATAAGACCGAGTACAGGAAGGAGATAGAGAATTCCTCAATGTCAGCAAGATGAAGGAGCTTGTTATTGACTTCAGGAAGCATGGTGGAGTACATGCCCCAATGGTGCTAATGTGGAAATGGATGAGAGTTTCTGGTTTCATCCGGTACATTAATAGTACCGATGATCTGTTGTGGACCAACCACATTGATACAACAGCCACATCAATGCCTTTATTTCCTGAGGAGACTGAGGAAATGTAACATGTCTCCAATAACTCTTGCAAAGTTCAACAATTGCACCATAGAAAGTATTATGTCGGGTTCCATCACAGTTTGATTTGGGAATAGCTCTGCCCAAGAATGCAAGCCATTGCAGAGTAGTAGATGTAGTCCTGTTCATTACACAGACAAGATTTCCAACCATTGACTTCATCTACACTTCATGCTGCTTTGGAAAAGCAGCCAACATTATCAATGAACAAGGGTCATGAACGAAAATGTTACCTAATCATGTTCTCCAGGGAAGCTGCCTGACCCACTGAGTTACTCCAGTACTTTGTGTCCTTTTTTGTAAATCAGCATCTACAGTTCCTCATTTCAACATAATCAATGTCTTGTCCCACCCTGAACTTTCCTTCCTCTCTCCGTTCACATCTGGCAGAAGGTACATAAGCCTAAAAGCACGCACCGCCAGATTCAGAAACAGCTTCTTTTCCTCAGTTATCAGGCTTCCAAATGATCCTTAAATAAGCGAGGGTACTGTTGAATTCACCTCTACCCTATCGAGGACATTGGACTTTGTCTAAGGAACTGATGAGCTACGTCGTGCTACAATGCTGTGAACTATATTATGCACTCTGTATCTTCCCCTTTGCTCAATCTATTGTACTTGAGTTTGAACTGACCGTATTTATGTATTTAAAATCTGATCTATTTGGACAGCATGCACAACAAAGCCTTTCACTGTACCTCAGGACATGTAACAATAATAAACCTAAACCTTTCATTACTTAAAATACAGTTATACTTAGGACATATTTGGCACAGAGGTGACATGCAGCCAAGTATGCTGCAGTAGATTTTATGCTCTGCAGAAGACTATTTCAATGCTATTTATCTTTAATTGGCCTTCCAGCATACATTTCCCATTCATGTGACCATCTGATTTCCTTTTGAAATTGTGTGAACTATTTGCCTCAATAATTTCTGTGGTTGTGAATTCCACAGCGTCTCTGAGAAAATACTTTTCTCCTTATATTTCTATTAGATGCAAAAGTGACTTGCATTTATGACCCCCCCAGTTTTAGATTATTTTCCCCAGAAGTATTTTCTTCAGTGTGACTAAGTTAATTTTATTCATCTTTTTAAATCCCCCTATTTGAAAACTTCCAAGCCTTTGCTTGCCTAAAGATAACTGTCTGAACTGATTCATTCTTTTCTAAACTCCTTCTGGTGATGCTATGTCTTTTTATCATTATGGAGACCAAATTATGTGCTATACTGTACAAAGTTCATAAATGTTTGACATAATTTCAGTCCTATGAATGTTGTGCGCCTAGAATGAAATAAATCCCAGAGCTTAATGAACACATTTTATTGATTTGCTAACTCGCAATACAACTTTCTAAAGCGCAAGTTATATTTTTATTTTCCTTAAGTGGCTCACCTCACGTTTATCTATTATGAAGATTAGGAAGAATTTGAAGGTTTTGGATTGGTGCAATAAAAGAGTTATAAGTATAGCCAGGATTTTGCCATAAATGTCATGTGCCTTTTCATGCCTTTTTTGATGATTTCACCAGGATAATGCCAGAACAGAGGGGGCAGACATACCCCCATCCACATAAACGGGGCTGAGGTAGAGCGCGTCTCCTACTACAAATTCCTCGGGGTACACATCTCAGAGGATCTGTCCTGGTCCCTCAATACCACCAAATTGATCAAAAAGGCGCAGCAGCGCTTTTACTTCCTGAGGAGACTCAAGAAAGCTCACCTGTCCCCCCAGATCCTGTCCAACTTTTACCGCTGTACCATCGAAAGCATCCTGACCACCTGCTTCACGGTATGGTACAGCAGCTGCACCACAGCTGACAGGAAGGCAGTGCAACGGGTGGTGAAAACCGCTCAACACATCATCGGTGCCCCGCTCCCTGCCATGGATGCCCTCCACCGAAAACGGTGTCTGAGACGGGCTGGGAAAATCATCAAGGACCCCTCACACCCCAACCATGGACTGTTTGCCCTCCTCCCATCAGGGAGGCGGTGCAGGAGCCTCAGGTGTCGCACAAGCAGGCTGAGGAACAGCTTTTTCAACAACACCATTACACTGCTGAACTCGGAGTCCCGAGGCTAGCCATCCTTAGACTCTACCACTTGTATACAGTTATCTGCCTATGTATCAGTTTTAATTCATCCACAATCCACACATTGTTAACCAGTACTTTTTTTTAACTTTTATTGTATGCCAACTTTGTATTTTTATTTTTACTTCTACTATCTTGCACTATGACTATGACCAGACGCTAAACTGCATTTTGTTGTACCTATACTTGTATTTGTGCAATGACAATAAAGTTGAATTGAATTGAATTGAATTTTCATGATCGAGTGCCTAAATCAGCCTTTATTTGCCTTTTGCTAAAAAGTCGTGCTATTTTCTCTAGTTGTACCGTGATTACAATGACGTTTTCTATGTTAACACGTTAATATTAATGTTATTATTAACGTGTTAACATACTATAACTTATTAGAAAACTTCCACCACCAGGGCAATACGGGGGGTGCCACCATCGGTCATTCATTCGTTTGTGCCGCTGTCCGCTGGTGTGCCGCTGCCCGCTGGTGTGCCGCTGCCCGCTGGTTCAATTTTCTCCAAGATCTATTTAAGAAAGAACTGCAGATGCTGGAAAAATCGAAGGTAAAACAAAAACAAAATGCTGAAGAAACTCAGCGAGTGAGGCAGCATCTAACGAGACAACGAATAGGCAACGTTCCATGTTGAGACTCTTTTTCAGACCGATGTGGGGGGGGGGGGGGGGGGGACGGGAAAAAAATAATTTAGAGGCGGACTCAGTAGGACTAGAAGGAGAGCTGGGAGAAGACAAGGGATATCTAAAACTAGAGAAGTCAATGTTGATACCGCTGGGGTGTAGAATACCCACGCAAAATACCCAAGCTTGTCTCCTCACTACATTTACTGCTGGCTCCAGTCGCAAATCTGAGTTTTCGAGTGATCTGTGCAAGGCATTCATTGATGCTGGAATTCCACTGTGGAAATTGGAAAACAAATCTCTCAGAGTTTTTTTAGAGAAATACACAGAGGAACATATACCAAGCGAGTTATCATTATAGAAAAATTATGTTAACATCAACTTCAACATTGTTTTGCAGAAAATTAGAGATGAAGTTGCATACAAAAATATGAATTCCAATAGGCGAGACAACCGATGCTGTGGGGAGATATGTTGCTAATGTGGACATCGATACACTGGATGCAGGTCAACCATCAAAGGAGTATTTGTTGACATCGGAAGTATAGGGGAAGTCAAACAGCTCAACAATTGCTCAGTTGTTTACATCTTCACTTGTGTATTTTGGCCAGAAGGTATAAACCACGTGAATGTACTTCTGTTTGTGACTTAGTTTTATTCCCCAACATGTTGCATTTGACATGCTTAGCTCAAGGATTTCATAAAATTGCCAAGCACAGAAGTAGCTTGTTTCCAAATGTCGATCGCCTAGTTTCCAATGTCAAGAAAATATTCCTCAAAGTACCGTCATGTGTGCAGTTGTTCAAGGAAATGGCCCACGAGATTCCGCTACCCCCTCAGCCTGTTTTGACGAAGTAGGGTACACTGCTCTCATGTACTCTACTATGCTGCAAATTTTGAAAAGGTAAAATAAATCGTCAACTGTTTTGAAGAAGAAGAATCTGCTGCAGTCAGGTTCGTCAGTGAAATCATGCAGAAAAAGTCCCTCCACCGCGATCTTGTGTTTATTGCTTCCAATTTTGCAAACTTTCCACAAGCTATCACTTCCCTTGAGAAACGTGGTGAAACATTAGTGAATAACTTGCAGGTTTTCAACTAAGTAACTGATGATATTCATAAAATTACTGGCGATATAGGTAAAGACATACAAGGAAAATGTGAGAGAGTGATTTTAGCTAACAATAATCTTGAAGAAATACAAAACATAGCTAAAGTTCTCAAAGGTAGTTGTAATGCACAAGATATCGACATGAATATAGAGTCTGTAGCTTGTTTTGGGTATGCACCAGTGACCTCAGCTGGGGTAGAAATAGGTTTTTCACAACTGAAGCATATTCTGTCTGACAGACGGCATCGTTTAACACCAGATAATTTGAAAAAAATGCTGGTAATTATGTGCAACCAGGCAACTTTGGTCATTTAGTGTAGTATACCTTTATATTATTATTTTTAACCATATTTTGGTGGAAATAAATGCCTTGTTTTGTCAATAAATGTATTTTTCGTGCCTTTTTTGTAATTTAATATGCCTTTTTGCCTCCCTATTTCAGAGTTTTTTAGTGCCTAAACATCCTGGCTGTAGTTATAAGACATGAGAAATGTCAGTGGTAAAGTTAGGTAGTAGAAGCAGGAGGTGCTTCTCAATCCTTCCAGCTTCTCCCCGAGGCAAAAGAGATTGAGAGGAGATTTGTTACTGGTATGCTAGATCATGTTTGCTTTATATGTGATGATAAAGACAAGCTGCTCCCATTAGTGATTCGTTCAACAATCGGGGGAGCAAAAATACAAAATGATGGGCAAAAGGAACAGTATGACAATCCATTCTATAAGGTTTCTCATGCATTCAATCTCTATGTTATACCCCAAGGTGATAATTGTGAATTTGTGAGTTTTGAGGTTTGTTTTAAAGTTAAATATAACAGCACAAGGAGAAGACTTTAAAGGGCTAGTGGTTTTTTTTAAATTATTAATCATAATGTTTATATTTGTTATCTGACCCATCCTAGATGATCACCAAAGTATTTTAGATGCCACATAAAAAAATAATACAGATCCACCACCGATCTTCCGGCAAATACTGGTCTGGCACCTCCTTTAATTCGTACAGAAGTACGAGAACACACTTAAACCCCCACCGCCTACCCCACCCGGCAGACACCCCGAAAATGCAGCGCCAGAGTCGGCTGATCTGCTCCCATAGCTGACATCCGCGGCCGATGGGCAGGTCGAGTTTACCGGCTGCGGCCAGGGCTTTGGAACTCCGGCTCAGCTGATCCGTTGCCATAGCCAACATCTGTGCCCGGCCAGTATCTTGGCCCCCTAAGACCCTGACCTCTGTTGGGCTGGCAAAACAAATAATATGGCAAGGTTCTGGAACCAAGGGTGCTGGAAAATCGGTGGTGACCTGTACATTCATTTTTTTGCTGCATCGGATTTTTTTGCCTTTAGCACAAAAAACAAAATGCTTAAACAGACCTGAATGGTGTGCGAATCACTGGCCTGTCCAAGGATTTCCAATAATGCTGGATCAGAAACAAAAAAAAATCGTGGAAATAGCAATCGTTTCTTTTCCAGGTATCTGTAAAGTAATAATGTAAAAACAGAAAATAAAAACATGAGGACATTTCCAAGGAAAATCTGTGGACCACATGATAGTTTTTATTGTTTTATTATGATTGACAGCAGATCTCCAGTGGATTTGTTATTAACAGGGGATGTACTCAGCATAATACTTACATATTAAAGTTTAGGCTGGTCAGAAATTATAAATGCTATTAATGTTAGAGAATAAAGTACAGATGAAAGTTAAACATTCTTGTCAGCACACTATATTTGTTAATATTTCTAGTTACTTCTGCTATCATGCACATGCCCATACTGCAAGTTGAATATAATACAATTGATGAATGATGAAACACTGTTTGCATTAGTCGGATTCAATTGGTTTTTACATGATTTCGACTGGGAACTTGAGAACTATTTAAAGGTTATTGACAAAGGTTTTACCTTTACTATACAAAAGGAAGATCAGAACCTAAGAGAAGTTGTTTGCTACCACTGTAATACCTGCAGAAACGAAAGGCGAAAAGGATGAAATACATCTACTGTTAAGCCAAGATGGTTCTGCTTGCCTTGTAATGAAGTTGGTCACACCATAAGGTGGTGTCTAAAATTCAAGAAGAAAGAATATTAAGAAAACATGGAATTCTGTAAGGAGAAGGGAATCTGTTTTGGATGTTTAAAAAAGGACACATGGTTGAAGACTGTCAGAGTCTGATAACTTGTGATAAGTGCAAGCAAGATCATCTTGAAGCACTTCACACTGTGCAGAAGAAGCCGGAGCAAATAGAACAGAAGGAGAAACCAGCTGCTAGTGATGCTGTTATCTCACCTCAGATAACTGCCCATATTGGGGCAGGGGTTGAAACCTGTAACTTCTCTATCCTACCAGTACTGGTAAGGAATAGCAAGACAAATACAGTGTTGCAAACATATTCATTTTTGGATCATGGAAGTTCGGCTACCCTTTGTACAGAAAGCTTGATGAGAAGGCTGGACATCACAGGAGAAGAGGCTAAGATTTTATTGCGTACCATGAATGAGGAGAAATCCTGCGATAGTCATCACATTACAAGCAGGGAAATATCTAGTCTGGATGAAGACAATTTTATACCAATATCTGAGGCGTTTACACATGAGACCATGCCTGTTGGTCATCAAAATAAACCCAGACATGAGGACTTGAAACAATGGCCTTACTTGAAGGATGTCAAGATACCTAAAGTTAATTCTGGTATCGCCCAACTTATCGGAGTGGATGCTTTGAAGGCATTTGAACCTTTACAGACTGTGAGACGCCAAGGGGATGGACCGTTTGCTGTGAAAACTGTACTAGGATGGGTTATCTATGGCTCCTTGAGAAGGAACAACGAATGCAGGAGAAACCAGTAGAACTACCCTGCTGCTGTTGTTAATCAAATATCTATTGGTAAATTAGAAAAGCTATTGATCAAGCAATACAATCATGACTTCAATGAAAGTACCAGTAAGGAATCAGAAGAAATGGCCAGGGAAGAGTTAAAGTTCTTGGATATTATGAATCACCCAGTAAAGATGATAGACGGACACTATTGTCTGGACTTACCTTTCAAACAATAAAGTGTTAGTCTGCCGAATAATTGTTGTATGGCAGAGCAACGTACCCAGAATCTGAAACACAAGTTTGGCAAGAATACGAAATTTCATGAGGAATGTACGTCTTTCCTAAAGGATATGATTGACAATGATTATGCAGAAATGGTACCAACAGACCAGCTGAATCAAAGTGATGGAAAGCTTTGGTACATTCCGCACCATTGGGTGTATCTTTCGAAGAAAGGGACCTTGAGGGTAGTCTTTCACTGTGCTGCAGTCTTCAAAGGAACATCACTTAACTGTCAACTTCTGCAAGGTCCGGACCTTACCAGCTCACTCATTGGAGTTCTTATTAAATTCAGACAAGAACCGATTGCTTTGATGGCTGATTAAAGCAATGTTTCATCAAGTCAAAGTATCAGAAAAACACATTGACTAGTTGCGATTTTTATGGTGGTCTGATGGGATGCACAGCAAGATCTTGTTGAATACTGGATGAAGGTTCTCTTTGGAGCAGTGTCATCACCAATTGTGCAATAAAGAAGACTGCAGAGGACAATAAAGCTCACTTTCCAGAAGAAGTGATAACCACTGTGAAGAATAATTTCTATGTGGATGATTGCTTAAAATCCATGTCTATGGAGCAGGAAGCAATTCAAATGGTAAAACATCTGACTTCCCTCTGCAATAAGGGAGGATTCATGCTTCGACCAGCCATGTTGTATTGGAAAGCATTCCACCAGATGATAGAGCCAAGGAGACCAGGGAGCTGGATTTGGACAAAGACAATCTGCCAATGGAAAGAGCATTGGGACTGCACTGGTTGGTTGAAACCAATGTGTTCAAGTTCAGAATCTTGATTCAAGAGACACCATGTACTAGAAAGGGTATCCTATCCGTGATTGGTTCTGTTTACGACCCTTTGGGATTTCTTGCACCATTTACACTGCCAGCCAAGTTCTTCTTCTTGCCTAAAGTTGTAGGACAACTTGTTCTATTTGATCTTATCTGATTGTGGACGCCGGGTTGATTGCATTCATCGAAACAGGGCGGACCATGTGAAGGTTGCAATCTTCCACCCCCTAGCCAAGTTGATTTTGCAGGATCTTTGTAAGGAAAACTTGGATGGGGTGAGCGTATAACGCAAACTTCCTCTCACCGATGGACAGAATGGGTTGTCAGGTCTTAACAAGATCTCGATGTTCAAAGTAGCATGAAGCCTACAAGCTTTGGTCAGATCAGAAGTGCGCAGTTGCATCATTTCTCAGGTGCCAGTGAAAGTGGCTACGGTACTGTTTCATATCTAAGATAATGATGATGATGAAGTACATGTTGCATTCTTAATGGAAAAGGCTAGAGTGGCACCATTGATGCAAATGACAAATCCCAGAATGGAACTTACTGCCGCAGTTTTAGCTGTTAAAGTTGACATAATATTGCAAAAAGAACGACAGCTTCAACTGGAAGAATCTATCTTCTGGACGGTGCTTAAATACTTTAACAATGAGAACAAATGTTTTTTGACATTTATAGCAAACAGAATATCTTTTGTATTGAGAGCTACTACTGTTTCACAATGGAAATATGTTAACACAAAGGAAAATTGCAGATGAAGCTTCTAGAGGGCTAACAGCAGACCACTTCTTAGGTAACAAGAGATGGATCAATAGACCAGAATTTCTCCGTAAGCCAGACAGAGAATGGCCAAAGCTTGAGCTGGGATTTGAAAGCTCTGTAAATGATCCGGAAATTAAACAAAACATTACAGTGAACGTTATTGCTAAAAATCCTATTATTCTCTCGAAGGATTTTCACATATCAACATTATTGTTATGACAAATCCGTGAGTTGATCGGACATGGAGGAAGAAGTTTCATACTGTCAAAACTTTGGACTTTTGTGTTTTGGACTATATACTGGGGATCATGCCTGCCGTTGAGGGTTTGGTGTGCACAGTACGACTTCAGACTAAGAACAATGATTTAATAAGACCAATAACCAAGTTATGCTTGCTTCGAGAAGGCCAAGGTGTAGATGGAAGAATCGCTAAAGAAGTCTGAATGCTGATATATAATGCATGTTATGTTTAATTTTTTTTTAATATATATGTGAAGCTTTTTCAGCTACATTTTTCATTGTCTATTAGTAATTGCCTCGTAATATACTCAGAACAATTAGGGCCCGGTATGTAGTAGCCATTCAGCTTAACTCAGTATGTTATAACTATAATCAGTTAATTTTAAATTTTATCTGCCTGTAATCATGTGGGTGGGATTTATATGTAGTCTGAGGCGTGTTTGCAGCTGGGATTCTCACGCAGACTCCCTAGTAGTTGGTTTAGTTTGAATAAACGTGGGGGAGAGGTCACAGCTTTCGACCATGTACTAGTATGACCACGAGTAAGATTAAAATGTACTTATACAAGAAGATGTTTGGATGAATATCTTACTGTTTTTACTACTACAATAAAGAAACTATCAACTATTATTTCTTTTTTCTTTTTTGTATGACTTTGTAATGTGTTCAAATGTAAATAATATGGTGTACATATAGCTGCTAAATCTGTATAAGATAATTACAAGCAGTTGAATAAGCGGTGGGAATTAATATGCTTTGGCTTCTTCCTGCTCCTTTTCAGACACATATCATTTCATTTATTTATAGATATTGTTTATGACACTTTATAAATATTTTTGTTTTGTTTTTTGTATGCTTTCACATTTGCTTTTTATTCTTTTATTCTGTTCGAAATAAATAATAAAATAAACAAATTAATTAATTAATCAAGAGACTGTGTTTGGAAGATTTATCTTTCGACAGCTTTGAAGAGCTCGTGAGTGTGTTTCGATTATCTCCTGATCCCCTTCAATCATAGTGACAAAAGGAAAGAATCCTTGAAACAATATAAACATCTGTCACTATAGATGCCATAACTTTACGTTACTTTCAAAAAACAAAACCAGTACAATTTGAAAGAATCTGACCTCAATCCTCGCAAGTCACAGATCATCAGCACGTATAGAATCTGAAATTTTTACCCTGTTAGTGATTTCTGGCAGACTTCCAGTTGCTCCTGTAAATGAGGCAGAAGCTGTCCCATAATGTCATCTCCTACACAGCACTGGACCACTCCTGGAATTTCATGAGCTCGTTGCATAATTTTTATCCATGATTTATCAACATTTTGAAAACGTTTTGCTTCCTGGAGAAAAAAATACAATATCATCAGTTTCAAATGTAAGAGAAATCCTTCAAAGTAGCCTTGTTTCATGGAGATTTTGTAATGGAGCACTAAAATAGAGATAAGAGACTGCAAATGCTAGAATCTTGTGAAAAACACAAAGCGCTAGTGGAATTCAGTGGATCAGGCAACAACTGGGGAGGGAATGGACAAGTGACATTTTGGGTTGGGACTCTTCAGACTCGGGTCCCAATGCTAAACTGCACAGGTCCATTCCCTCTACAGATGCCGCCTGATCACTAAGCACAACATTCTTGAATTAAGAAACTGCCTTTGTATCACTTGTTTTTACAGAAAATGTTTAGGTATTTGGAACGTTCTGCCAGTGGGTGGAGGCATGATAATGATATAAAAACCTGGATGCAACATAACTTCCTCAAACTCAACAGCGATAAAACAGAATTCCTCCTCATAGGCTCCAAAGCCACACTCAGCAAAATCAATAACCCCACTCTCACCATCGACGGCACCACTGTCTCCCCATCTCCCCAGGCCCGCAACCTTGGCGTGATCTTTGATTCCACCCTCTCCCTTGAGCCTCACATCCGCCATGTCATTAAAACTTTCATGTCCGCAACATCGCCAAACTCAGACCCTCTCTCACACCTCCCGCTGCTGAAAGACTCATCCATACCTTCATCTCCTCCCGACTGGACTACTGCAAATCACTTCTCCTTGGCATCAGCTCCACCTACATCAACCGACTCCAACTGGTCCAGAACGCAGCCGCCCGACTCATCACCCACACCAAATCCTGGCATCACATCACTCCAGTCCTCAAACAACTTCACTGGCTTCCCATCTCCCACCGGATCACCTACAAAATCCTGATCCTCACCTACAAAGCCCTCCACTATCTGCCCCCCCCCCCCCCCATATCTCACTGACCTCCTCTCCCCCTACCAACCCTCACGGTCCCTCAGATCCACATCAGCCGGTCTCCTCTCCATCCACAAGTCCAACCTCCGCAGTTTTGGGGACAGAGCCTTCTCCAGGGCAGCTCCCAGGCTCTGGAACTCCCTCCCCCAACTGATCCGCAATTCCGTGTCCCTCACCATCTTCCAGTCCCGCCTCAAGACCCATGTCTTCACCTATACCTATCCTTAGCCCCACGTCCCCCTCCCTTTTCATCTGTGCTTGAATTGCCTCATATTGTGTTTTGAATTGAATTCTGTCTTTAATTTGTGTACTAGTCATGTCTCTACTATTTATTTCATTCCCCTTACATGTTTTTCCTCTACTTGCTAAATTTTTGTAAGGTGTCCTTGAGACTCTTGAAAGGCGCCCATAAATAAAATTTATTATTATTATTATTATTATGAGCATTAAGATTGGTACATGAACAT
This sequence comes from Leucoraja erinaceus, assembly GCF_028641065.1. Classification (NCBI taxonomy): domain Eukaryota; kingdom Metazoa; phylum Chordata; class Chondrichthyes; order Rajiformes; family Rajidae; genus Leucoraja; species Leucoraja erinaceus. The sequence goes on from NC_073381.1 coordinate 84,897,429, forward strand.
GCAATAAATGGTTGGATAAGAATCGTGTGCTAGCAAATGGGGATAGTTTAATTTGGCATCACAGTCGGCACATATGGGCCAAAGCGGCTTCTATTGTGCTGCACTGTTCGATGTTCTAGAAGTTTCATTACTACTCTTATGCTATAAGAACACAGTTGGCAAAAGTGGACCGAGAGAGTAGATTAAAGAGAATGAACGTAGGGCTAGATATTTAGGAAGATATTTCATTAAGCGCAAGAAAGGTATATTCTAGCAAGAAAGAAAGACGCTCTAAGAAGGGTGCATGTTCTATATCTAACTAAAGAAGTTAAGAATGGTATCAAATTAAAGGAAAGGGCATGTGGTGCACGATTAGCTGAAGGCCAGAGGATTGGATAATTATTAGAAACCAGCAAAGGAGATTCAAAATATAATACAGAGGGAGAACGATACTAAGCTTTTGAACCCAAATCATTCCGCATAACTGCAGTGACCTCATCCTTCCTTAACAAACCTACTCCACTGACTTAGGAAATTCTAAAAATAATAAGGAATGTGAGTAGTTTGTAATTTTTTTCCCCCAAGATCTTACATACTAGGAAAGTATGATGGGAAAACAGGCCAACAGTGAAGGGATCTTGGGTTAGGAGAGGGATCTTATGTTAATAGATTTATCGTGTTATTTAGATTCTGGGCTAAATTAAGATACATTTTTGGGGTTGTAAACTAAGATGAAGGCAATAAAACTGATCAAGGAGTAGTGAATTTTATAGCACTCATTTGTTATACAAATGGGAGAGTGGTTTTCTAAATAGCAGGGAACATAAGGTTAAAGATAAATCTGGGAAAAAAACAAAGATGAACAGCTCCAGAGACATTGATCAATGATGAATTATTTCAAAATTGTAGAATGCACATGTAACCATTGTGTCATGAGAATATACAACTGCGTAGGTGCTGTGAATCTTTGAAACACTTTGGTTCTCTCAGAGCGTTTCCCAATACATACAGTTCAGGCCTTGAATAAATCATACGAGAAAACCACCACTGCTCTCTGAGATATTCTTTGTGTTTTTCAGATCAGCAATTAACCCATTCTTATTAAAACAAGATTATCTGCCACCTGCCATGTTCTTGCCTATTCACTTAACCTATCTCTTCTGAAGTTCCATCACATCACATGCATTTCCTTTGCATCAACTTTTAATCCCAAATCATTTGGACATTCCTTGAAAAGAACGAGGTATAATACAAACACCAAAGTATCTCATTGCATTGTTTTAATTGTTAAAGAATTATCTTTGTTTTGTGGCAGAGCCCATTTTAATCCCACTTGATAGTTTCCTTTGTCTTACATAAGCTTCTACTTTGTCAAATGCTTTGGTCAAATTCATTTATACCACATCATATGATCTACCCCAGTCAGCATCTATTATTATCTCTTCAAATGATTCAGTTAAGATAGACTTGATTTTCTGCCCCCGATTTAAGCATTTAAAACACAAGCTATGTATTACCTGTGGTAGTTGTTTGGCAATATCTCCTCCTACAAAGACTGCCTCTAGGTAAATCCACAGATTTTGAACTAAAAGCCACTGTTCTATTATAGTTGTGCATGCTGTTAGATTGTGAACCCAGGTTTGAATATCCTTCTTGTAGTAAGCATTATACCTGTGGCAGGGAAAAATTCCATTCAGTTGATAACAATGTTCTCTGCATCTGTAACACTATATTGTGTTTATTTTCTTTTGCATTACCTGCTGTTCTCATTTTCAATGTATCTCAGTACACATGCCAATAATAAACAAATAACAATACAAAAATACGTGGATTAAAGCTAATTAAAAAATATCCAGTGTGAGCATTAAATAGATTTAGAGAGCTTCCATTGATAAATCTGCCAAAAAATGAAGCTAGATATATTTAGCCCAATTATATTTTGTAGTGTAGGAGATTGTGACATGTTGCAGGCACCTTTATTTGGCCAACTATAAAAGTACCTGTACCTCTTTGTGAAAGTTCCTTGTCACATTTACTACCAATTCAATCATTTTTGGGGCAGATTTTGCCTCATTATTATGCTTTACTATATTAGCTTGAAGAACGAATCTCTACACATCATTAAAATAAATGGGGTAAGTTTGTAATATGGTTAACCAAAGTGCCTCATACACTGGAAAAGGATGATGGAAAATTATGCTAACTTAGTAAAGATAAATCAAAATTCATGTTAGAAATGATCAGTGCAGTAATTCCAGAAGATATTGCCTAGACTGTAATGTATAATTAATTAGAACAAAGATAGCTATGTATGAAGGTTAGAATGTAGGATTATTCACAGGACAAGCAAGATAGGAAGATAGGCCTTGATATCTTTCTGTACACACAGATGGTCAAAGGAAGAGTCATTTTTCTACCAGAAGGATGGGGGAAACTGTTATTGGGTAAGTCCCATATAAATCAATAACTAATGATCACAATCTCCAATAAAGAACAGGTTCTTAATAATTTATTTTGAAACTGATCTCTCGTTTGAGAATGCTGTCCAGTATATACTTTAACAAGGCCCGAATAAACCAATCTGTTTGAGAAGCTATCACTGCTCTTTACGATTCTCTACGTGTGCTTTCCCAATCCAAGCCATAATTTAAGAGTGTTACTGGGCCCCATGTGAGAGCCATCTTCAGGGTGCAGGTCAAACACACAAATCCCTCCAATATAGGCTCTATAAAGATTCAAATAATTGTTCTTGGTTATTCTACCTGTTGCTGAGTAAAGAATTCAGGATCATTAAACTGTCCTCCATCATTGTTATGATTTCTGCTGTCTCCAGTCCTTTCAACAATAGCTCTCCTCTGCTCTTAAATGTGGAAAAACTCAAGTTTTGACTGACCCAAGTCTGCATCACCTGAGTCAATTTTGCCTCAATATCCTTTTCTTTCACAGAGGATATGCAGATATCCTGAAAAACATTCATAATAAAAGCTATTATCAGTCTTTACTGTATAAGGTTATCTTTATAGTATTGAAACAGATCTTCCCCACTCCATCTAAAATAACTAGTTGGTTCATCCTACATCCTGACTCCTAGTCTACAGGACTTCATCCAGATCCTTTTTTCATGCAATATTTCTAATTACACCATCAAGCATTGGATGCAAGGTACTCAGTGCTCTTTGGGATAAAGTTTATTTTATTAGATGAAATTCTATGCCCTCCAACCCTGCGTCTTCCCCCATCATCCCAACTCTGACCCAATGAAAATAGTTCTATCTTATTGGCCACCTTGGTTGCTCATAATTTAAATAATCTTGAATTAAATCTCCCATTAGATTTGTTTGAACCAAAAATATTGCCAAATAAATACCCTGTCCCCATAGCCAAAATTCGACAGCCCTGTATTTATAGCTAACAAGAGGTATTTTAGGTGTGCCTCATTTCTGCTGTCTCCATGTCTATTGATGCTGTCAATGACAGTAAAGTTATATGTTTGCTTAGAGGGTAAAAATAAAATGATATGAAAATTATTTGTGGAATGTGGCAGAAGGTAACTGAGATACCATAGGGCAAAGTTAAATAAAAGGTTTAGAAAGAAACATAAATTCTGACACTTTTGCCCACTTTGTATTATTTTACAAAATCAATTCCTCTTCCTCTGAGGTTAGTCTCATACCTCAATGTCATCCTTAAACGGAAGCAGTGGAGCCTCCATAACATGTTTCAGAGAGAATGCTTCCGATGTCACATTAAATGTGTGCCCTGTCACTGCAGATATCCGTTGCCAATGTCTTGGTTGTATTGATTTGCTGGCCATCATTTCAAGGAGAGGACATGACTCACTGAAATCATCGATTTTCTTCTTGAGATCCATAAATGCTTGCCATTCCTTTAAGGCTTTTGGTAACCTACGACACCTACAAATAGGCCATATAAAAGAATGCAAACTAATTAAACTTAATCTACACCAATAAGCCAACCTGTAACTTAAATATTAAATAACATAATGCACAGATCATCTGCTAAAGGAACGTTGTGTAGGTTGTTTTGCACTTTTTCAATTTCAATAAAGTAATATATGATGCTAAACAGTATCAAATGTAAGATGCACACAAACTCTACAATTTCACTTCTGGGTCCTCCATGCATCTAATATGTAAATACTCAGAGATCAGAAGTGCATGGTAGTACAAAATGGTGTGCAATATGAGCCATGAATTGTAGAAATTTGCACCCTGCGTCTGTAACCTATACTAGCCTCATGATGGTTACCTTGCCAAAGGTCGGTCTTCTTCTTTTTCATTCTTTGTGTTTTTAGTTTGTTGTAAAATGTATGTTTTAGCTTATTTTTAGTTTTTGTATTAGTGGGGGATGGGGGAAACTTTTTTTAATCTCCTTCCTTGATGGAGATGCAACTTTTTCCGTGTTGTATCTCCGTCTGCACTGCGGCCTAACATTGTGGAGCTGGCGGCCTCTTGTTTGGGACTTTTAGAGCTCCAAAACCACCGAGACTGTGGACTTTAACATATTGGAACAGGCGATCCTTTTGCCAGGAGTCGGCCTTTGGTGCTCCAATCTGCAGGAGCTGCGGACTTTAACATCATGGAGCTCACATTCCCTGGTTAGCGGCAGACTTCGGGGACTCCAAGCCGCAGGAGATTCGACCGTCCCGATGCGGGAGCTTAGATCATCCCGACATGGGAGTTCGACCACTGGCTGCAGATGGTTCAACCTCCCCGACCGCAGAAGGGAGGAAAGAAAATAAGACTTTATTGCCTTCCATCACAGTGAGGAATGTGGAGGAGCTGCTATGGTGGAAGTTTATGCCAAATTTTTATGTAGTTGTGTGTCTTGTTTCTTTTTTGGTATGACTGTATGGCAAACCAAATTACTTGTATTTTGCAAAACATACTTGGCTAATAAATTACGATTATGATTATGAAGCAGGTATTCCCAACACTAGTGAGGATTGTTTCAGCGTTATACTAGCACCACTAGCTTGAGAAAATAGCCCAAGGGAAATGGTACTGAGAACTTTCTAGGGTAGCTTACATCTGGCTATTTCTTGGGCCTGCCATTAATATCCATTTAGAGAACATATTTCCCCTTCCCTGCCCAATTCACACACTTTGCTCAATGGATTTAGAAAGAAGGACTGATTAGGGATAGTCAGCATGGATTTGTACAAAGGAGATCATGTCTCATGAATTTGATTAAGTTTTTCTGCAGAAGTTACCAAGAAGGTTGATGAGGAATCTATTTACCATTTCATCCATTTACCATTAGCTTTATAACAGCATACATGCCAGATAACTTCAATTACCTATTCTGAAAGTCCAATAGTTCAGCGTTAATCTTCTCAATGTCCACTTCCACCCACAGTAAATCATAGTAACCATTAATATTATTCATCACTGCATCATACAGACCATACAATTTCTGCAGAAGGTTTAGTTCCTTCCTAGAAAGTAAATATGAACAACAGTAGGTTTAATAGTAAAGCAAGAGGTTGAAGCACAATAAAGCGAGTTGTAAACTCCAGAGAAAGCTTTATTAAATATGAAGGAACTTCAAAACAATAGTGGTGTGGCTGGGCTCAGAATAGCTGCGTGACGCTCTGCAGGCACACACAAAAACTCCATCTATATCTCCTTATCTCCAACCACCGCCCCTCAGTCACGCGCTTCTTCCGAGGGTTCGACTAAACAAATGCCCGACTATCAGATGACGCCACAAGGTCATTAATTATCGATTTTGTTGGATACTTGCAGTTATTAACAATTAAGTCATGGTGTGTATCTTGTTCTAAAGATCACTTTAACCTAAATTCAATTATTATTTATAAATTAAAATAAAAACAGAATATATCGGAAATAATCAGTGGATCACACAACATCTGCATTGAGAGGACCAAAGTTAATATTTCAGATTATTAACCTTTCATTAGCACTCAAAAACATGGAAGGCATGAAGACATATGTTTAAATCTGAATTTATATACATAAAAAATAATTCTGGTAATAGTGGTGTTTAAGAAGGAACTGCAGATGCTGGAAAAATCGAGGGTTGATAAAAATGTTGGAGAAACACAGCAGGTGAGGCAGCATCTATGGAGCAAAGGAAAAGGTGGCGTTTATGGTCGAGACCCTTCTTCAGACTGAAACGTCACCTTTTCCTTCGCTCCATAGATGTTGCCTCACCCGCTGAGTTTCTCCAGCATTTTTATCTACCTTCTGGTAATAGTAGTGTTCACATGTAATTGTCGTTCTGGTAAGCAAAAAATTATGGGTTTGGCAGGTCACAGCAGAAAATGCTGGAAATATTCAGCAGGTCAGATTGCATCTGTGGGAAGAGAAACAGCGTTGATATGCAGGCTACTTGATACTACTCGGTTATGGGCCTGTCCCATTTAGGCGATTTTTCAGGCGACTGCTGGCGGCTGTGAAGTCGTCGGCAGTTGCCTGAAAAACCGGCGACAGGAACGGCGATTGTCAGAGTGGAACACACACACATATCGCTTCTGGGTTTTTTTTTTGAAGGTATACTCATCCAGACTAGTGGAGACTATTCCTTCATCTTTTGACGTGCTTTGAAGAAGGTGGCAGAAAGGCTTTAAACTGTCAGGAAGTGATTTGTATTCTTGTATTCAAATTTTATTGTCATTGCCTCACTTTGAGACAACGAAATGAATTTCCGGTACAGGCAGTATCGTTAAAAAAAATCACAAGAAAAATAATAAAAATAAATAATAAATAAATAATAAAACATATTAAAAATAAAATTGAAATTGAATTAAAAATTAAAAAAAAAAAAAAAAAAGCACAAACACAGAAAGTCCACAACACAACATAACATAAATGGCACCAAGGTGAGGATGGCACCATAGTCCAGCCAGCCTCCCCTCCGTGTCCATCCGTGGTCGGGGCCTTCCGAGCACCCGCAGTCGCCGCCCCGGGTGGCCCGATGTTCAGGCCCTCACGCCGGGCCGGTGGAACGCCGACGCTGAACCCCGACGGTGAGCATCCTCATCCTCAGCGGCCCGGACCCTCTGATCAGCCGCCTCCCGCTCCCGGAGTCTGCAGCTCCTGAGTCCGCAGGCCGAGCCGGGCAGAGTCGCAGGACCCCGCGCTGTCCATCAGCGCCGCCCGCGTTGGGAGCTCTGCAAACCGCAGCTCCATGATGTCGGTGCAGCAGGTCCAGCACTCCGGGCTCCAGACGGCGACCCCCGGTAAGGCATCGCCAGCCCCGCGATGTTCCAGCGCTGTCCCGCCGCTGCTGGAGCTCCGGTCGATCCCGGCAGGAAAGGCCGCGCCAATCCAGGTAGGTAGGCCGCTGTGGGGGGAGGGGGGGGGGCGAGGACGCGACTCGAATAATAGTCGCGTCCTCACCAGGAAGCGGCTGAAGTACGGTATCCCCCGCACCGTGCCCTCTTCCCCCACATAAAAACACCAAAAAACACAAAAAAATACACTTTTAACATAACTAAATAAACAAAAAAACAAAAAGATACCGGGCTGTAGGTGGAGGCTGCTGGCACCAGCGCCACCGGAAGTACAAGATTTGTTTCCAACAGAGAGCCAACATCTGACCCTACTTGTAGTCACTGCATTTATGTGGTTTTCCAGTTATTGTTGGATGTTAAAGGAATATGATAATGGTTAAGAGCAGGCAATTGGACCTTCTTCTGTTAGATGGACATTGCAAAGAACCTGTGTCGTGAAAATCACATCATTTATAATTTATTTTTGAATGTTGCCAATCTGAAAGATGGCTCCTGAACTTGTGCACTTGTGTTCTGGAGTAGACCTTCAATAATCAAAATGGCTTCTGTAGATCAGTGCATGTTCCCTTAACCATAGTGACCTCCCCACTACTAACCACTCCCCATTGTCTCCAGTATAATTGTAGTGTCCCCACCTCTAGCTCGCCCTCTAGCTCCAGTGATGACCACGGACAGCTACAGCTTAGTGTTAAGTCTCAGTTAATAAACAGTTACAGTAAAAAGACTTGTGTGTGCAGTAAGTCATTTTACATGGTGTCACAGCGGTAGACCTGCGTCTCCTGTTTAACGGTTTTCATTTTCTTATTTCTTTCTCCCAGTCCTTCCCTCCGTTCGTTTTTGTCATGTCCCACTCCTGTCGTCAACCTGACACGTTGGTTTTCGACACGGACATTGTCCATCGCTGGACCGTGTTCCAGCGCGATTTCAAACACTACATCGCTATTGCCCATCCTGATGCCACTCCTGCTGTGCAGGCTCACCTGCTCCTCAACCTCACGGGACCTGCTGCAATGGATCAATATGCGTCGTTCCATTTCGCCGCCGGAGAGGACCGTCACGACCCGGTATGTCTCATCGCTAAGTTCACTGCCCTCTGTGATATCCCCACCAACAACATTATAGAACGCTTTAAATTCTTCCAGAGGCAGCAGTTGCCAGGCGAGCATATCGACGCTTATATTGCCGCTTTGCATCACCTGGCTCGGCGCTGCCGCCTTGAGACAATCACCACAGAAGAATTAATTAGGGACGTCCTCGTTCATGGTCTCCGCAACGAAAGACTGCGTGAGCAGCTCCTAGTGAAACCCGATCTGACACTGCGGGATGCAATGTATGCTGCCCGCATGTCCTCCGCCGTTGGTTCCGTGTCCCGCCCGGCTCCCCAGGACATCAACTTTACCGGTCCAGCCGGTCGCCTGCCTACACGACGAAACCCCGCGGCTTTCCCCATAAAGGTCGCCACCTCAACTGCCCCGCGCCGTTGCCCTAACTGTCATTTTACAGCGCATCCCTCAAACGTTTGCCCCGCACAGGGCAAGACCTGTCTTTCCTGTGGCAAACTCAACCATTTTTCTGCCGCCTACCGTTCCCGTGGGAAGCCAGTCCCTTCGCCAATGTTATGTCAATAAGCCTTTTCAAGCAGATCAGATCTGGTGAGAAAGTTCTTCCTGGTGACACCTGCCTCCATGCCTATGGGGGGGGCGTCCTGGTTCCCGTGGGAAAGGCAACTCTTATCTGTACAGTTCTCGAGGCCTCTCGGCCCCTCACTTTCCACCTGCTGGACTCTGACAACGTCACCCTGCTGGGCGCCCGTGCGTGTCAGGACCTGGGGCTAGTCTCATTCCACCACAGCATTCACCTGGTGCAGGCCCCCATGGACCCCCTGACCGAGTACCCCGACCGCTTTGATGACATTCTGGGCAAGCTGCCCTGCGACTATAACATTGTTGTCGACCCGAGCGTCGACCCGGTGATTCGGCCGGCACACCGCGTCTCCTTTGCAATGAAGGGCCGCGTGGAGTCTACTCTGCGGGATATGGTGACCATGGGCATCCTCAAGGAGGTGAGCGCTCCCACCAGGTGGGTCTCCACCATGGTCGTCGCCGCCAAGAAGGACAAGAGCGAGATCCGGATCTGCATCAACCCCAAGGACCTCAACCTTGCCATCAAGCGCCCCCACTACCCCATGAGGACGGTAGAGGACGTTGCTGCACAGGTCGGCCCTGCCACTGTCTTTTCTGTCCTAGATGCCAAGAGCTCCTTCTGGCAGATCCCTCTGGACGAACGCTCCTCATTCCTCACTACTTTCAGCACTCCCTTCGGCCGGTTCCGTTTCCTCCGCATGCCGTTCGGGATCAACTCAGCTAGTGAGGTCTTCCAGCGCACCATGGAACAGCTGTTTGCTGGGTTACCGTGCGCCATCATCGTAGATGACATTCTGGTGTACGGGAGGGACGTCGCTGAGCACGACCTGAACCTCCGCAAAGTCCTGGACAGGGCGCGGGTGATCAACCTCAAGCTTAACCCGAAGAAATGTCGATTCCGGGTCCCGGAAGTCACTTACGTTGGCCATGTCTTCACGGCAGGGGGTCTCAAGCCCGACCCCCAGAAAACGTCGGCGGTCACAGAGATGCCCGCTCCTACCGACGTCCCTGGCCTGCAGCGCTTCCTGGGCATGGTCAATTACCTGGGTAAGTTCATACCCGACCTCAGCGAACTGAGTGCCCCCCTGCGGGAACTGATCAAAAAGGACTCCGCGTGGGTCTGGCTCCCGCATCACCAGTCGGCTTTCGTGACTCTGAAATTGAAGCTTGCCGCTACCCCGACTTTAAAATTTTTCGATCTGCACAGACCCATTGTCCTCACTTGCGATGCCTCCAAGTTTGGTCTCGGTGCCGCTTGTCTGCAGCTCTATGACGGCCTTCAGCTGCCCGTCTCCTACGCTTCTCGCACCATGACCCCTGCCGAGCAGCGCTATGCCCAGATTGAAAAAGAACTGCTTGCCGTGGTCTTCGCTTGCTCCAAGTTCAAGGACTACATCCTCGGCAACTCTTTCACCATCGAGACTGACCACCAGCCGTTGGTGACGATCCTGAATAAACCTATCCATGTTGCTTCTTCCCGGTTGCAGCGCATGATGCTGCAACTCCAGCGTTTCACGTTCCAGATCGTCTACCGTAAGGGCAAAGACATGTTTGTAGCTGACACCCTGTCTCGTGCTCCGCTGCCTTCCGTTGTCCGCCACCCCTACGAATCGTCGGATCTTCTGGTACTGAACGTTAACATTGTTCCTTCACAGCAGATGCAGTCCCTGGTGCAACACACTGCTGATGATCCTGCCCTGCAACAACTTGCGGACGTTATCCGCCGTGGTTGGCCTGACCGACGCTCCGAACTGCCTGCTGGCACTGTACCTTATTTCCTGGTTCGAGATGAACTGGTGCTGCACGCCGGCGTGGTGGTAAAGGGTCACAAAGTCGTGGTGCCTGCCGCTCTGCGGGATCATTACTTCCAGTCTGCTCACAGCGGCCACCCTGGGGTGGAAGCTACTTTGTCCCAGGCCCAGAGCCAATTCTACTGGCCAGGTATGGCTCAGGACATCCGTGACAGGGTCTCCGCCTGCGCTGCCTGCAACACCCTGCATCCCCATCAGCAGCGCCAGCCTCTCCTGCAGCCGCCGGCTCCAGAGCTCCCTTGAATGGCCGTTGCCACTGACCTATTTGAGTGGCGCGGAAAGCACTTCCTTGTCCTGGTGGACTCTTATTCCAGCTGGTTCGAGGTCGATCAGCTGACCTCCATCACCTCTGCCGCTGTCATCGGGAAGCTTCGCCGCCACTTCTCCACCTTCGGCTCCCCGGTGACCCTCCGGTCCGACAACGGCAGCCAATTCTCCAGCGCCGAGTTCAAAACCTTTGCTGCCCGTTGGAACTTTCACCACATCACCAGCAGCCCCGAGTATCCTCAGAGCAACGGACTTGCTGAACGGGCCGTCCGCAGTGCCAAGGAGCTGCTGGAACACTGCCGCCTGTTCCGTTCTGATTTCCACCTTGCCCTGCTTAACCTCCGCAACATTTCCCGCGACCCCGCGCTCGGTTCCCCTGCCCAGCGCCTTATGTCACGCACCACCAGACCTCCCCTGCCGGTCTCCCAACAGTCCCTCAAGCCCTCGGTACAGAATCCTGCCACTGTCACTGAGCGCATTGTCAAAAAACAGGTCGTCCAGAAGCGCTCCTTCGACAAATCCGCCCGGCCCCTTCCGCGTCTGTTCCCGGGGCAGGTGGTCCGAATGCAGTCCCCCTCTGGCCATTACCGCCTGGCCGTCGTGGTCGGCGACGCCGGTTCGCCGCGCTACTACTTCGTCGACTACGAGGGGTCTATCTACCGTCGCTCCCGCCAGCACCTGCTGCTCGTGAACGAGCCCTCTCCGCCTCCCGCGGATCCTTCTCACCCCCCCATTCCATCTCGAACTCCCGTTGCCCCGCACGCCCCGACAACACCTCGCATGCCTCGCACCCTACCCTCCCAACTGTCAGCCCCCCGGTCGCCGAAGCCCCGTTCCCCTGCCTCGCCTGTCAAGCCTGCCTCGCCCGTCAAACCTGCCTCGCCTGCCAAGCCTGGTTCCCCGCCCGGCGCCCCGCGATCTCCCCTCCTTCCACCGCCCGCCTCTCCTGCCGATTACCCGGCTGCTGTCCCTTTTGTTCCCGACGAAGAGGAGGAGGGCGGTTTACGCACCCGCTCTGGCCGGCTGGTCAAGCTGCCTGTCCGCTACGGGGAGTTCGCATAGTTTTATACTGTTGCCGGTGCGATTGGTGTTCGTAGCGTATGAGCCGTGGTCACTCTGTATAGTACCTGCCATGCCTTTGTTTCTAAGAGGAAGGATGTAGATCAGTGCATGTTCCCTTAACCATAGTGACCTCCCCACTACTAACCACTCCCCATTGTCTCCAGTATAATTGTAGTGTCCCCACCTCTAGCTCGCCCTCTAGCTCCAGTGATGACCACGGCCAGCTACAGCTTAGTGTTAAGTCTCAGTTAATAAACAGTTACAGTAAAAAGACTTGTGTGTGCAGTAAGTCATTTTACAGCTTCCTTTCTGTGAAATATAACACAAGCTAGTGGAGAGTATTCTCCTTTACTCATCTGACATCAGATGTGGCCAACATACTATTTAACCTCCTAATCGCATACAACTGTATGTTGGCTTTCAGTGCCTTGTGCAAAAGCAGGTTGGTACTGGCCATATCAATCCTCATCCAAAATCTAATCCAGTACATAATTTATCCTGGTGATACACATAAATCCTCTATGTTGTGTAAAGTAAGCTCTCAGCACATACATTTTGGTCAAATCCCTTTAGATGGAAGGTAAAACGCAGTTGCAAGTATTTAATGTGTATTGTAACATTTCCATGAGTTCAAGTCAAATCTGAATTGCTATTGTGGTCCTACTATGCTTTGACAACTGTGTTTCAAGAAGCTGGAAGATCCTTAGATCAAATCAGATGGAAATGTAATTAAAATTTCAATCCAATGGAGTAACTACTCCATACTTACAAGCAACCCAAATTGCCTTTGGGGTTTGTTCATAAGCAGCAAATACTGATTTCACAGCGCAGATAAGAGTTTGATTTTCAGCCTCCACTCACATTCACACCGCACTTTCATTTAAATTATCTCACGGAAATATGTAATGCACATAGAGGCCAATCATATTACTATGTTTATGCAGATCTTTGAAAGAATTATTTTATTAGGCTAATACACAGCCTTGTTTTCTAGATTCACTGTGGATCTCTTTAGTTCTGGATACAGAAACAAAATAAATCAACCAGCAAAATTAAAGTTTAAAATAATACTTACTTATTTTTTTGCAATATCTCATAATCCTGGATAGGCAATCCAAATAAACGTTCCCCAGAAGAATATGTCACAAACTTCCTCCATAAGTCATCAAACCAAGTCTGAAGCAACAACAGATCAGATATAAACATTACTGGCAGTGATGATGATTCTATGCTGCCATACACAGATTATATATTCTATTCTTTCCACTTATTTGCATTTGATACATTTTCTCAAACATCACAGTTTACTTAGTTGAGGGCCGAAGATATTGGAGATGTCCACAAGCCTTTAATGCCATAAGCTCCGAGCTCTGAACTGCAAAAGACTATTATTATTTGTTATTTGCACTATACTTGTTATTGAACTTTTCCTTTTTTTTCCCCATTATGTACAATTTTTACATATTCATTAATTCTGTTGTGCTGCAGCAAGTAAGAATTTCATTGTCTCGTCCCGGATGTATGACAATAAAACACTCTTGACTCTTGACGTATAAATCATGGCAGATCACAGCAGTATCATTCATGAGGCAAGAAAAGCAAGAACATCCAAGCTCCATGCAAAATTTCCCATCATTCAATCATACAACAACTTTTTTTTTCAAATGTAGGGAAAACAAAGCAATGCAACAAACGTGCAAGAATATATATGGCAGAGCATTGAAAACACATATTATGCTTTCTTGCTGGTTAATTAACAACAGTTATACAGTTACACTCCATAACTATTACCTGAAAGATCTGTAATCTTGTGCTGGCTTCCACAGGCGCAATACCAGGAACCATTGGACCTTCCTATAAAAACATAATATACATATTTAAAGGTACTTAAATTGCGTTACAAGACTATATATTGGATTGGTATAGATGGTTTACTAAGATTATTGAAGATTCATTTTTGTAACTCAAATTTACTAGGATAAACAAAGAAGTGCTTTGACTATAAATTATAAAGCACAGGAACAGCTCCTCAGCTCAACTCATCCATGCCAACCAAGGGACTTTGGTGAGTTAAATCCATTTGCCTGCATTAGGCTGTGTAGGAGGGGGGTGTAGGTGAGGGGGGGGGGGGGGGGGGTGTAGGGGAGGGGGGTTGTAGGGGGGGAGGGGGGGTGTAGGGGAGGGGGAATGTAGGGGAGGGGGGTGTAGGAGAGGGCGGCGGTGTGGGGGAGGAGGGGTGTGGGGGGTGTAGGGGGAGGTGTAGGGGGGGATGTGGGGGGGGGCGGAGGGGGGGATGTGGGGGGGTAGGGGTTTTGGGGGTGTGTGGGGGGGGGGGTAAAGGAGGGTATGTATGTGGGAGGGGGTGGTGCAGGGCCTCCGCTCGCAGAACACACTCGCACACACCCCCGCTCGCAGAACACATACCCCCCGCAGAACACATACCCCACTCGCAGAACACGGACCCCACTCGCAGAACACAGACCCCGCTCGCACTTTGCTCACTACGCTCCATCAGCTTTATTCTCACGTGATCGATAGCAGGTGCCGGAAGGTGCGTCGCTGTCCTGGCAAATAACAGACCAATAACTTTTCTAATATTTTACCGATTGTAACAAAACTTATTTGACTTGCAGCAGAGGAGAATGGTAAGGTGGCAAAAAATCGTAGCGTGATGGAGGATCGTTTTGGCGGACTGGAAGTGGCCAAGATGAGAGTTTTAGTAATAGTATAGATAGATAGATAAACAGTGTCAGGGGTGTTGGGTGGGATCAACAACGTGGAAGCGTATGCGTGTAGTTAACGGGAAAGAGAGTGCAGGAAAGCTTACGTTTAAACTAACAGGGCAGGGGGATGGGAACCAATGCAAGGAGACAGAGAGCCATAAAAGGAGGACAGAAGCAAAAGGTTGAAGGGAGATAAGAAAAACAAACCTGAACGCTTTGTGCCTTAATGCGAGGAGCATTTGTAATAAGGTGGATGAATTGAATGTACAGTTAGTAGTTAACTGATATGATATAATTGGGATTACAAAGACATGGCTCCAGGGCAACCAAGGCTAAGAGCTAAACATGCAGAGGTATTCAATATTCGGGAAGGATAGACAGAAAGGAAGAGGAGGTGGGGTGGTATTGCTGGTTAAAGAGGTGATTAATACAATAGTAAGGAGAGACATTAGCTTGGATGCTGTAGAATCGGTATCGGTAAACTGCGAAATAGCCAAGGGCAGAAAACGCTTGTCAGAGTTGTATACAGACCGCCAAACAGAAGTAGGGAGGTTGTGGACAGCATCAAGCAGGAAATTAGGGATGCATGTAGCAAAGGTACAACAGTTATCATGAGTGTCATTAATCTACATATACATAGATTGGGCCTGGAACGGGCAGGCCATCCTTGACTGGGTATTGTGTAATGAGGAAGGATTAGTTAGCGATCTTGTTGTGGAAAGCCCCTTGGGCAAGTGACCATAATATGGTGGAATTCTGCATTAGGATGGAGAGTGACACTGTTAATTCAGAAACTAGGGTCCTAAATTTAAAGAAAGGAGACTTTGAAGGTATGAAACGGGAATTGACTAGGATAGACTGGCAAATTATACTTAAAGGGTTGACAGTGGAGATGCAATGGCAAAGATTTAAAGATCACATGGATGAACTAAACAAATTGTTCATCCCTGTCTGGCAAAAAAACAACAAAACGGGGCAGGCAGCTCAACTGTGGGAAAATAGGGAAATCAAGGATAGTGTTAAATCTAAGGAAGAGTCATATAAATTGGCCAGATGAAACAGCAAACCGGAGGTCTGGGAGAAATTTAGAATTCAACAGAGGAGGACAAAGGTGTTACTTAAGAGGGGGGGGGGCGGGGGGGAAGAGCATGAAAGAAAGCTTGCAGGGAATATAAAAGACTGTAAAAGCTAATTGAGACATGTAAAAAGGAAAAGATTAATGAAGACGAATGTAGGTCCCTTACAATCTGAGGCAGGTGAATTTATAATGGGAAACAAGGAAATGGCAGAACATTTAAACGAGTAGTTTGGTTCTGTCTTCACCAAGGAAGTCACAAACAATCTCCTAGAAATACTAGGTGACCGAGGATCTTGTGGGAGGGAGGAACTGAAGGGAATCCACATTAGTCAGGAAATGGTGGTGGGTAAACTGTTGGGATTGAAGGCAGATAAATTCCCAGGACCTGGTGGTCTGTATCCCAGAGTACTCAATGAGGTGGCCCTATATATTGTGGATTCATTGGTGATTATTTTCCAATGATCCAATGGATCAGTTCCTGTGGACTGGAGAGTAGCCAATGTAACCACACTTTTGAAGATAGGAGGGAAAGAGAAAACTCGGTAGTGGGGAAGAAGCTAGAGTCGACTATTAAATACATAATAGCAGCGCATTTGGAAAGCAGTGACAGGATCGGTCAAAGTCAGCATGGATTTATGAAGGGAAAATCATGCTTGACTAATCTTCTGGAATATTTTGAGAATGTAACAAGTAGAATGGATAAGGGAAAGCCAGTGGATGTGGTGTATCTGAACTTTCAAAAAGCCTTTGACAAGGTCTCACACAAGAGATTAGTGTGCAAAATTAGAGCACATCATATCAAGGGTAGGGTATTGACATGGATAGAGAACTGGTTGGCAGAGAGGAAGCGAAGAGTAGGAATTAACGGGTTCTTTTCAGAATGGCAGGCAGTATCTAATGGGGTGCCGCAAAGCTCGGTGCTGGGACCCCAGTTAATTACAATATATATTAACGATTTAGACAAAGGAATTAAATGTAACATCTCCAAGTCTGCGGATGACACAAAGCTGGGTGGCAGTGGAAGCTGCAAGGAGGATGCTATGAGGCCGCAGGGTGACTTGGATAGGTTGGATGAGTGGGTAGATGCAAGGCAGATGCAGTATAATGTGGATAAATGTAAGGTTAACCACTTTGATGGCAAGAACAGGAAGGCAGATTATTATCTGAATGGTGTCAGATTAGGAAAAGGGGAGGTGCAACGAGTCTTGGGTGTGCTTATACCTCAGTCACTGAAAGTAAGCATGCAGGCACAGCAGGCAGTGAAGAAAGCTAATGGCATGTTGGCCTTCATTGCGAGATGATTTGAGCTTAGGAGCAAGGAGGTCCGACTGCAGTTGTACAGAGCCCTGGTGAGACCACACCTGGAGTATTGTGTGCAATTTTGGTCTCCTAATTTGAGGAAGGACAATTATTGTTATTGAGGGAGTGCAACGTAGGTTAACCAGGTTAATTCCCAGGATGGCGGGACTGACATACCATGAAATAATGGGTCGACTGGGCTTGTATTCACTGGAATTGAGAAGGATGAGAGGGAATCTTATAGAAACATATAAAATTCTTAAAGGATTGGACAGGCTAGATGCAGGAAAAATGTCCCCGATGTTGGGAGAGTCCAGAACCAGGGATCACAGTATAAGAATAAGGGGTAGGCCATTTAGGACTGAGATGAGGAAAATTTTTTACCCAGAGAGTTAAGAATCTGTGGAATTCTCTGCCACAGAAGACAGTGGAGGCCAATTCACTGGATGTATTCAAGAGAAAGTTAGATTTAATTCTTGGGGCAAAAGCAATCAAGGGATATGGGGAAAAGGCAGGAACGGGGTACAGATTTTAGATGATCAGCCATGATCATATTGAATGGCGGTGCTGGCTCGCAGGACTGAATGGCCTACTCCTGCACCTATTTTTCTATGCTTCAATAATTGTACCCACCTCTAACATTTCCTCCCTCAGTTCCATAAACTCACAACTTTCTACATGAAGAAGTTGCCTATCAGTTCCTCTTTAAATCTTTCTCTTCTCAACTTAAAAACATATGCCCTCTACACACTCCTCTACACCAGGAAACTGAATGTGATAATCATCTAATTTCATCATCATCGGCGATCACTCGAAACGAGTATGACTGTCCTCTCTATAGGGTCGTCTACTTGTGGGTCTTGCAGATGTCTGTAGAGGCCGATCCGCGATCCACACACCTTGGTGCTTAGGTGGATTCCCTATATGGAGGACACCTGTGCGTGACTTTGTTTAACGTGGGGAGACTGGTGCACAGACAGCCACCACACGGTCCTTGACAGATCTGGGTCAGGATCCAGTGGCATGGAGTCCAAGACGACCGGAGACCCTTTTCTGCTGTAGCCTTCATCCGCTTTCCCAGCCGTTGTGATGCTCCACTAAAGTGTGCCTGTTGTGATGCTCCACTAAAGTATGCCATCCTCTGCCTGTTCCACCGTTGAGGTCTTGGTTGGATTGCACTTTGTCAGAGACCTCCCCCTCGACCTTACCGCCATGCATAGCTCCAGACGGCATCACTCTCAGGATCTCAGGACCAAACAAACTTCTCCACCACGACAAGGTGACAATCCACGGAGAATCATCTTATTTATGCTCCTCAGCTCCAGGGAAATCTGTCACAGCCAATCCAGTTTCTCCTTATCACTCAAGCCCCAGTCCTGGCAACATCCTTGCAATAATTTTGCCTTATAAGTGAAGTGACTTTCCCATATAATTCAGTGACTGGTTTTCAAGATTGAATCCAACTATGAACAGTGACATTTAAGGTTACAATTGGATCAGGAACGATCTTAATAAATAGAAGAGCAGGTTTACGAAACCTACTCTTATTTCCAATTTGTATACCTGTTCATATTACTTTCACTTTATCTAAATAAACAATGATCAATTACTATAAACTAGAAGAGAGTCTATAAACTATTAATCCATAAAAGTGCAAAATAAACATTTATTTATTTGTTGTCATAGTCATGAGGTCATACATCATGGAAACAGGACCACTGGCTCATATTGTTCATCAAGGAATCCAAGGTAAGCTGGGCAATTAAATTTAATATGGGAAGAAAAGGGCAAGTTGCAGATGGTTATTTTGCTGATTGGAGGCTTGTAACCAGTGGAGTACCTCACAGGTCGCTGCTGGGAAGCCTCACCAGAAGAAGGATGTCATTATGTTGGAAAGAGTGCAAAAAAGATTCACCAGGCTGTTAACTGGGCTTACGGACCTATGTTACAGGATAATGTTGGATAGGCTAGGACTTTTCCCTTTGGACTCAAGGAGGCTGATGGGTGGGTGACGGTATTGAAGTGCACAAAATCATGAGGGGTATGTTTACTGAACAGTAAACAGTATTTTCCCCAGGCTGGAGGATTCAAGGACCAGAGGGCATAGTCTTAAGATGAAAGGGGATAGATTAAAGATGGACCACAAGGCAATTTTTGAGAAGGTGGGCTGTATTGGAACAAGCTGCCAGAGGAAGCTATAGACGCGGATACGGTTACAACTTTCAATCTAGCTGCGCAGGTTGAAAGATGAGGCAAATATCAGACCTGCAGATTTTCTACAGTCGGGGGAGGAGTTGTTTGACTGGACTAGTGGGGCAGTAGTTTATGAGGTGGATACCCACCACCATTCTTGTACTTTCAGTAAAACATATTGAAACAAATGGATGGATGTATCTGAAGACAGATTAATGAGTGGAAACAGAGACATGGGAATCATTTTTTCTCTTCCTGTATTATCAACAAAATTAATGCTACAAAAAATAAAATAAAGGTTTACCCTTTCATATAGTCGTCCATATTTGAGCACTTCCTTCTGGAAAACTTCAACTGATTCCAGCAGGCCTGCCTTAAACTTGGGTTGGACCTGCACCAAGTCATCTTGTACATTTCTCTATGAGGTAAGCAATTAAATCAAAGGATCAAGACAAACTCAGAATAACAAAAAGAAAATCGGCCAAATTCAGCAATAAAGTTTGGTGGACTAAATTTACCTAAAATTCTACACATTTGCACAGTTTCCAATAAACATCCAGAATAGAAATCTGAAATATATTGAATATAAGAATAAATGTAGAAATGTACGGAGATTGTACGTTCTCTCCATGGCCGTGTGGGTTTTCTCCAAAATCTTCGGTTTTCTCCCACACTCCAAAGACGTACAGGTTCGTATGTTAATTGGCTTGGTATAAATGTATATTTTTCCTAGTGTGTGTAGGATAGCGTTAAATGTGCGGGGATCGCTAGTCGGTGCAGACTTGGTAGGCTGAAAGACCTGTTTCTCTAAATTATGAGCCCATTTCCATGCTCTATGACTCTATAATCTCAGAATCCACCTCATTGAAAGCGGCATCAATAATGACATTGATCAACAATTACATCATTGATCATCAATTTCAATACACCATTTTAGCCTCTATGTCATGGAGTCATAGAATTGTACAGCACAGAAGTGAGCTCTTTGCCTCAACTAGGCTTGTATCTCTCCTCTCTTTTCCTTGCTAAACATCTATCAGAATGCAATCTTCTTTAACTTTCTCCCCTCTTGGCTTAAACCTATGCAATACCTGTCCTTTCACCTCCTCCATCACCTCCATTCAGGGTCCACAACTGTTCTTCCTGGTGAGACAGAGGTTTACATGCACATTCTCCAACTTCATCTGTTGCATTTGGTGCTTTCAATGTGGCCTCCACAAATCTTGGCAATGCTTTACCAAACAATTATGCTCTGTCTGCTAGGACCTGCTGAAGCTCTCAGTGGCCAGCGATATTATAGACCCAAAATGCTGGAGTAACTGAATAGGAAAGGCAGTATCTCTGGAGAGAAGGAATGGGTGACATTACAAGTTAAGACCCTTATTCAGACTGAGAGTTAGGGGGGGTGGATACATAGGGATATGGAGAGGATTGGTGTGAAAAAAAGAGATCAAACAGAACGATGTTCAAGGAAAATGTAGAATGAATGTAAATGTAAAATGTTAGCTGAGGGTAAGTTGACAACGAGTCATACAATCGATAAAATTTAATCAGGTGGACAGTGAAACTAATCAGATGGGGAGGGATAGAGAGAGAGGGAAATTAAGGGTTACTAGAAGTTAGAGAAGTCAATATTCAAACTGCTGAGCTGTAAGCAGCCCAGGCAAAACATTCCTCCAAGTTGTGTTGGGACTCACTCTGACAGTGGAGGAGGTAATTCCCCTTTGCATTCCAATGTCGACTTGTCTGTCCTCGGCCTCCTCCACTGTGAGTGATGCCCCAAGTAAACTGTAAGAACACCTCATGTTCTGCTGGGGTATCATGCCAACAGCATGACCAGAGACTTCTCCAATTTCAAGGTCCACCCTCCCTGTTATTCACCCAGACTCACCTTTTTTTCCACTCCCTCATCCACATCACCCAATTCCTTTCTCACCCTCCACCTCCTCCTTCCGCTCATCTTCAACCTCACCACACTCCAGGTCTCCGACTTTTCTAATCCTCTCTCATCCCGCTTTCAACTCACTATCCTTTCCATTGGCTGAACATTTCAGACCCAGCCTTCTCTCCTTGTTAGATTCCACCATCTGCACCCTTGTCTCCTTCAAAGTCTCCTTCAGCCTTGGTTACTATCTCCTTGCACCTCTCCCCAATCTGACACATCTGTCAATCAACCCTATTTCTCCTTGATCCACCTATCACTTGTTAGCTCTTGCCCCACCCTTTCCCCTTCCCACTTTCTACCAGCTATCGTTCCTGTACTCCATCAGCACTGTCTGTTCATTTCACCTCTCCACTGAACTTTTCAACCAATCATTGTCCCTTTACATTCTTTCACAACCTTCTTCGCTGCCTAAGATTCCACCATTTTTTGTGTCATCAGCAGTCTTACTAATCTGTCCTCCTACATTCTCATCTAAGTCATTTATATATGTCACAAACAATAATGGTCCCAGTTGCCATTCCATCCCTGTGATACAACTCTGATTCCAGACTTCCAGCCAGGAAAGTATACCTCAACCACTACACTATTGACTATTGACAGCCTGCCTCCTATCACCAAGCCAATTTTGGATCTACTTTGCTAACATACCTTGTGCCCTAATCTTCTGGACCAGCATCATAAGCAGAGGTTTATTAAAAGTCTTGCTAAAGTCTATGTATACATGTCTACCACTCTGCTTTTCGATATTCTTTGTTATCTCCACAAAAAATTTCAATCAGATTTGTGAGTCAGGATATTACCTGCACAAAACATTGTTGACCCCCACTAAACAGGTCTGCGTTTCCAAGTGAACGTAAATCCTGTTGCATAGAATTTAATTTTTAAGCATCAGCAGCAAGAGGGTAGCTAGGGAAAGGGTAGATCCAGGTAAAATAAAAATCTACGTGTTGTGCCAGACGTAAAGAGCACGATCCTAAATTAATATTTCCCATTGGTAACAATTTCCCTAAATATCAAGTTCACCACCCTATAACTTTATGGCTTATCGTCTTTATTGTCTTTGTGGAATAAAAGAACTAGAATGGGGGAGGGACGGAGAGAGATCACTCTAGAGATGCTGTCTGTCCCGCTGAGTTACTTCAGCATTTTGTGTCTACCTTCCATGACCAATGGGAGACCATGACCTACCTTCTACCTCATTGGAGACCCTGGACTATCTTTAATCAAACTTCATTGAACTTTATCTTGCACTAAATATTATTCCCTTTATCTTCTACCTGGACACTGTGGATGGCTTAATTGTAATCATGTATAGTCTTTCAGCAACTAAAAAGCTTTTCACTGCACCTCGTTACATGTGTCAATAAACTAAACTAAATTATAGTATAACCCTACCGAAAATATTCAAGAATATTTTCAAAGCATCTTTACATCATTGTTAATTCTTGGGAATCCTTAATCCATGATCACTGAAAGTAGCATTCAGCATGCCCCTGAGAATCTCACATCCATGTTTCACAGTAATCAAGCAAAACTGGAGGAAGGAATACACTATCTCTTTGCCCATCCAATTAGGAACCAAAGTGGAAGCAATTTCTCATTGATACTTATGAAGAGGGATGTAGAAGAAACAGAGATTAAGACATTTCCCACATATGGAATAGTCTGATGTTTCCTGTTGGCCTCATCATTCATCTGAGAACCCACAGAACTAGAGATTATCATCAGGGGATTGCCAAAGAAAAGATAGACAGTACTGAGAGGACCAGAGCTTAAACCCCCAATATTATCATTTAACTTTCCCTTTGCAATAGTCCCAAAATTCTGCTTGATTCTTTCTGATTTGTCATTACATAATAAGAACATAATACTCACAGCTTTAACTTGCATTTTGTTAAAAAAATATCGAAGTGTGTCAGCTCCTTCTGCTTCTTCCTTTGAAATTTCCACTTCATACTTAATCAAGATATTATATGCTTCCTATGTGTAAACCAGTAATAATGAAGCAATAAATAAAATCTAGTTTAGATAACATTAGTCAATGCAACAATATTAAGCTCCAAAACAAATTAAAAATACTTGCATAACTGAAAAAGGTTGTAGCTTATATTCTAATTGTATAATGTTTGGAATATAAGCACTATAGGAAAAGCAACTACTAGACAGATGATGGCTAAATGACAAAGATCCCCCAGTTTCTACTCCTAACATTATATGTACAGTGCATTCAGAAAGTATTCACACCCCTTCATATTTTTCACATTTTGTTACGTTATAGCCTTATTTTAAAATGGATGAAATTCGTTTTTTTATCATTAATCTACACAATACCCCAGAATGAAGAAGCGAAAACAGGTGTTTGCAAAGTAATTAAAAATAAATAACTGAAATATCACATTTACATAAGTATTCCGACCCTTTGCCATGACACTCAAAATTGAGCTTAGGTTCATTCCTGTTTCCATTGATTATCCATGAGATGTTTCTACAACTTGATTGGAGTCCACCAGTGATAAATTAAATTGATTGGACATGATTTGGAAAGGCACACACCTGTCTATATAAGGTCCCACAGTTGACAGTGCATGTCAGAGCAAAAACCAAGCCATGAAGATCCGCAGAACTCTGAGACAGGATTGTGACGAGACACAGATCTGGGGAAGGGTATAAAACAATTTCTGCAGCATTGCAGGTCCAAAAGAGCATAGTGACCTCCATCATTCTTAAATGGAAGAACTTTGGAAAGACCAGGACTCTTCATAGAGCTGGCCGCCTGGCCAAACTGAGCAATCGGGGGAGAAGGGTCTTGGTCAGGGAGGTGATCAAGAACCTGATGGTCACTCCAACAGAGCTCCAGGGTTCCTCTGTGGAGATGGGAGAACCTTCAGGAAGGATTACTATATCTGTAGAATTCCACCAACCAGGCCTTTATGGAAGAGTGGCCTGACGTAAGCCACTCCTCAGTAAAAGGCACATGACAGACCATTTGGAGTTTGCCAAAAGGGTTATTTTCTCTGGTGCTCTGGTCTGATGAAAGCAAGATATAACTATTTGGCCTGGATGCCAAGCATCCTGTCTGGAGGAAACCAGGCATCGCTCATCACCTGGCCAAAACCATACCTACGGTGAAGCATGGTGGTGGCAGCATCATACTGTGGGGATATTTTTCAGCGGCATAAACTGGGAGACTAGTCAGGATCGAGGAAAAGATGAATGGAGCAAAGTACGGAGAGATCCTTGATGAAAATGTACTCCAGTGCGTTCTGAACCTCAGGCTGGAGCGGAGGTTTACCTTCCAACAGGACAATGACTTTAAGCACACAGCCAAGACAACGCAGCAGTGGCTTTGTGACAAGTCTGGGAATGTCCTTGAGAGAGCCCGGACTTGAACCCAATCGAACATCTCTGGAGGGACCTGAAAATAGCTGTGCATTGACGCTTCCCATCCAACCTGACAGAGCTTGAGAGGATCTGCAGAGGAGAATGGGAGAAATTACCCAAATACTGGTGTGCTAAGCTTGTAGCGTCATACCCAAGAAGACTTGAACCTGTAATCGCTGCTAAAGGTGCCTCAACAAAGTACTGAGTAAAGGGTCTGAATACTTATGTAAATATGATATTTCAGTTATTTATTTTTAATTACTTTGCAAAATGTTCTAAACACCTGTTTTTGCTTTTTTATTATGGGGTATTGTGTGCAGATTGATAATAATAATAAAAAAAAATAATTTAATCCATTTTAGAATAAGGCTGTAACGTAACAAAATTTGGAAAAAGTGAAAAGGTCTGAATACTTTCTGAATGCATTGTATAATGTTCCTCCAACAATGTGGAACAGAGGAATAATATTCTGCTCATTTTTTATGCAAATGTTTTTGGTGTTTGGGGCTAATAAATTAATACAAACTAACTTTTCAGGTTGGTTATTAAGCTGATATCCTGGGCATGACCAGCAAGTCAGGCTGTGATAATGGACAGGGAGGAACTGACTTAATATCTACCTGACATGGTGAGTGTTTCCAACATTTTCTGTGATGAGGGATTCTTTCACTTTCTGTTGTGATTTGGCTCTGTCCATTGGCACAGCCTTACCTGCTAGGCATGTGTTGCGGCCTTTAATTTCACAACTCTCACAATATGCATTTTCATACTCTTGAACTGCCTTCAATTCACTAATTTTATGAACAAAGGATCATGTTTTCTCATTCTAACAGCTATCAGATGACCACATACACAGTTTAACCTCAGGCAATCATGATCCTAGCTAAACACTCCTCAGCGGCTTGAAAAATGTCTGGAGCGACCGCTCCCTCCCTGGAGACTGCGGCACCCGTAGTCCTCAGGCCGCTTTGGCTGGAGCTCCGACTCTGGTGATCCTGGATCCCAGGCTCCACGGTGTTCCAAATCCAGCGCCGCCCACTGGACGCTCTGCAGCCACAGCTCCCCGATGTTGAAGTCGGCGGCCACAGCGCTTACCGCACGGCGACCCGGTAAGGCATCGCCCGCTCTGTGTTGGTATCCCAGCGCTGTGCCGCCGCAGAAGCTGTTGTCCCCGCCGGTCCCGAAAGGAAAGGCCGCTCCAGTTTCGATGGTAGGCCGCAAGGAAGGGGCGAAAAAGCAGCTCGGAGGGTAGCCGCCTCTCCGAGCAGGGAGGGGACTGAGAAATAAAGTTTCCCCCTTCTCCTCCCCCACCCACCACATAAAAGACCTCCAACTAACATTTGTTTATTGACAGGACTAAAAATAAAAATAAAAAAGGGTGAAAGGGCGGACTGCAGGGAGAGCAGCCATACACAACGGCGCCCACTCCTGCAGTCCGCCATCTTGTCTACAGATATTAAGCTCTCAGGCCTATAGTTCTCAGTCCTTTCATTGAATCTCTGCTTGAATAGGGGCACAACATTTGCCACCCTCCAGTCTTCTGGCACCTCGTCCGCATTGAATAACGAAGCATAAATTTCAGCCAAGGCTCCCGCAAATCTTATCTCTAGTTTCCCACAGTGCCCTTGGATATATTTGATCCGGCCCAGGAGATTTATTTTATTTCGAAGTCACGTGAGTGACTACGTGAAGAAGCCCGCCAGTCCGCATGCGCGTCAATTCGTCTAGCGCAATGGCTCGAGCGGAGCAGTTTGTACTGCTCTGCAAGGTAAGTCAATTTTCACCGGGCCGCTCTATAGCATGCCCGGGGTAGCTATGGAGGCGGCCGGGGGTTTCGGCCACCGTGGAAGTTCCATAGGAGCTACAGTGAGTGGAATCTGCGCCGCATTTTGAGCTCCCCAACGGGAGAGGCGGCTAAAATTGGGAACTGCGGCCCAAATGGGAGGCCAGCGTAGGCTCCATGAGTTGCTGGGATTGCGGCTGTTGCCGTTATAATCTGCATGGCAGCAGCCTGCCCAAATGGGAGACCGGCGTAGGCTCCATGAGTTGCTGGGAGTGCGGCTGTTGCCGTTATCACGGTAGCAGACGGCCCAAATGGGAGACCGCTGGCTACGTTAAGTGTTACAGCTGCCGATATCAAAGCTCCATACAGGAGCAGGCAGCCAGAGTTGGAAACAGCGTGGGGCTCCGTAATGAGCTAAAATTCTTAAATTGCGGCTGCCGGCAGCCAGGTCTATTTCACTGCAGGAGATCGCCAGCAGCAGGTGAGTTTTAAAATAGCCGCAGCCTAGAGCTACCGCTTAGGAGGCTCAGCCTGCCGTAGCACCGTACAATTTTAACAGTTATTGCTACAGCCATGCTACAGTAGCATATAGTGTATACTTTATTTTGGGCAGCTATAATAGAGGTGGCATTAATAACAGTTGCCACAATCAATCAATCAATCAATCAGTTTTATTCGTCACATTGCACATAAAGTGCAAGTAAATGAATTTGTCAGCAGCTGTACAATGATAAAGAACACACAAACACAATAAAAATATAACACAAACATCCACCACAGCATTCATCACTGTGGTGGAAGGCACAGAAATTAGCCAGTCCTCCTCCATTTCCCCCTTGGTCGGTACCTCAACCCTCCGCAGCCATTGCTGCGACGTCCAGATGGTAAAAGGACAAGGTAAAAGTCAAGGTAAGTCCAGGATCGGCTCTTCCCCGCCGGAGACCGCGGCTTCAGGCTGGTGTAACCCACAGGCCGACGGTCGAAGATTTAAAGTTTGCGCCGTAGCCAGAAGCACCGCAAACTGCAGGGCCGACAGACGAAGCTCCCCTCTAGGGATCCCTGGCGATGGTAAGTCGCCACTGCACCCGCAGTAGAAGTTGGACGCGGCCCGGCGGTGGAAGCTTCTTCTACTTCCCGGGTCCCCAACGTGAGATGCCGGGCTGTAGACGCCGCGCCATCTGGAGCTCTGCAGACCGCGGCTTCAGGCTGCCGGCTGCCGCGGGCCAGCGAAATGGAGCGCTCCCCTCCGGTGAGCCCCATCGAGGGCTCGCCCGCTCCAAGCCGAGAGTCCACGCTGCGCCTGCCGCTGATGCCCCAGGCGCATCTCTGGGAAAGGCCGCGCCGACCCTTGTTGTTAGGCCACGGGGGAGGCGACCTGGAAAAGGTCGCCTCTCCATGGAGGAGGCGACCAAAGTGGTTTCCCCTCACCCCCCCCCCACACACATCACCCCCCCCCCCACACACAAGGCGCACAGAGGAACATTAAAAACATACATTAAAACATACTAAAAAAAACAAAAAAAGTTGAAAAAACGGACACGCTGCTGACAGGGCGCCGGCTTGCAGCGCCCCCCACGGACCTGTATCAGGTCGCGTTTGTGATTATCATAGCCATGTTTAATTCTTGGCAATATCTTATGATGCCAATAAAGTTTTAAAAGAGATAATTACAAAGGACATTTATTATCACTTACACCTATGGTGTAGTGAAATTGGACTTGCCTTTGCAGTCCAGATCTCCGGCTTGGGAAGCCTTGTTTAAGCTGTGCCTATCAGTCACCTGTGGAAGATACACCAGGTGGTGTCATGATAATTTCCGCTCATTACAGGGGACTGTGGAAGATTATTTTGCAAAAAAACCAACTATATGCATATCAATAAAGTAGTCAAATCTCTGATTTTATAGGCATAGCTTTCTTTTAATCATATATACGTCATTGCCTATAACAACACCTGGCAGGGTTTCAGTATTTCTCCCACTCTGTCTGGCGTATAGAGGCCAGAGGCGCTCCAGTCCTTCCTTGTAAAAATCTGTTGGCTCCGGAAGGGAGCAAGGACTCGGAGTCACTAGCAGGTGCAGTCTGTTTGATAAATCATGATAACAACAGAGCACTGATCTGCAGCTAGTCTCGGTTTGACTGCTAAAGGAAGCAGCCTGACAGCCCCAAGTCGGGGCAAAGTCATAGATAGTCTTGGGACATCTACAGCAGATGTGATTGGGCTTTGTCCCAACGAGAACATCTGATGAATCAAATTATAACACAAGGATTGCTCTGTCTTACGAAGGCATGTCAGGTAGCAGGTCCTGGTTCAGGGTTGCAAATTTTCCTCCCACTCAGATGAAAGGAGTAGTCGAGATGGTGCCAAAGTATATGCACATATGCCTGAAGCAGCTCCTGGTTCAGGGTTGCAATTTTCCTCCCACTCGGTTGAACGTAGTGATGGAGATGGTGCCAAAATATATGCACACATGCCTGAGGCAGCTCCTAATTCAGGGTTGCATAAGTCCTCCCACTCGAATGTATGAAGTGATGGAGATGGAGACATATATATTATGCTCTGTATTACAGGCAGTTCAAGTCATATGCCTGTAGCTGCCCTGGTTTCAGGGTTCATATTTTTCCTCCCACTCGAAAGACTATCGGAGATGGTGTCACAAAATATGCTTGGTATTACGGCAGCATGCAGAGACAGTCTGAGGCATACGGATATGGCAACGTCTGGTTCAGGGTGCAATATTTCTCTCACTCTAAGAGAGTGTCAGAGATCAGTACGGACTGACTCCAAACATGAGCCCGAACATGACCATGTGCCAGGATCCCATGCTTTAATGCATGATATGCGACAATCGCATGAGGGAAAGCTGTGTGCTCTTGCCTCTAAAATTGCTATTCCCTCGGGGACGGACAAGCCACTACAAGAGAAGTTGGCCAGCGGCATCACCTATCTAACTGAAATGACAAGCATGATGGACAGGGTCTGCAAATGGAACTTCGCTGAAACTCCAAAAAAGGAAATCGACCTGGGGTTAGAGACGCTGGTAAGTAAGGACTCATTATTAACCTCCGTAAACTCCGAAATGGAGCAGTCTGTCAGCCCAGCTTGGGTTTACTGCCAGCATGGGCTGTCTCGTCGTTTTTCACTGTCTCTGGGATAAGATCAGGTTGATGTGGAGACATTGGCAAGGTGCCTTACACAGTACCCTCTGTAAGTTCCAAGTAGGAACAGTTTGGTTAACCTGGATCGGGGTAGACCATCATGAAACTGGCTGGCCATACGAGTCATAGTGACCAGAGAAGCACTGCTTCATCCTTTATGAGAGGTTATCAGACTGGTCAATAGAATAAAGTAGTTGAAGTTTTTCTCAACATATGGTTTATTTCTCCTCAGTTAGCAGAGTTACTGGTTCATTGGAATCATCATTGCCATTCTCTCTGGGACAGATGGTTACCAGCAGAAAGCTCGTCTGGCATATATTATAACTTTATCAGACCTGCAGGTTCATGTTGTGAATCAACAATGTATTCATAATAATCTATAGCCACTCAATACTAGTATTCCTGATTGAGTGATGGGTCGAAGAGATTGTGTTATGCACTCTGGAGACTTAGACATGTGGTCTCAGTCAAAGGACTGTGAGGTAATTCTTGATTCAGCCTTGCATTATACTAATCTCCACTCGGAAGGAAAAACGTTACATATTCATGGTGACTCTTAGTCAAGAGTTGACAGGGAACTCGTATTCTCACATCTAAGGGGGACTGTGGTTTCAGCTCTAGTCGTTAGCTGCTGATCATATATTATCAACGATATGTATGAATAACTAAATAATGCATCATCCGCGGGTAGGAAACCCTAAACATTTCCGTCCGTAGGATCAATAGAGGAACAGAGGTTCCAAGTGCAATCAGTGACAACTTATCCGAGGATGAGTGGTCTTGGCCAAGGACTAGAGGGGTATATTTCTTAAGATTACAGAAATATGGTGCAGGCCGAATCGGGTTAGCATTAGGCTAATCAAATTGTGGGGTTTACTTACCCAGTTTAAGGTGGATGATTGGGTGTCTGCAATTTAACTGACTCAGAGAATCGATCTTGTAGTTGCATACTCTGTCATATCTATACACATAAGGCACAGATTCTGCTGTTTAATAACAATGCTGGTGGTGAAAGCCAATGCTGCCTTTCTCAGATTAAAGGGCATTATGTCATCGAGTTTTAGGTATTATGCAAAATTGCAAATGATAAAACTTATGAGTTGTCGGTAGATATCTTTTGCGATATTACAAATGAGGCAACATGAAATTTAACAGTGCCAATTTGCCTATTCAACCGCGCCATGGTAGGCGGCTGAAGCAACTCTTATTTACTCATTGACGTGTGACGGCTGGGACAGCCTGTCTTCTCGGGCAGCTAGCTCTGCACGATTGTATGAGAACCTTGTGAACAACATATGTGAGTCAATTCTATACGGAAGTAACAGGTTTGTGTGGCTTCCAGTTTGAGCCTAGAGGAACTTATAGGACAGCACAATTGACATTGCTTGTGCTGCTTTATCATTTCTGTAATACCATTAGTGGGACATAAATGATTAGTTCTTCACCCACTATTCTCTAACGTTATACAGGGTGTCTTTTATTTGACCACTCTAATAGCCTACACTCATTGTAATGTACGATGTACATCAGTAAATTGTAATGCAAATATTCCTCAACATTTTCCTAATGGGACCAGTATCTTAAGATGATTATGCTTTCAGCAGCTGATCTCAGCATAAAGAACACAGCCTTACTCAATCTCTGGCTTAGTCTCCACGTCATACTGACATTAGGGTAGCTTGTTATAGAAATAATCTCATAAGCAAATAAGCAGGATTGCGTACATTTGAGGTTGACAGCATACCCACCAGAGCAGAGATCAGGGATGTCATTAGGTATACAAGTGCACTCACATGCTAGTGCTGATGAAATGGAAGATAGTTCTTTTGTTTCAATAGTCTCAAGATATTGCTGATGGCTCATTAGCAGCCAATACAATGGATTTTCTTTTCATCATACAGCGTGAGGTTTACATAGTGCAGGTTAATAAATTATAAAATTTGGTGGAATATGTCTGGATATTTGCAGATAGAATTATGCACTTTGCTGCATAAGTTATTGTCTAACTCAACAGTCTATTGGGACAACAGGCCAGTTTAGAGCAATGGCCATGTATGCAAGTTAGCATCACGATATTAATAACTCATGTTTTTCCTACCATTAATGGTTTATCTGTTTAAATGTTTCACACAGATTATGTCACTGCATGAAACCACAGAGCTTTGAGCGTGACTTCGAAATAAAATAGAAAGAATAAACGAGAACTTACCGTTTGAAGCTTGATCTTTATTTTATGAGAAGTTGAAGTGAGGGATTACGTGCCCTCCACTCCCAACCCTATTCTCATAAAGATCATTCGGTAGTTCTAGCCCTTCAATCTTTCTATAGCTTAGGTCAGCAACTATTCTGTGGTTTCATACAGCTACTTTGAAGATTGACGCGCATGCGGACTGGCGGGCTTCTTTACGTAATCCCTCACTTCAACCTCCCATTAAATAAAGATCAAACTTCAAACGGTAAGTTCTCATTTAATCTATCTAATTAACTTCATACGCGCCAGGACCTTCAGCACCTCTTCAATGATAATACTGACTGCGCTCAAGACACTTCCATTGACTGCCCTGTGCTCCCCAGTCCTCCTGTCTTTCTCCACGGTAAAAATAGAGGAGAAATACTGATTGAGGACCTTCCCCATCTCCTGTGGCTCCACACAGAGTTGACCGCTTTGATTCCTGAGAGGTCCCATTCTCTCCCTGGTTACCCTTTTTCCCTTTATCTAGTTATAAATTTGTTGGGATTATCCTTAATGCTAACTGCCAAAGCTTTCTCCTGTCTCCTTTTTGCCCTTCTGATTTCCTTTTTTAGTTTGCACCTTAGTTCATGAAACTCCTCTAGGGATACACTTGTCTATAGCTTGGATATAGCTGCCGAAACCTGTCCTATGCCTCCTTCTTACTCATGATCAAAGCCTCAATTTCCATCATCATTGAAGCGTCCTTATGTTTGCCTGCTATGTCCTGCACTCTAACAGGGACGTGCATATCCTAAGTTCTTGTCAGCACAGTTTTAAAAACATCCCATTTTCCTGACGTTCCTTTTTCTTCAAACAACCTACTCCAATCAACTTGAGTGAGTCCCTCTCTCATACTATCAAAGTTGGCCTTACCCTAATTTAGCAATTTAACTCATGGGCCCTCTTTGTCCCTGTCCATAAAAATCTTAAACCTAATCAAACAGTGGTCACTCGTCCCAAAAGGCTCATCCACGAACACTTCATCCACTTACCTCTCCAAATTTCCCAATTCCCTACATATTGTCGGAAAAAACTCTCCTGAATACTTTCGACAAATTGCACCCCATCTAAACCTTTCACACTATGATATTCTCAGTCAATATTGGGAAAGATAAAATCCCCTACTACGCCAACCTTATTTGACCTGCAGCTGTCTGCAATCTCCTGGCATATTTGTTCTTCTAATTCTCCTTGACTATTTGGGCTCCTGTAGTATATCCCATCAAGGTGATCATCCCTTTCTTGTTCCTCAGCTCCACCCATAGAGTGTCACGAAACAAACCATCCGTAACGTCACCTCCTTAACCAATAATGCAACACCCTCTCCTCTTTTACCCTCATCTCCATGTCGCCTAAAGGACCTGTACCCTGGAACATTGAGCCGTCAATCCTGTCCCTCTCTTAACCAGGTTTCTGTAATGACTTCAACGTCCCAGTCGCATGTAGCTATCAATGCCTTAAACTCGTCTGCCTTACCTGTCAGGTCCCTTGGATTAAAATATGTGCAATTTCAACCAACATTTCTTCCATGCTCTCTGTTTTTCTCCTGCCCATTCTGTCCACTTTCTCTCATCATCCTCCATACCAACTTGTAACCTCTCACCTACCTCTGTCCTGTATAAGCCACCCCGCCAATCTAGTTTAAACCCATGTGTGTAGCATTAGCGAACCTGCCTGGCAAGATATTGGTACCCCTCCAATTCAGGTTCAACACATCTCTCTTGTACAGGTCACCTGCGCCCCAGAAGAGATCCCAATGGACGAGAAATCTGAATACCTGCCCCCTGCACCAGTCCCTCAACCCCACATTCATCTCGCCAATCTTTCTAGTTCTTACCCTCACTAACATGTGGCTCTGAAAGCAAACAATGACTCTGGGGGTCCTATCTTTCAGCTTTTTACCCAACTCACTATACTCATACTGTGGAATCTCCTTTCTTTTCTTACCTGTATCATTTGGGCCAACATGCATGACGACTTCCAGCTGCTCCCCATCCCCTTTGACAATGTCTTACATCTGCTCCAAGACGCCTTGGAGCCTGGTACCAGGGAGGCAGCCTGGAGTCTTGCCTACTGCAATATAATCTCCTGTCTACACCCCTAACTATATAATCGCCGACCACTCTGGTACCACCGATGTCCTTCCCTGCTAAGCCCCTGTGTCAGGGTTGGTGTCGCAGCCCTACGTGCCACTGCTGCTCAACATTGATGTGTCAGAAGGCTGACAGGAAATATGAGAGAAGAAAGTCTACAATTAGGGGGCTCAATCTTAAGAGTAGGTGGTCAGCAATTTAGGATAGACACTTTTTTTATGGGGAGAGTTCTAAGCAAATGGAAATCTCTTTTTAGATAATTATGAATGCTAAGTCACAGAGTATATTAAGAATGTGCTCAACGGACAAAATGGGAATCAAACAAGAAAGTGGATGAAGTGCAGGATCAGCAAGGGGTTTAAATGGTTTGTACACAAAAATGGTGGAGAAACTCAGCGGGTGCAGCAGCATCTATGGAGCGAAGGAAATAGGCAACGTTTCAGGCCGAAACCCTTCCTCAGAATGGTTTAAATGGTTTGACAGGTTCGATTTCTTAAATATCGTTTCAAGAAAGTCACCACCAGACTGGCAGGAGATATTATGAATGCAATTACTAAAGTCAGTGATTTCAAACACTGATAAGGCATGAAAAAAAATAATGACGCAAGAAAATATGCTATTTAAATACTCTGAAACAGAAGGGCACCAACCTCAATGGGTCCCAACGTCATATCCATCTGTATCTCATTTTTCCGTATTTCTGCTAAAGACTCCATGGCAAACCTAACATCATCCAGGTCCTGAATAGGTCGTGCCATATTCTTCATTTGTTCACTGATAAATGTTGATATTGCTGTCATTTTTCCCTTATATTGTTCATTCAGGAAACGACTGAGCACAATTTTCCAACCTTTAGCTTCCACTGTAAGTGCAATTTTCATTGCTTCTAAAAGAGTTGAAGAGAGGTGTGGGTATGGAGAAAATAGAAAACTATTAACATGTTTAATTCTTGTGTTGTTTATTTAATATAAAAGCAACAAATATCGTAGTTTAAAATTGTACTGGCTATACTCCATTGATTACACAAGAATCACATTCTCCTGTGAATTCCAGCATTAAGCTGGAAAGTGTGCAGTGAAGATTTATGAGAACATTGCCAGGAGTTGAGGGCTTGAAATCGGGCTTTATTCCTTGGACCTCAGGAGGCTTTTACCGAGGCAGGAGAATCAAGAACTAGAAGACATAGATTTAAGGTGAGAGGGGAAAGATTTAATAGGAACCGGAGGTGAAACATTTTCATTCTGGAGTGTTGGTTATATGGAATGAGCAGGTATAGGAGGTAATTGAGGCTAGTACAATAACAACATTTAAAAGACTTGTAAGGTTACATTTATAAGAACGAACAAATGGATGAGTTTGGCTGAAGGACCTGTTTCCATGCTGTATGACTAACCTGTCAGATTTTCAGGGTCAGAAGCATGATCAGGATTGATGTTGTGCTTTCAGATCACGTAAAAGAAATTCCACCTGAATTCAGGTGGCTTTTGTTGGCTTGGATCAGTTGATAGACCCAACTTCTGGGGACCAATATTTGGTTTTAACCCAATTGGGGCAAAACTGTTTTTGGAATAAGAGGAAGATAGACAATCAAAATTACTTAAATGGTCACTTGCTGTATAGTTTCGGTTCATTTATTTCAGAAAAGATACACTGGCAATGGAGGCAGTCTAAAAGATAAAGCATGCTGAAACTCAAAATACTGGAAATCTAAAACAAACGCTTAAAATGCTGAAATATGGATAAGGGCATGGCAGGTCCACAAGTTAACGGTCAATTTAGTTAAAGGTTTGAATTAGGGCAAAGCCAACTTCGATGGTATTATATAGGTGTTTGCAAAAGTTCTTTGCGGGCAAAGAGACCTCTGAAAAGTGGGATGCTTATAAATGTGTGATAGTGAGAGTTCAAAGTATACGTGTTCTTGTTGAAGTGAAGGACAAAGCAGAGAGGAAAAATGAACTCTGGATGATGAGAGAAACTGAGGCTATGGACAGGAAAGAAGATGGAGGCATGGGTTAGGAAAAGGCAGTTGGGATTAAGTATATCCCCGGAGGAGTACAGGGGATTGAGAAGCTCTGGCAGGTAAGATTAAGGAGAATACAAAGCGATTTCATATATATTCAGGGTAGCGGGTAACTAGAGGGAGAATAGGGCCCCTCAAAAACCAAAGTATCTGTGTGTGGAGCCTGAGGAAATGGGCAAAGTCCTCAATGACTATTTCTACTCTGCTTTTACAGTAGAGAAAGACATGATGAGCAAGAACATTAATGGTGATGGCTTGAGGACGGTCCGAATAACAATCTAAGTAGGTGCTGGTTGTCCTTAGACATATTAGATATATCTCCCAGACCTACTCAGATATATTCAAGGACACTAACGGAAGCAAGAAAATAAATAGCAGGAGCCCTGGCTGAGATGCAGAAATTACGACGAGGTGCCGGAAGACTTGAGGGAGGTTAATGTTGTGCCTCTACTTAAGAAGGGCTGCAAAGTGAAACCTGGGAACTACAGACCAGTAAGTAGGGGTAGGAGAATCAAGAACTAGAGAGCATAGATTAAAGGTGAGAGGGGAAATATTTAAAAGGAACATGATAGGCACCCCTTTGACACAGAAGGTGGTGGGTATATGGAACAATCTGCCGGAGAAAGTAATTGAGACAAAAACATTTAAAAAGGCATTTGGTTGCCTTTCAGTTGTTTATACGTTTTCTTTTTTTCTGTTCATCCCATCTCGTCAATTCTGGGAACATACTTGAAAAGTTAACATTATCTTGTTGATTGTATATTTTTTTCCTTGAGAAATTAATTCTATTAAACTGACAAGCTACCTGATTTCCATACCAGGAAAACTAGTAGCTGAAATTCACAACCAGAATGAGGTTACATGAGAAGGACGTGCCAATAAATGAAAGGATGGCTGAAAGCTTCCTTGAGGCTTGGGAGTGAATGTCCCAACTCTTTATGGCTGTGATCTGTGAATGACTGGTTCCTGCCCTCTTTTCACTCCTAGGATTTCAGAAATCCCACCTGCAGAAATTTAATTTAATTCCAATTATAATTAAACTTTATAATAGTGTCCCATCATGACAAGACACTTACAACCTGGCACAATGAAAACGTCAATGGGTAAAATGTTTGGGACATGTTCCCCATATTTATTCCTCTTGTTGGAATTTAATATCTTTCCATTACTCATTCTGAAACATAATTAATGTCCTCCGATGTGGTGTAGGTTTTCTTGACCAGGTTTTGAGGATATTCCTTGTTATAAAGTGTGCCTGTGCCACATTGCAAACTTCTTGAGCTACGTGGCTCAAAACCTGGACATTTCAGTTACATGCATTCAGTCACATAATTCTTGAATTTTCACATACTACTGTACTTCTGCACAACCTGTTCGTATATATATGTTATGTACTTATTGACTTTACAAAGCTTACTTACTTTTAATAATGGCTTCATAACCTACAATACTAAATTATGATTGCAAGATAAATACATATTTTTTAAAGCAAAAAGGTAGAAAAGGAGAAATATGGCCTGGGCCATGTCCTTTCTCTCCTTTAATATGTACATATGGAAATGATAAGATTTAAGTACATTTTGAATTAATGAAGAATATTAGTACTTAACGTATATGTTGCTTTAACTCTCACCTGTATTCAGTTCAATAAAATCTACCGCAATGGTGGAGCTGATTTCCTCAATTTCTTGCTGAATAGTAGCATAGTGCTCAATTTTAGCCCGTAGTTCATACAGACTGGGATTACTGTCCATAAATACCTATGTAGATGAGAAAAAAATAATTTAGTGAAAATCACAACACAATTTTAGCTATTTTATCTGAATAAATATGTACTTTGTTGATGACCAATGCTAAAAGACATTTCATCACGCTATATCATAAAATGTTCTTCTATGTAATTAATCAAAATTGTTTTAATTTCACTTAATATACAAATCATTGAAAATGCAAATCAAATTTCCTCCAACACCTCGGAACACCAAGACCTACTGGATCTCCCCTTCCCATTCCTATACTGGCCTCTCTGACCTAGGCCTCTAACATTGCCAGAGTGAATCCACGTGCAAATTGGAGTAACAACACCTCATATTTCGCTTGGATAGCACACAACCCAAAGGTATTGAATTCTCCAATTTTAGGTAACCTCCGACAAACTAATTTCCCCTTTCTCCCCACAAACCCTCCTCCCCCCCCCCTCATTCCTCCCCATGCACACCGAGATTCACACCTATTTCTCCCCTCTGCACCCCCTCCTGCTACTTT
The DNA here is from genome assembly GCF_028641065.1 of Leucoraja erinaceus. Taxonomy (NCBI): domain Eukaryota; kingdom Metazoa; phylum Chordata; class Chondrichthyes; order Rajiformes; family Rajidae; genus Leucoraja; species Leucoraja erinaceus. The sequence goes on from NC_073381.1 coordinate 84,935,641, forward strand.
CCTCTCTCCTGCTTCGCAATTCACAACTCTTCAACCCAGTCTCACACTCTGCCTTTATCTCCGGCTTTGTTCCGACCATCTGCCTATTATTCCCCCCCCCCCCCCCCCCCCCCCCCCCACTCCTCACATGCGTCCACCCGTAACCGGCTATGCTTTGTCCTGCTTCTCCCCTCTTCTAGCTTTCTTCTCTAGCCCCCGCCCCTCCCCCGCCTACAATCAGTCTGAAGAAGAATCTCGACCTAAAATGTCACCTATCTATGTTCTCTGGAAATGCTACTTGACCTACTAAGTTACTCCAGCACTTTGTGTATTTGCCAGCATCTGTAGTTCCATGTTTCTAACAGTTTTAATTTGAATTATTAGATCTTTTAGTAGAAATTTATAGAAATTTTAGTCAGCTTCACAAAAGTAACTATACTATTAGTGCCAGATGGTAGTATAAATCAGTATATACACTGAGTGTGAGCTGGGTAACTTATGGCAAATGACTCCCCACATCCTGAACCTCCTTTTGAAAAAGGCACATCAGAAGAGTGAGGAAATCTTGATGCGAGTGAATGACACAGCCAATGTATTTAGCATGTGCTGAGTGAATAGCTATATTAAGCCTTTCTTTCTCAGTATTTCTCAATTTCTTCAAAATTTGTGAGCATGGCAGGGAGCTTTGCTTGGAGATGTTGCTGGATGCTCGAGGCTTTAGAGCAATGTGACATTGAGTTTCTTTTCCATTGATTGTATCTGCCATCGATTCCTGAGTGAGCTGTACATTCATGATAGATCTGGTGAAATAAAGGTCCTTTAATTAATTAAAAAAATTAATTCCTTGCACGGTCTTTGTAATTTGGCCCTTTTTTTTAATCACATATTCGAAAAATGACATAATCAAGGAAATACATTAGGAATTGTGGGAAGAACTAAACTGTTCTTCCATTTTGTCCATGAATAGGGGCAGCATTTCATACTGTGGGGGTCAAAGAAAGAGCGTTCACGTCGTGGCCCTGTTTCCACCAACCTTTACACCACCAAGCACAAGCGCAAGACAGACACCATTGTGCAGATGTCGAGAAGTGAGTTCAGCTCTGGCTGAACAACTTCTAATCTTGTGTGTGGACTCGATAAGAAGAAGACTTCATACTGTGGGTACTGAACTCTAGCTCTTCATAGTTTCCCATCGGTGCTGGGCTAAACATGTCTGGTCACATTGACTCACAAAATCGACAATTTGAACAGCTGCGTGCCTTTTTTATTAGTGATCAGGCTACCTAACTAGAGGAAAGAACAGAATACTGGATCATAATAGTTAACCAAGAAAATAACTGTGTGCACCCCAATCCATATCTATCTATCTCTATTACTAAAGGTCTACAAAAAACGCTGCCACTTACTGCTGTGATTTTTGGCCATCGTACTCAGAGTCCCCCTCCGCTGTGCAGGACAAGAGGATTTTTCTCATCGATGAAAAATATAAGAGTTATTAGTGTTTAAAAAATGTCGAGATTCTCTCTCCTGTCAATCACTGTCTGCCCCTTCCAAAGGGACTATAAAACCCGGAAGTGTGGAGTGCCTCAGTCAGTCGCTGCAAGATGGGGGAGTGAGAGGGTCATGTCTCTCAGTCTGAGCTGTGAATAACACTGAACACATGTCAACTAAACTGTGAGTGGTTTTACTGACCTGTCAAGGGCCCTTAATGTGGTTTGAAAATATAGTTTGGAAATGCTAAAGCTGTGTTGCCTTTGGTTTGGAAATGCTAAAGCTGTGTTGCCTTTGGTTTAGAAATGCTAAAGCTGTGTTGCCTTTGGTTTGGAAATGCTAACGCTGTGTTCCCTTTGGTTTGGAAATGCTGAAGCTGTGTTGCCTAATTAAAGTTGCCTTGCCTAATTAAAGTTGCCTTGCTATATAATTAAAACTCTAATCTTGATCACTTCCTGTTTGCGCTTTATATTGATTGTAGAAAAAACACTACCATGTACGGCTGTGATTTTTGGCCATCTTACTCAGAGACCCTCTCCGTAAATCTGTAAACTTTATCACTCTCCTTTTACACATATGCCCTTTAGTGCATGACAGTTCCAAGATAGGAAAAAAGCTCTGATGATCCATGCAACTAGTCAATGAAGGCTAGTCAGAATTTTTCAAGAATTGGCTGTGTACTGGAATCAGCAAAAGCTCTTAGCCCCAGTGACATCTCTGCTACGAACTGTAAAATAATGGTGCAGAATGAGCTCTTCCTCAAGGCAAACTGTCGAAGTACTACTACATATTGGATGTTTATCTTACATGTGGAAAACTGCTCAAATCTAAGTCACGCACAAAAAGCCAGCCAAATCCAGAGTTACATTCAATCATCAGACAAATATTGGAAGAGGTCTTCTCCAGTACAATCTACACATTCCCCAATAACTTGCTTATCTTTGCGTTGTTTGGTTTTGCCATAATTGATCAGATGCATACTTCATTGTTGCCTTCATACATGTGGATGAAAGAAAAAATCCCAACTGAGGAAATAGTGGCTTTCCATTAAAGAGATAGACTATAGAATGCATAATGCACCAAGATCAGATACCTTTTGGTAGCATTTAATATGCTGTTGAGGAACATATTGTGCAAGGAATTTTCAAGCCAGAGTGTGAGGGAGAATTTACTGGCAAGTTGCAAATTGTGGACCACTTTTATCATTTATTTTGCAGAAAACTATTAAAAATTCAAAGGAAATATATGTTTATTCCAAAGAGGAAGACAAGACTTTTAGCAAGCAAGCAGGTAAATAGAGTTGATGCCAAGATTAGCTTGATTTTAGTGAATGATAGATCCAGCTCAAGGGCATATGCCTTACTTTTGCTTCTATTTCTCACTATCACCTCATGACCACCTATCTTAATGTTATTAGTTATCAGAGAAATCAACATTTGAGTGCATTCTCAACAATGATGCAGCTTATAATATAACAAAGCTGAATTAATTTACAATCACATTTAGCCAGAAATGCAGAGTGATTGGACCATCAAAGCTTGAGCTACTTTATCAGTGTATAATATTTATGGAGCCACCTTTCAGTATGCCATGTTAGCTTCAATGCTGAGGATACAGTGAACTGTGAAACTGATATCCTTCTCCTGCATGCTTTTGGTGAGTGTCAGATACACACTTTCCTAACTCCTTGCCATTTTCTGGCATTTCTGTAGAAATGTATTCTGTGCATTTTTGGTAACATTTTGGAACAAAAAGGGCACAGTATCTGAAAAATTATCTCTTAGCATTAAATTGACTATTGCACAAGTAAAATTGGTATTTTTTGTTTTAACATTGTAATCACTCTTTGCATAAAAACCTTTAAATTTATCTCTCACCCCTTAAACCTATGCCCTGTGGCATTTGACATTTCCATTCTGGGGAAAAAGACTATCTACCCTGTGTATGCCTTTCATGATTTTATTGTGGTATTGGTTTATTATTATTATCATACGCATTGCTATACAGTGAGAAAATTTGTTACAGTGAGTCAATTTAGCAAGTTTGGTCTATATGATGGACTGGGCTACATATAGAACTCTCAATTTCTTACATTCTTTGGCAGTTCAAGACCAAGCCATGATGCAAATCAACAGTACGCTTCCTATGATGTATTTGTCGACATTTACAAGAGTCATTGGAGTCATGCCGCATTTCCTCAGGGAGGAGAAGAGGGGGGGGGGGATGAGAAGAAAGGAGGGATGAGAAGAGAGGGGGGGTGAGAGGAGAAGGGGGGGCGTAGACGGGGGGGGAGAGAGAGGGGGGGGAAGAGGGGGGGGGAGAGGGGGGGGGGGAAGGGGGGGGGGGGGGGGGGGGGGGGGGGGGGGGGGGGGGGGGGGGGGGGGGGGAGGGGGGGGGGGGGGGGGGGGGGGGGGGGGGGGGGAAGGGGGGGGGGGGGGGGGGAAGGGGGGGGGGGGGAAGGGGAGGGGGGGGGGGGGGGGGGGGGGGGAAGAGAGGGGGGGGAAGAGAGGGGGGGAAGAAGAGGGGGGGGGAAGAGAAGGGGGGGGGGGGAAGAGGGGGGGGGGGGGGGGGGGGTGGGGGGCCCCGAAAGGGGGGGGGGGGGAGAGAGGGGGGGGGGGGGAGAGGGGGGGGGGAGAGAGGGAGAGGGGGGGGGGAGAGGGGGGGGGGGAAGAGGGGGGGGGGGGAGAGAGGGGGGGGGGGGGGGGGAAAATTGGGAGGGGGGGAGGAAGAAGGGAGGGGGGGAGGGGGGGGGGGGGGGGAAGAGGAGGGGGGGGGAAGAGAGGGGGGGGGAAGAGAGGGGGGGGGGAAGAGAGGGGGGGGGAGGGCGGAGGGGGGGAGGAGGGGGGGGGGGGGAGAAGGGAGGGGGGGAGAGGGGAGAGGGAGGGGAGAGAGAGAGGGGGGGGGGAGGGGGGGAGAGGAGAAGGGGGGAGGATCGAGGGGGGGGGGAGAGAGGGGGGGGAGGGAGAGAGGGGGGGAGGAGGAGAGTGGGAGGGGGGAGTGGGGGGGGGAGAGAGGAGAGAGAGGGGGAGGGAGAGAGGGGGGAGAGAAGGGGGGAGAGAAGGGGGGGGAAGAGAAGGGGGGGAGAAGAGAAGGGGGAGAAGGTGGGGAGAGGAAGAAGGGGGGGAGAAGAGAGGGGGGGAGAGAAGAAGGGGGGGGGAGAGAAGGGGGGGGAGAGAAGGGGGGGGAGAGAAGGTGGGGGAGGAGAGAAGGGGGGGGGAGAGGGGGGGGAGAGAAGGGGGGGAGAGAAGGGGGGGGGAGAGAAGGGAGGGGGGGGGGAGAGAAAAGGGGGGGGGAGACCAAAGGATGAGGCCACGAGTGGTAACCACTAGGCGGGAACTCCTCTCAACCATGAAGGAGACTTACCAGAGACCGCCTACGACCATGTGTCGACAATGCTGCGTGCTTGTGGCGAGCGCAGACTCTCCTACACTCGCCAATAAGCTCGCCATAGTGGGACAGGCCCTTAAGAATATCTGCCGTGTCTCCAATGCCTCTTACCAATTTGCAATATGCACTGCAGAAAGAGTCCTATCCTGATGCATTACAACTTAGTTTGGCAATTGTTCTGCCCAAGACTGCAAATAATTACAGAGAACCGTGGATGCAGCCCAGTCAATCACACCTAGCAGCGACTTGATCTACACTTGGGAAAGCAGCCAATATAATCAAGGACCACATATCCTGATCATTTCCTCGTGTTCACTCTCTCGTCAGGCAGAGGATCATCATCAGTGGTCACTCGAAACAAGTATAACTGTCTTCTCATGGAGGACGCATGTGCGTTACTTTGTTTAACGAGGGGAGACTGGCACAGACAGCCACCACAGGATCCAGTGGCATGGAATTCAAGACGACCGGGGACCCTTTTGTGCTGCAGCCGTTGCGAAGAGTCAGCCATCATCCTCCACATGTTCCCCTGTTGAGGTCTTGGTTGGGTTTCTCTTTGTCGGAGAGCTCCCCCTCGACCTTACCACCGAGGAGTGGCCCTACCAGGAGCTTGGCACCAGACGGTACCTTGAATTTAATACACAGAATTGTGAAGTATTGCATTTTGAGAAGTCTAACATGGGCAGGACCTACACAGCGAGTGGGGTCTGGGCAGTTTATAGAGCAGGGGCATCTAGGAGTTCAGGTACATAGTTCCTTGAAGGTGGCGTCAAACTGTGTTACTCTATGACTGTGACTTTAGTCACAATTTCCTCATCCACCTTGGTGCGACCCTTGTACTCTTTTTCATCTGCACTTTGTCTGCAGCTGTTACACTATATTCTGCACTCAGTTTATTTTTCTCGTAGCTCTACTTGTTGAACATGTGAATGGTTTGATTTGTACTTGTGTATCAGAAGATTTGCCTAGATGGTAGGTAAAAAAAGTGTTTAACTGTATCTTGATACCTGTGGCAATAATAAACCAATGTTAATAATTAACCAATACCAAGTTGTGGGATCTGATGTAAGACAAGTGTTCTGAGAAGGGAATATTTAAGATGTGAAATGGTGGAAAATGTTATAATACCTTAACTGTCGTACTTCTGTCTTCTAACCACAGCATTTTGAATTTTTGAAAACTTTCTAGTGCTTGAGCAATATCACCCTTCAGAGAGCTAACTGAACCAGACAGAGTTACGATTAATTTGGCTACGTCTTTGTGTTCTGCCACGTTGTGATAAAAATTCTTCAGCTTTTTCACATTTTTGGATTCATTCAAATCTGAAGGGGGAAAAAAGGCATATTTACAAAATTAAAGCCATAAAATACATTCCCCATTTATATATGATAGACAAAAAAGCCGGAGAAACTCAGCGGGCGAGGCAGCATCTATGGAGCGAAAGAATAGGCGACGTTTCGGGTCGCGATTTATGGTAATCATAGGATAAAGAACAAAACTTGTATTTTAGAGTTTCTGCTCTCTGCAGGTTTTCTCAAAGAATCTTAATCAACACAAAATGCCATTGTGCCAAAAAGTGATGCGAGTTCAGAACTGACGGTTCTCTGGCTTCTGATGCTTCCTCTGAAGATCAGGAAGTAAGCAAGGAGTGAAATGGCTGATGTGGTTGTTATACATTTTCAGAACTTTTTCTGTTTTGCTTCATTGTTCCATTTCATTTGAAGATAGTGAACGAGAGACTGAAAAGGAGAAAATGCAAGCCTTTAGAGAGCTCGGAAAAATGTTGAAAAGCAGGACCTCCAGGGTTGTTATCTCCGGTTTGCTTCCAGTTCCCCGTGCTGGCGAGAGCAGGAACAGGGAGATACGGGACCTGAACGTGTGGCTGAGGAACTGGTGCACGGGGCAGGGATTTAGATTCTTAGATCACTGGGATCTGTTTTGGGGTAAGGGGGAACTGTACAAAAGGGACGGATTGCATCTTAATAGGTGTGGGACCAGCATTCTGGCAGGCAGGTTTGCCACTGCTACACGGGTGGCTTTAAACTGAATAAGGGGGGTGGGGTGTTGAATGGGATAGTGGAGGATGCAGTTAAAGGGAAAGGGTTTCTTAAATGTGTGAGCGTAGAGCCCGAGGGGTGTAAAATGAGGGTAGGAGAAATAGGTAGCAAGGTGAAAAGTAAAAGTGGCAGGCAGACAAAACCAGGGCAAAAATCAAAAAGGGCCACTTTTCAACATAATTGTATAAGGGGTAAGAGTGTTGTAAAAACAAGCCTGAAGGCTATGTGTCTCAATGCAAGGAGCATTCGTAATAAGGTGGATGAGTTGAATGTGCAGATAGCTATTAATGACTATGATATAGTTGGGATCACGGAGACATGGCTCCAGGGTGACCAAGGCTGGGAGCTGAACATCCAGGGATATTCAATATTCAGGAGGGATAGACAGAAACGAAAAGGAGGTGGGGTAGCGTTACTGATTAGAGAGGGGATTAATGCAATGGAAAGGAAGGACATTAGTTTGGAGGATGTGGAATCGGTATGGGTAGAGTTGCGAAACACTAAGGGGCAGAAAATGCTGGTGGGTGTTGTGTACAGGCCACCTAACAGTAGTAGTGAAGTTGGAGATGGTATCAAACAGGAAATTAGAAATGCGTGCGACAAAGGCAAAACAGTTATAATGGGTGACTTCAATCTACATATAGATTGGGTGAATCAAATTGGCAGGGGTGCTGAGGAAGAGGATTTCTTGGAATGTATGCGGGATAGTTATCTAAATCAACATGTAGAGGAACCAACTGTAGAGCAGGCTATTTTAGACTGGGTATTGAGTAATGAGGAAGTTAGTTAGCAATCTTGACGTACGTGCCCCCTTGGGCAAGAGTGACCATAATATGGTTGAGTTTTTCATTAGGATGGAGAGTGACATTGTTAATTCAGAAACAATGGTTCTGAACTTAAAGAAAGGTAACTTTGAGGGTATGAGACGTGAATTGGCCAAGATTGACTGGCAATTAATTCTAAAAGGGTTGACGGTGGATATGCAATGGAAGACATTTAAAGACTGCATGGATGAACTACAAAAATGGTTCATACCAGTTTGGCAAAAGAATAAATCAGGGAAGGTAGTACATCCATGGATAACAAGTGAAATCAGGGATAGTATCAAAGCGAAGGATGATGCGTACAAATTAGCCAGAAAAAGCAGCATACCGGAGGACTGGGAGAAATTCAAAGACCAGCAGAGGAGGACAAAGAGCTTAATTAGGAAAGGGAAAATAGATTATGAAAGAAAACTGGCAGGGAACATAAAAACTGACTGCAAAAGTTTTTATAGATATGTGAAAAGAAAGAGATTAGTTAAAACAAATGTAGGTCCCTTGCAGTCAGAAACAGGTGAATTGATCATGGGGAACAAGGATATGGCGGACCAATTGAATAACTACTTTGGTTCCGTCTTCACTAAGGAAGACATAAATAATTTGCCGGAAATAGCAGGGGACCGCGGGTCAAAGGAGTTGGAGGAATTGAGTGAAATCCAGGTTAGCCGGGAAGTGGTGTTGGGTAAATTGAATGGATTAAAGGTCGATAAATCCCCAGGGCCAGATAGGCTGCATCCCAGAGTACTTAAGGAAGTAGCTCCAGAAATAGTGGATGCATTAGTAATAATCTTTCAAAACTCTTTAGATTCTGGAGTAGTTCCTGAAGATTGGTGGGTAGCAAACGTAACCCCACTTTTTAAGAAGGGAGGGAGAGAGAAAATGGGGAATTACAGACCAGTTAGTCTAACATCGGTAGTGGGGAAACTGCTAGAGTCAGTTATTAAAGATGGGATAGCAGCACATTTGGAAAGTGGTGAAATCATTGGACAAAGTCAGCATAGATTTACGAAAGGTAAATCATGTCTGACGAATCTTATAGAATTTTTCGAGGATGTAACTAGTAGCGTGGATAGGGGAGAACCAGTGGATGTGGTGTATCTGGACTTCCAGAAGGCTTTCGACAAGGTCCCACATAAGAGATTAGTATACAAACTTAAAGCACAAGGCATTGGGGGTTCAGTATAATGTGGATAGAGAACTGGCTGGCAAACAGGAAGCAAAGAGTAGGAGTAAACGGGTCCTTTTCACAATGGCAGGCAGTGACTAGTGGGTACCGCAAGGCTCAGTGCTGGGACCCCAGCTATTTACAATATATATTAATGATCTGGATGAGGGAATTGAAGGCAATATCTCCAAGTTTGCGGATGACACTAAGCTGGGGGGCAGTGTTAGCTGTGAGGAGGATGCTAGGAGACTGCAAGGTGACTTGGATAGGCTGGGTGACTGGGCAAATGTTTGGCAGATGCAGTATAATGTGGATAAATGTGAGGTTATCCATTTTGGTGGCAAAAACGGGAAAGCAGACTATTATCTAAATGGTGGCCGATTGGAAAAGGGGGAGATGCAGCGAGACCTGGGTGTCATGGTACACCAATCATTGAAGGTAGGCATGCAGGTGCAGCAGGCAGTAAAGAAAGCGAATGGTATGTTAGCTTTCATTGCAAAAGGAATTGAGTATAGGAGCAGGGAGGTTCTACTGCAGTTGTACAGGGTCTTGGTGAGACCACACCTGGAGTATTGCGTACAGTTTTGGTCTCCAAATCTGAGGAAGGACATTATTGCCATAGAGGGAGTGCAGAGACGGTTCACCAGACTGATTCCTGGGATGTCAGGACTGTCTTATGAAGAAAGACTGGATAGACTTGGTTTATACTCTCTAGAATTTAGGAGATTGAGAGGGGATCTTATAGAAACTTACAAAATTCTTAAGGGGTTGGACAGGCTAGATGCAGGAAGATTGTTCCCGATGTTAGGGGAAGTCCAGGACAAGGGGTCACAGCTTAAGGATAAGGGGGAAATCCTTTAAAAGCGAGATGAGAAGAACTTTTTTCACACAGAGAGTGGTGAGTCTCTGGAACTCTCTGCCACAGAGGGTAGTTGAGGCCAGTTCATTGGCTATATTTAAGAGGGAGTTAGATGTGGCCCTTGTGGCTAAGGGGATCAGGGGGTATGGAGAGAAGGCAGGTACGGGATACTGAGTTGGATGATCAGCCATGATCATATTGAATGGCGGTGCAGGCTCGAAGGGCCGAATGGCCACTCCTGCACCTAATTTCTATGTTTCTATGTTAACTTAACTTGTGTCGTCGAATAAATGTCAGAAACTATTATAAAATGCATGTATATGGAAAAACTCAAGGTAAGCAGACAAAGTCAACATGGTTTTGTGAAAGGGAAAGCTGAGATTAAGTGAAGTTGGATGGAAGGCAGATGAAATGCTCTGAATGCTAACCATTCTCTCAGACTATCAACATTGTAAAGCAGTTGGATCTGCTGAAAAAATGAGAAAATATGGAAAAACTTTCACTTAGATCTTTTATAGATGACATCGCCAAGTTAGTTAGAAGAGTGTTTATTTTAGTACTACATGTTACAAAGTAAAATTAACCTTAAATAATTAGTGTTCAATTCAAACACAAATACTCATATTAATGTGGCAGTTTGAAGTCATTATTTGTGTGATGACAATTTCCATCTGTACTCTCAATCCTATAGCAAGGTTGCAAATTGCAAAGCAAGAGGAAGGAATATAGGTGGAAAGGGGAGGGGATGTGGTCCAGGCCAGCCGCAGGGAAGAAAGGAGGGGAGAAAACAGGAGGGGATGAGAAGGTGGGGGAGGGGTGGTGTTTGGTAAGTTACCTAAAATTGGAGAATTCAATATTCATAGGGTTGGATTGTAAGCTACCCAAGTAGAATATGAGGTGCTGTTCCTCCAGTTTGTGTGTGGCCTCACTCTAGTAATGGAGGAGACCTAGGGCAGAAAGGTCAGTCGTGCAATGGGAAGAGGAGTTAAAATGGTTATCAACCAGGAGATCCAGTAGGCCTTGATGACCGAGTGGAAGTGTTCAGCGAAATGGTCACCGAGTCTATGCTTGGTCTCACAGAGGGCACATCAGGAACATCAGATGCAGTACATGAAGTTAGAAGAGGTGCATGTGAACCGTTCTCTCACCTGGAAGAAATGCTTGGGGCCCTGGACGGATGTGAGGGAGAAGGTCATAGTGCCATCGTCTTAGCGCGGAAACAGGCACTTCAGTCCAACTTGTCCACACTGGCCAACATGTCCCAGCTACCCTAGTCTCACCTGCTCACGCTTGGCCCATATTGCTCTAAACCTACCCGATCCATATACAATGTCTAATTGTTTCTTAAATATTGCAATAGTCCCTGCCTCAACTATCTCCTTTGTGAGCTTGTTCCATACGCCCACCACCCTTTGTGTGAAAGAATTACCCCTCAGATTCCTATTGAATCTTTTCCCCTTGACCTTAAACCTATGTCTTCTGGTCCTCGATTCACCTACTCTGGGTAATAGTCTCTGTGCATCCACTGGATCTATTCCTCTCATGATTCTATACACCTCTATAAGATCACCCTCATTGTCCTGCGCTCCAAGGAATAGTCTCACCCTACTCAACCTCTTCCAATAGCTCAGACACTCGAGTCGTAGCAACAACCTCGTAAATCATCTCTGCATCCTTCCCAGCTTGGCAACATCTTTCCTACAACAAGGTGCCCAAAACTGAACTCTAAATCCAGCTTCACCAATATCTTATACAACTGCAACATGACCTCCCAACTTTTACACTCGATGCTCTGATTGATGAAGGCCAATGTGCTGAAAGCCTTTTTTTAAATCGCCCTATCTACCTGTGATGCCACTTTCAATGAACTATGTACCTGCACTCCTAGATCCCTCTGCTCAACAACACTCCCCAGAGCCCTACCGTTCACTGTGTAGGTTCTGTCCATGTTAGTGCTCCCTGCAAAATCTCACATTTTTCTGCATTAAACGAGGAGTTACAGCAGTCTCTGTGAAGGTGGAAAGGTGGGATGAAAAAATGTGATTGGTGGTTGGATCACGTTGGAGGTGACGGAAATATCAGAGAATTATGTGTTAGATGCAGAGGCCAGGGGGCTTAAAGATGAGGACCAGGGGATTCTATCCTTGTTCCGTCTGGGGGAGGGAGAGTGAGGGCAGAATAGGACTCAGAGGATTCACGGGTGAGAGATCATGGACGACAGCAGGGGGGAAAACACATTTACAAAATGGGGTTTCTCCACTGTCCCTGTGCCCCACCTGGACTTGTACCCATTTCTCCACACTTCCCCCTACATTCCTACCTCTGGCTTTACAATTCGCAAATCTTCTATCCTTATCTCACACCTTTAGTCTTTTCATCACTGGCATTTGTCCATCTTCCTATCTAAAACCTGTGTGCACCTAAACCTGTATCCACCTATCACATTCCAGTCTTTGTCCTAACCTCCTCTTCCAGGTTTCTTCACCCCCCCCCCACCACCACCACAAACAAGCTGAAGAATGCTTCCAACCGTAAACATCACCTTCTCCAGCGATGCTACCTGACCTGCTGAGTAACTGGCACGTTGTGCCCTTTAGTGGAAACCGCATCTACGGTTCCTTGTTTCTACACCAAAACTAGGCCATCTAAGGACAAAGCTTCTGGGGCAAAAAAACAAATTGCTGAAGGGACTCATAAAGTTGACCAGCATCTGAAGAGGGAAAGGGATTATCAGCGATTAGAGTCAAGACCCTATGTCAGGAGTGAGAATGAAGCGGAAAGGTAACTGATATAAATCTGATATAAATAACTGGAGAGGGGTGAAACAGGGGCTGATAGTCAATAAGTGGACTGAAGAGGGATGAAGGATGATGAGCAGATGGAGCCAGGTAGAAGGAGTGGGGGAGGGGGGAGTGCAGTTGAGAGACAGAGGCAGGTGGATGATGGGTGAAAGCAGACAAGGAGGGCAAACATGGAGGCAGATGGATCCAGGTGGAGGGTGGGAAGGGTAAAGGTGAAGGCAGGAGCTCATAAAGTAATAGCACACTGTCAAAGAGTCCTGATGGTTTTTCATCCATACTTACCCACCTTTCATCAGCTATGTTCTAGATAGTGGGGTGTATTGAAATAGTACGTAGATAAGTGAATGTGGCAGTCAGATGTTAAGTGAGTACTCAAGAGTTAATAATGGTTGAAGCTTCCATGATGTTGGCAACAAATCTATGTATAAATATGGTTTGGAAAATTGATTTGCCTCAGCAGCTATGGCCAAGGAGATGTTGAGTCATCAGAGAAAAGGCAATGTGGTACAAAGAGGATTTTGATGTATTCTTAATTCAACCAAGTGATGTGGGCTTTGTTATCTAGTCTAGCATTTAAAAGTCAAGAGTATTTAATTGGCAGATTTCCCAACAAACAAAATAAAATTCTTACTTTCAGTAGCTTAACAGGCCATTAATGCAATCCCCTTAATGCCCTTATCGGAATGATTTTGCATAGGTTGAGGAGTTTATCTTTTTAAACATATTTCTGATCAAAATAGACCCAGGTATTGTGGGGCTGGAAGTTTTAAGATTTATAATTAGCCAGGATTTTGCCATAAATGCCATGCGCCTTTTCATGCCTTTTTTGATGATTTCACCAGGATAATGCCTTTTTCACGATCGAGTGCCTAAATCAGCTTTTTTTTTGCCTTTTTGCAAAAAGATTCTGTTATTTTCTCTTGTTGTAACATGATTACAATGATGTTTTCTATGTTAACACGTTAATATTAATGTTATTATTAACGCGCTAACATAGAATAACTTACAAGAAAACTTCCACCACTGGGGTAAAACTGGGGACCACCGCCGGCCGTTCATTCGTTTGTGCCGCTACCCGCTGTTTCAGTTTTCTCCAAGATCTATTTAAGAAAGAAATCCAAATGCTGGAAAAATCAAAGGTAGACAAAAAATGCTGGAGAAACTCAGCGGGTGAGGCAGCATCTATGGAGAGAAGAAATAGGTGACGTTTCGGGTTGAGACCCTTCTTCAGACTGATGTGGGGGGGGGGGGCGGAAAAAGAAAGGAAATGGCAGAGACAGTAAGACTGGAAGAGAGCTGAGAAGGTTGGGGGGGGGGGGGGGAGGAGGGAGAAGACAAGGGCTATCTAAAATTAGAGAAATCAATGTTGATACCGCTGGAGTGTTGAGTAGCCAACGAAATACTCAAGCTTGTCTCCTCACTACATTTACTGCTGGCTCCGGTCGCAAATCTGAGTTTTCCAGTGATCTGTGCAAGGCATTCATTGATGCTGGAATTCCACTGTGGAAATTGGAAAACAAATCTCTCAGAATTTTTTTTTAGAGAAATGGACAGGGGAACATATACCAGCTTTTTTCCAGCAAATTTCTATCTTTATTTCTCGAGTTATTTATGAAAATGTTCACAAATCCGAAATAACTTTGAAATTTAGACCGGCTCTTTCGCTGATGAGGTCACAATGGATCTGCTTGCTGCCTTCTTGCTTGCGCTGCGAGTGTCTTGCTCGCACTGCGAGTGATGTCACCCCCCAACCTCTCCCCCCTACCACCCCCCCCCCCCCCCCCATTATTCATAAGACACTTGGGCATCTCTTTTCTCTGGGGCTTTCTCTCGGCTCCTCGGTCGCCTCCTCTCTCTCCCCCCCGGGCTCTCTTCCCCCAGGCTCTCTTCCTCCTGGGTTCTCTTCCCCCGGGCTCTCTTCCCCCACCTTTCCCCCCCCCTCTGCTCCCCCTCCCCCCCTCTCCCCCCACCTCTATCCCCTCCCTCCACTTCCCCTCTCCACCCATTCTCCCCCCCCCTCTCTCTCTTCCTCCCCTGGCATTCCACATCCTCCCCCTCTCTCCCCCTCTCCTCTCCCCCCTCTCCCCTGGCCTCTCTCTTCCTCCCCACTCACTCCCCCTTTCTTCCCCCATCACCCCTCTACCCCCCTCCATCTCCGCCCAACTCTGCCCCCTCTCTCTCCTCCCCTATCTCTCTCTCTCTCAGCCCCTCACATAGGTCTCTACCCCCCCCTCTCTCTCTCTGTATCTTCCCCCTCTCCATCTGCCCTCTCTCTCTCTACTCCCCTCCCTCTCCTCGCTCTTCCTCCCCACTCTCCCCCCCCTTTCCCCCTCTACTACCCCCTCCCTCTCTGCCCCTCTCTCTCTGCCTGCCTCTCTCTTTCTCCCCCCTCTCTCTCTCTCTCTCTCTCTCTCTGTCTCTACCCCCTCTCTCTCTGTCTCTGCCTCCTCTCCCTCTGCCCTCTCTCTCTACTCCACTACCTCTCCCTCGCTAGATGCGCCTGTGAGTTGGGAGCTATGCGTGAGTAGATAGGGCGGGGATGGGGTAAAAGGAGCGAATGAATAATATTAATATAATATCAATAATGTGTGTGAGTGTGGGGGGGGGGGGGGGTGGTAAGTATGTGTGTGACGCCGCATCCCCCCCCCCCCCCCCCACACAACCGCGCGTTCCATTTGGGTCTAGTTTACTATAAAAACTTAATATGGTTATTATTAATTCTGCTTTATAATTTGCATATTAATTATGCTGGTTTACATATCAGGAGACTAATGAATGAATGAAATATCAATACTTTATTCTAGTCAGCATTATACCCAATGGGGTCTAAATTTATTACTATTCTCTATTTTTCTTGCTTTAAACATATTATTAAGAGGTATGGTACCTGGAATAAAATAGTGTCAATACCCAAGGACTACTCATTTGCCAGCATGATTTACCTGTTCCACTCTGTGGTTCAGAATTATCTTGATTTTTTGACTGTCTCCAGTGTACCACTTGACGGCTAACATCTAAAATCAACTGTACTATTCGGTTGATAACATGCTGCATTTCGTCCAGATTTGGTTGCATAATCTATATTACAAAAATAAATATGAAATTATCAGAAAATAGTTTAGACAGTGCGAAAAGTGCAATGATTTATTTTCATAGAGACCAGCAGCATGGAAACAGGCTATCTGGCCCACCACATTCATGTCAACTAATAAGCGTGCATCCACATTAATTCCATTTTCCAGCACTTGCCCCATGTCAGTAGACAATAGGTGCATGAGGCCATTCGGCCTTTCGAGTCAGCACCACCTTTCAATGTGATCATGGCTGATCATCCACAATCAGTACCCCGTTCCTGCCTTCTCCCCATATCCCCCGACTCTGCTATCTTTAAGAGCTCTATCTAACTCTCTATTGAAAGCATCCAGAGAACCGGCCTCCACCGCCTTCTGAGGCAGAGAACTCCACAAACTCACAACTCTCTGTGTGAAAAAGCTTTTCCGCATTTGTGTTCTAAATGGCTTACCCCTTATTCTTAAACTGTGGCCCCTGGTTCAGAACTCCCCCAACACCGGGAACATGTTTCCTGCCTCTAGCGTATCCAAATCTTTAATAATCTTGTATGTTTCAAAAGGATATCCTCTCATCCTTCTAAATTCCAGAGTATACAAGCCCAGCTGCTCCATTCTATCAAAATATGACAGTCCCGCCATCCCGGGAATTAACCTGGTGAACCTACGCTGCACTCCCTCAATTGCAAGAATATTCTTCCTCAAATTTGGAGAACTGCACACAATACTCCAGGTATGGTCTCACTTGGGTCCTTTGCTCCTATACTGAACTCCTTTCATTATGAAGGCCCACATGCCATTCGCTTTCTTCACTGCCTGCTGTACCTGCATGCTTACTTTCAGTGACTGATGAACAAGGACCCCCAGATCCCATTGTAGTTGCCACTAAAATGGATAACCTCACATTTACCCACATTAAACTGCATCTGCCATGCATCTGCCCACTCAGTCAAATTGTCCAAGTCTCCCTGCATCCTCATAGCATCCTCTTCCCAGTTCACACTGCCACCCAGCTTTGTGTCATCTGCAAATTTGCTAATGTTACTTTTAACCCTTCATCTAGATCATTAATGTATATTGTAAATAGCTGCGGTCCCAGCACCAAGCCTTGCGGTACCCCACACGTCACTGCCTGCCATTCTGAAAGGGACCCATTAATCCCTACTCTTTGTTTCCTGTCTGCCAACCAGTTTTCTATCCATGTCAGCACCCCACCCCCAATACCATGTGCTCTAATTTTGCCCACCAATCTTCTATGTGGGACCTTATCAAATGCTTTCTACATCCACTGGCTATCCCCTGGCCATTTTCCTAGTTACATCCTCAAAAAAACCCAGAAGATTAGTCAAGCATGATTTCCCCTTTGTAAATCCATGCTGACTCGGACTGATCCTGCTACTGCTATCCAAATATGCCGCTATTTCACCTTTTATTATTGACTCCTGCATCTTCCCCACCACCGATGTCAGGCTAACTGGTCCATAATTCCCTGTTTTCTCCCTCCCCGTCTTAAAAAGTTGGATAACATTGGCTTCCCTCCAATCCACAGGAACTGATCCTGAATCTATAGAACATTGGAAAATGATCACCAATGCGTCCCCGATTTCCAGAGCCACCTCCTTAAGTACCCTGGGATGCAAACCATCAGGCCCTGGGGATTTATCAGTCTTCAGTCCCATCAGTCTACCTAACACCATCTCCTGCCTTATGTGCATTTCCTTCAGTTCCTCTGTCACCCTAGATCCTCTGGCCACTAGTAGATCAAGGAGATTGTTTGTGTCCTCCTTAGTGAAGACGGATCCAAAGTACCTGTTCAACTCATCTGCCATTTCCTTGCTCCCCATAATAAAATCATCTTTTTCAGTCTTCAATGGTCCAATTTTGGTCTTAACTAATTTTTTCCTCTTCACATACCTAAAGAAGTTTTTACTATCCTCCTTTATATTCTTAACTAGCTCACCTTGGTACCTCATATGTTCACCCCATATTGTCTTTTTAGTTATCTTCTGTTGCTCTTTAAAAGTTGCCCAATCCTCTGGCTTCCCGCTCATCTTTGCTATGTTATACTTCTTCTATTTTATTTTTATACTGTCCTTGAATTCCCTTCTCAGCCACGGTCACCCATTACTCCCCTTGGAATCCTTCTCTTAGGTATGTTGCAAAACGTACCGGAAGCGTCGCTGAAAATCTGTCCCAGCCCGTGTGCGCGATTTTGGCGCCGTTTAGAAGGGGGCGGGTTTAAAACGCGATTCAAATCGAGGTTATTCAGCCTAGTTAATTATTAACGAAAAATCGCTGGAAGATTCCCTAGCTTGAGCTATTATTAGTTTTAAGGGCTTTATTTAATTGTTATAGTAGGTTAAAAATTAACCTCTAAACCCCCGACAACGGGCCAGATCTCATACAGGGGAAAACAGAAGGTAGGCTGTTTACTTTTACGTTAAAAAGGGCTTCTTAAGATCCCTTTATACAAATTTTAATGTTGCGAGTGGCTAATTTTGGGCCCATTATATCCCGCAGTATTTTTCTGGGCATTTAAGGGCACAAATCTACCGCAATGTGAACGTTCTAAAGCAGCGCGTTCACAGGATCCCACTAGAAAGCTGATTTAAATGGACTTTAATTTACAGCAATTAAACACTAAAATCCTTCCATTTGGCCTATAAATTAATGTAAATGAGATTTAAAAATCATATTTTATTGTGAATTGTTTGTGAATATTATTTGGACACTTAGGCTATTTAAAAATGTTAATCATTTATTAAGAAATGGATAGATGTTTAGATCTAGTAATTGAAGTTTGGAATTAGCTACAATTAGGTAACTAACTAATTATATGCTTTAATTTCAGGTCATCCAAGTAAGATTATTTTATATTTGTTTCAGAATGGTTCAATCTATGATAACTGAAAATTTCATTCAGTTCTCTTAATTTTTAAGAAAGTTATGGGATTTTGACTGTCCACGATCACAGCTTTTTTGTTATGTTCATAGAAAATCAATAGGGAACAAGATGCTAATTTCTGAGTATGAAAATGGCCATAACTTTTTAAATACTTGAGATATGAAAGTGAATTAGATGTCAAATTAAACATTTTTATGCTTTATCTGATGGGATAAATTGCAGACTTGATTTTAAAAATCTCAAAATTTTGTAACATTGCTACTTCTGTCTCTTTGGAATGAACTGATCATGCACCTTCTGTATTATTCCCAGAAATACCTGCCATTGTTGTTCCACTGTCCTTCTTTTGCTAGGGTATCCTTCCAGTCAACATTGGCCAGCTCTTCTCTCATGGCTCCATAGTCCCCTTTGATCAACTGTAATACTGACACCTCCAATTTATCCTTCTCCCTCTCAAATTGTAGATTAAAATTTATCATATTATGGTTACTACCTCCTAATGGCTCATTTACCTCAAGATCCATTCCGGTTCATTGCACAACACTAAATCCAGAATTGCCTTCTCCCTGGTAGGCTCCAGTACAAGTTGCTCTTAGAATCCATCACAGAGGCACTCCACAATCTCCCTTTCTTGGGGTCCAGTACCAACCTGATTTTCCCAGTCTACCTGCATGTTGAAATCGCCCATAACAACCGTAGCATTACCTTTATGACATGCCAATTTTAACTCTTGATTCAGCTTGCACCCTTTATCCAGGCCACTGTTTGGTGGTCTGTAAATAACTCCCATTAGGGTCTTTTTACCCTTACAGTTCCTCAATTCTATCTATACATACTCTACATCTCCTGATTCTATGTCACCCCTCGCAAGGGACTGAATTTCATTTCTCACCAACAGCTACCCCACCCCCTCTGCCCACCTGTCTGTCTTTTCGATTACCCTTGAATACTCAATTCCCAGCCCTTGCAGCCATGTTTCTGTAATTCACACATCACACTTGTAAATCTCTAAAGGGCCTGTCCCACCAGCATGCGACTGCATGCGGCGAGCGCGACCTAACGTGGTCGATTGAGCCATACGGCCTCGCGGGGCCGGTCCCACTTCGATTGCCGGAGCCGTATGGAGTTGTGCGGGGGCTGGTCCCGACATCGCACGGGCCTCCGAAAAACTGACAGTCTAGAAATTCCGTGCTGCAACAGCCTGTCGGCCCGCAGCCTCATTGAGGCCGTACGCAGCGCCTCGATGGGCGTACGCACCATCTCGACGCCGTATGCACCGTTTCGACGCCTTATGCAGCGTCTTGACGCCGTATGCAGCATCTTGACAGCGTACGCCTTTCGTGTGGCATTGTGCGATGACGTCACTGCCCGGCGTGCCGTTGCGTGATGACATAACCGTCCGACGCCGTGCGACGTCCAAATTCAGTCGGCCCGCCTCCTGCCCAGCTGATTGGTGAGTATGCTGTCGGGACCAGCCCCGCGCAACTCCAGACGGCTCTGCGGTTGGAAGTGGGACTGGCCCCGCGAGGCCGTACGCCTTAAGCCACCACATTTGGTCGCGCTAGACGCATGCAATCGCATGCTGGTGGGACAGGCCCTTAACTGAGCCTCAAGCTCATCCACTTTATTTCTTATACTTCTCGCATTCATATACACCGCTTTGACTTCGGTATTCACCTCCCCTCTCACACCAGTCACTATTGGCCCTGACCTTCCTCTGTTATCCCTTCGCGAACTTTCCTTCCCATTAATTCGAGAGTCTTTTGTAACTTTTCCTGTACTCACTTCCCTTTTAACTCCATCTTTACACTCCCAATTTGTCAACCCCTCTCCCCCACTATTTAGTTTAAACCCACACATGTAGCACTAGCAAACCTGCCTGCCAGAAAGTTGGTCCCCCTCCAGTTAAGGTGTAACCCGTCCCTTTTGGACAGGTCACCCCTACCCCAGAAGAGATCCCAGTGGTCTATTAAGATAAATCTTTACTCCTTGCACCAGCCCCCCAGTCACACATTCAGAACCCCGATCTCCCTTTTCCTGCCCTCACTAGCACGAGGTACTGGAAGTAATCCAGAGATAACAACCCAAGAAGTCCTGCTTTTCAGTCTTCTTCCAAACTTTCTAAACTCGCGTTGCAGAACCTCCTTCTTCTTCCCTACGTCGTTTGTGCCCACGTGCACAACTACTGCCAGCTGTTCACCATCACTCTCGAAGAGGTTCTGAAGTCAGATCGTGATATCTTGAACCCTGGCATCAGAGAGGCAACAGACCATTCTCGAGTCTCGCCTGCCGCCACAGAATCTCCTGTCAGCACTTCAGATAATGGAGTCACCCACCACTATAGCTCTGCCCGATCTTGGTCTCGCCAGTGGTGTGTCATCGCTAGAATTGGAGCCACCTCTGACTAAAGAAATTCCTCCTCATCTCCTTTCAAATTTTTATTCTGAGGCTGTGCCCTCTGGTCCAAGACTCCCACTAGAAGAAACATCCTCTCTACATCCAATCTATCCAGGCCTTTCATTATATGATCAGTTTCAATGAGGTACCTCTTCATCCTTCTAAACTCCAGCGAGTACAACCGTCAAACACTCAGCATACAATAACATTATGATCCCCAGGATCATCTCGTAAATCTCATCTGGACCCTCTCCAATGCGAGTACATCTCTCCTCACATATGGGATCCAAACTGCTTACAATATTCTAAATGCGGTCTGACGAGTGTCTTATAAAGCCCTGTTTTTATATTCTAGTCCTCTTGAAATAAATGCGAATATTGCATTTGCCTTCCTTGCTACCGATTCATCTTGCAAATTAACCTTTTGGGAACCTTGCACCAGCACTCCAGGTCCCTTTCCACCACTGATTCCTAAATTTCTGAAGAATGGTTGGGGTTTATAAACTGGATGTGGTAGACTGCAGGTTACACAAAAAAGCTGGAGAAACTCAGCGGGTGCAGCAGCATCTATGGAGCGAAGGAAATAGGCAACGTTTCGGGCCGAAACCCTTCTTCAGACTGTGGTAGACTGCATGTTGTCTTTCCACATATCACAGGGGAATAAATCTAAAGGATATATATTTTGTGCAAGGTGTAAGAGATGTAGAAGGGATCTGAGGTGTTTCTTTTGTCATTGAGAAAGTGACATGTCTGGAATGCACTACCTGGGAGAGACAATTGTAATTTAAAACTCCTCCGCATAGAAGGGTATGGGCCAAATGATGGAAGATGGAATACATATGGGTGACCACCTGAAAGCACACACTATGTGGGCTGAAAGGCCTACTTCCATGCTATTTGACTCAAAGAGTTAGAAGCAACTGCAACAGATAGTGAACCATCAGGATTTCCAGATGTTTAAATAACAGAAGATTTGAGTTTTACTGTAGTTTGCTTATGCCGTACCTTCTCTTTCAGAATTTACACTTATTCCTGTTAAATAGGCTACCATTGCACGATCCTCATTTTTTTTGTAGTAATTGATTCTATAATGATGTCAGGAATAAAGGATGTAAGAAGGGTGATGTTTCGACCCGAAACATCACCTATTCCTTCGCTGCATAGATGCTGCCTCACCCGCTGAGTTTCTCCAGCATTTTTGTCTACCTTCTTTTAAAATTGGACTAGGCTACCCCTATTTTTATGGGAACTTAAATTCCAAATTTACTTTATTGTGCTCATGTAAACTTCTGGTGCCAACTGCACTGGATGTTAAACCTGACATCTGTCAGCAGCGTAGAGCAGGTAAATCCAATTGCAAACTTAAAATCTTATTGCAAGCTTAAATAATTAGCACGTGTTCAACATCATTAACAAAAATCCCCGAGGAGAGCTTTTTAATGGGATTGAAACCTTACTTGTTATTTACAAAACTACTTCTTCCAGCTATTGCTGAACACTTTTTTGGGACATTTTCCCACGTTTTTGAAAATATCAAGAGCCAAGACAAATCTGGCTGATGCTTAAATGCTTCTTTAGTGACCGAGAAAAGTTTGCACACAAAGCAGTTGCTTCCAGATATGGGAGGCCTGTTAAAGATGCTGCTTTACATGATTGGGAGAATCTGCTAAGGCCATGTGAAGCTGGATAAGCTGCTAAATATAAATAAGATGGCTAAGTGTTGGAAGCAGATGTATCCACTGACGTCCTTTCAGAAGATCTGTTGGAGAGCTGTAGTATCTTGACAGAAAGCAATGGCGCCATATTGTGGCAACATTTTGCAAGGAGTAGAACAGGTCATTTTGAACTTCTCCACTTAAAAGACTCAGCACAAATCAATGCTGTAACTGACAAGCTGCTAGTTCATTTAAATTAATTAGTACTACAGGGGTATTACAATCTACCGACGGCAACTAAATTCCTGAAGACAAGGGAATTCCTGGTGGCAGTGGATTTCCCGACTTCACGAACGTGTGTTCTGTTTCACAGAGATATGGCTCACCTCCACCTCCCCCAGACTCAGCGCACCAACTCGAAGGTTTCTCCATTTGTCGTATGGCCCAGACAGCAACTTCGGGTAAAGAGAGAGGCAGCAATGTCTGCCTCGTGGTAAACTCTCAGATATAGCGGACATGTCCAACTCCTGTTCTCCACACTTGGAACATCTAGCAGTGAAGTGCCATCACGTTTACCTACCTCGGAAATTCAGTTCCATCATAATGACCATGGAATACCTTCCGCCCCATGCAGATGTTCTGCTAGCACTAGAGGAGCTGCACTCCATAGTCATCATACACCAGACGACATACCACACCTTTCCTATCAAAGCCAGAGACTTCAACAAGCCAGTTTGAAGAAGTGGCTTCCAAATTACCACCAGCACATGTCCTGCAGCACCAGAAGATCAAAAATCCTCAGCCTCGCTTTGTGAAAGCAGACCAACTCACTGAGCTCTTCTTCCTGTGTATGGGCAGATATGGTCAGGGGAGTTAGATGAATTACTCTGGGACAGGTTTGAGTCAGTAGATTGGGCAATGTTCAAGATTTCGGCAATGGATCTGAACGAATATGCCATGATTATTACCGACTTCATAATCAAAGTATGAAGGAGAATTTTCCCAACAAAATGATCCGATTATTACCTAACCAGAAATCTTGGATGAACCAGAGGTTAGCAATCTATTGAGGACAGATCTCAACATTCATGTCTGGCAAAGCAGGGTCATACAGGAAGTCCAGGTCCGACTTCAAAAGGCCATCAGAAAGGAAAAGACACACTTTTGCTTTAAATTGGAGGATGATATGGACGTTTGGCAGCTGTAGCAGGATTTGCATTCCATCACCTCCGACAATGTGAAACCAAGTGGCAGCTCAAGCAACAGCGAGGCATCTCTCCCACATTATATCAATGCGTTCTAAAATACTTAAAAATAAAGAAAACAATGTGCCTTTTGGGCTCTGATAGCTCCTGATGGCATTGTAATCTCAGTCGAGGCTGACATCAGAAGATACTTCATGCAGGTGAACCCTCGGAATGCGTCCGGCCCTGATGGTGTACCTGACCATCTTCTTGAAACGTGCTCAGACCAATTGGTTAAAGCTTTGGCTAACATCCTAAACCTCTCATTACTAAGGTCCGAGGTTCCCATCTGCTTTAAAAGGGTATCAATAATACCAGTGCCCAAGAAGAGGACACTGTGCGAAGCTAGAAAGAAAATTGCAGGTGCCCTGGCTGAGATTTCTGCGTCATCATTAAATACGGGTGAGGTGGCGGAAGACTGTAAGTGGCAAATGTTGTGCCTCTATTTAAGAAGGACTGCAAGGTAAAGCCTGATAACAATAGGCCAGTGAGTCTAACATCTGTGGTCAGAAAGTTACTAGAGGAGTATTTTCAGCGAAAAGATATGAATGCATTTAGATGGACAAGGGCTGATTAGAGATAGTCAGCACGGTTTTGTAAAGGAGTTTGTGTATCATGAATCTGCTTTGAGATTTTTGACCAAAAAGGTTGATGAGGGCAGAGTTGTAGACATTGTATATATGGATTTCAGCAAGGCATTTGACAAGGTTCTACATGGTAGACTGTTCTGGAAGGTTAGATCGCAAGGGATTCATGGAGAGCTTGCTGACTGGATAGAAATCTGGTTCATGAAAGGAAGCAGAGGGTGATGATGGCAGGTTATTTTTCGGATTGGAGGCCTGTTACTAGTGGTGTGCCTCAGGATTTGGTGCTGGCCCCATTGCTGTTTGTCATCTATGTCAATGATTTGTATAAGAAAGTACAAAGTTTGATTAGTAAGCTTGCAGAAGACACTAAAGTGGGTGGCATTGTAGATAGTGAGGATGGATGTCAAAAATTGCAGCAGGATCTTGATCAATTGGGCAGGAGGGCTGAAGAATGGTTGATCGAGTTTAATGCAAGAACTGAGAAGTGTTGCAATTTGGGAAGCCTTAGCAGGGCAGGATCTACACAGTGAATGGCCGGGCTCTGCGATATGTTGTAGAGCAGAGAGATCTAGGAGTGCAGGTACATTGTTCCTTGAAAGTGGCGTCACAGGTAGATTGGGTGGTCAGGAAGGCTTTTAGCATATTGGCCTTCATCATATAGCGTACTGAGTATAGAAGTTGGGACATCATATAGTGTACTGAGTATAGAAGTTGGGAGGTTATGTTACAGTTGGTGGGGCCACATTTAGTATTGTGTTTAGTTTTGTTCACCATGTTATAGGAAATATGTTGTAAAGCTGGAAAGGCTGCAGAGAAGATGAGGATGTTGCCAGGACATGAGGGACTGAGCTATAGGGAGAGGTTGAGCAGACTGGATATAGAGGTATATAAGATCATAAGAGGAATGGATAAGGTAAATGCAGTGTCTTTTACCTAGACGAGGGGAATCAAGAACCAGAGAACATAGGTTTGTGAGGGGGAAAAAATTTAATAGGAACCCGAGGAACAACTTTGTTTATGCAAAGGGTGGGTGGAAGGGGTGGAAGCAATATGGAACGAGCTACCAGAGGAGGTAGATAAGGCAGATATTATTACAATGTTTAAACAATGTTTGGACAGGTACATGGATAGGATAGATTTAGAAGGATATGGGCCAAATGTAGGCAGGCGGGACTAGTGTAACTTTTGTTGCATGCTATCCAGTCAGTAGAAAGACAATACATGATTACAATCGGCCATTTACAGTGTATAGATACATGATAAGGGAATACCTTTTAGTGAAAGGTGAATCCATAAAAATCCGATCAAGGATAATCCGAGGGTCACCAATGAGGTAGATGGTAGTTCAGGACTGCTCGCTGGTTGTGGTAGAATGATTCAGTTGCTTGATAACAG
The DNA here is from genome assembly GCF_028641065.1 of Leucoraja erinaceus. Classification (NCBI taxonomy): domain Eukaryota; kingdom Metazoa; phylum Chordata; class Chondrichthyes; order Rajiformes; family Rajidae; genus Leucoraja; species Leucoraja erinaceus. The sequence continues at coordinate 84,961,452 of NC_073381.1, forward strand.
GGTAGAAACTGTCCCTGAATCTGGAGGAGTACGTTTTAACCTATACCTTTTGCCTGATGGGAGAGGGGAGAAGAGGGAGGGGCCAGGCTGTGACTTGTCCTTGATTGTGCTGCTGGCTTTACCGAGGCAGCGCAAGGTTTAAATGGAGTCGATGGAAGGTAGGTTGGTTTGTGTGATGGGCTGGGCTGCGTCCACAATTTGCTGCAATTTCTTACGGTCTTGGATGGAGCTGTTCCCAAACCAAGCGGTGACGCATCCTGATAAAATGCTTTCTATGGTGCACCTGTAAAAGTTGGAGGACACATGCCAAATTTCCTAAGCCTTCCAAGGAAGTAGTGGTGTTGGTGTGCTTTCTTGGTCATTGCTTCAATATGGGTGGTCCAGGAGCAGTTGTGATATTGACTCCTAGGAATTTGAAGTTTTCAATCATCTCTACTTTGGCGCCATCAATGCAAACTGGGGTATGTGAAACCCCACACTTCCTGAAGTCGATCACTATCTCATTTATTTTGCTGACATTGAGAGAAAGGTTGTTGAAACGTTGCTAACATTGAGCGAAAATAGATCAACAGGTGATGCAATCTCGTCTTCTCTCCATTCTACAACGGTCAGTTTGGACAATAAGAACACTTACATCAGGCTGTTGTTCATCAACAACACCATCATCCCCTGCAAACCTAATAGCAAACTCAGGGAAATGGGCCTAAGAATCCAAATCCTCATCGATAGAATACATTCAGTAGGAATTGGCAACAAAACTTCCTCTTCCATAACTATCAGCACAGGAGCACTCAGGGCTGTGTGCTCAGTCACCTGCTCTACTGAGTCAAAGTTTAGAAGGGAGATTGAAAATCTGATCGAATGGTGCCAGAATATCAATCTTGCTCTCAGCAAGACCATGGAATTGATTGTTTACTTTAGAATGAGAAAATGAAGGATCCATGAACCTGTCTTCTGCAATAGGTTGGCTATGGAGAAAGTCAACACTTCAAGTTTCTGGGCATGCATGTCTCTATACATCTGTCCTGGGCCCAGCTCACTGATGCAATCATACAGCCCATCAACCCATCTACTCCTTAAAACTTTAAGAAGATTCAGTATGTTGATGAATACTCTCTTGAACTACTACAGGTGGACAGTAGAGGACATATTTACTGGTTGCATCACATGGCTGATCATCCAACTCAGTATCCTGTACCTGCCTTCTCTCCATACCCCCTGATCCCTTTTGCCACAAGGGCCACATCTAACTACCTCTTAAATATAGCCAATGAACCAGCCTCAACTAACTTCTGTGGCAGAGAATTCCACAGATTCACCACTCTCTGTGTGAAAAATGTTTTTCTCATCTCGGTCCTAAAAGACTTTCCCCTTATCCTTAAACTGTGACCCCTTGTTCTGGACTTCCCCCACATCGGGAACAATCTTCCTGCATCTAGCCTGTCCAACCCCTTAAGAATTTTGTAAGTTTCAATAAGATCCCCCCGCAATCTTCAAAATTCTAGCGAGTACAAGCCGAGTCTATCCAGTCTTTCTTCATATGAAAGTCCTGCCATCCCAGGAATCAGTCTATTGAACCTTCTCTGTACTCCCTCTATGGCAAGAATGTCTTTCGTCAGATTAGGAGACCAAAACTGTACCCAATACTCCAGGTGTGGTCTCACCAAGGCCCTGTACAACTGCAGTAGAACCTCCCTGCTCTACTCAAATCCTTTTGCTATGAATGCTAACATACCATTCGCTTTCTTCAATGCCTGTTGCACCTGCATGCCTATTTTCAATAACTGGTGTACCATGACACCCAGGTCTCGTTGCATCTCCTCTTTTCCTAATCGGCCACCATTCAGATGATAGTCTACTTTCCTGTTCTTGCCACCAAAGTGGATAACCTCACATTATACTGCATCTGCCATGCATTTGCCCACTCACCCAACCTATCCAAGTCACCTTGCAGCATCCTAACATCCTCCTCACAGCTAACACTGCCCCCCAGCTTCGTGTCATCCACAAACTTGGAGATGTCGCATTCAATTCCCTCGTCCAAATCATTAATATATATTATAAATAGCTGGGGTCCCAGCACTGAGCACCCCACTAGTCACTGCCTGCCATTCTGAAAAGGACACGTTTACTCCTACTCTTTGCTTCCTGTCTGCCAGCCAGTTCTCTATCCACATCAATACTGAACCCCCATTACTGTGTGCTTTAAGTTTGCATACTAATCTCTTACGTGGGACCTTGTCGAAAGCCTTCTGAAAGTCGAGATATAACACATCCACTGATTCTCCCTTATCCACTCTACTAGTTACATCCTCGAAAAATTATATTAGATTCGTCAGACATGATCTACCTTTCATAAATCCATGCTGACTTTGTCCAATGATTTCACCACTTTCCAAATGTGCTGTTATCGCATCTTTAATAACTGACTCTAGCATTTTCCCCACTACCGATGTTAGACTAACTTAAGTACTCTGGGATGCAGCCTATCTGGCCCTGGGGATTTATAGGATTTTAATCCATTCAATTTACCTAACACCACTTTCCGACTAACCTGAATTTCACTCAGTTCCTCCATCTCATTTGACCCCCGGTCCCCTGCTATTTCCGGCAGATTATTTATGTCTTCCTTAGTGAAGACAGAACCAAAGTAGTTATTCAATTGGTCTGCCATGTCCTTGTTCCCTATGATCAATTCACCTGTTTCTGACTGCAAGGGACCTACATTTGTTTTAACTAATCTTTTTCTCTTCACATATCTATAAAAACATTTGCAGTCAGTTTTTATGTTCCCTGCCAGTTTTCTTTCATAATCTATTTTCCATTTCCTAATTAAGCCCTTTGTCCTCCTCTGCTGGACTCTGAATTTATCCCAGTCCTCTGGTAGGCTGCTTTTTCTGGCTAATTTGTATGCTTCATCTTTTGTTTAGATACTATCCCTGATTTACCTTTTTATCCACGGATGCACTACCTTCCCTGATTTATTCTTTTGCCAAACTGGGATGAACAATTGTTGTAGTTCATCCATGCAGTCTTTAAATGCCTTCCATTGCATATCCACCATCGACCCTTTACGAATGCCAGTCTATCTTGGCCAATTCACATCTCATACCCTCAAAGTTACCCTTCTTTAAGTTAAGAACCCTTGTTTCTGAATTAACAATGTCACTCTCCATCCTAATGAAGAACTCAACCATGGAAGAAGGAAGAGGAGTCTGAAAACTGTGAACACCAGGTTCAAGCATAGTTTCTTCTCAACAACCATCAGGTTCTTGAACAATACACAACTCTAACCTCAACTATGAACTTCCATAGATTGTCTTTGTTTACACGAAGGACTTTGGGAATTATTTTGTATCAGTATTAAGGGTATCAATTTATTGTTTTTTTGTATATTATGTATGTATTATTATTATGTATTATCTATATGTATTATGTTTACAGGCCTGTTGTGCTGCTGCATAAGAATTTCATTACTCCATGTGACAATTAAACACTCCCTTGACTCTTGCATTGTCATACAAGGCCATGATGGCAGCAAATCAAGTTACAATGGGAGCAAGCTGAAATAAAAAAAAAATGTTTTATTCATTTATAAGATATAGCTACCGGTTGCAGCTTTGGGTACTGGTGGTGAACAAAGTGAATGCTTATAATGTAAAGATTGCCTTTTCATTGGAGGTTTTGAGATTCTTGAATAGAGCTGTATTTATCCAGGCACATGAAGAGCATGACATCACACTATTGATTTGGCCCTTGTAAATGTAGACAAGCTTTGGGGAATTAGCGTTGAATGACTTACTAAAACCTCTATGCTTAGAAAAAGGGATAATCACCATTGCAGGTTGGCATTGCAAACTAGGGTCCCAAATAATCTATGGGAATAAGAAGAAATATGTAGGGAGATTGCAGAGTATATCAAGAATAATAATTGGGTCGTGGTCGGGGATTTTTAGTTTCTTAATATAGACTGGGACTGCCATAGTGTTAAGGTCTTAGAAGGATGGGGATTTGTTATGTGTTTGGAAATGTTTCTTCAAGCAATATATAGAGGACCCTACAAAGAAGAGGGGAAAGCTTGACCTATTCTTGGGAAATAGGGAAAGGCAAGTGACGGAATCAATGAGGGAGCACTTTAAGACCACTGATCATAGTTCTATTAATTTTGTATTATTTTTTGAAAAGACAGAACTGTTCCACGTTAAAGTTCTAAATTGGGTTAAGGCTAATTTTGATGGTATTAGAGAGGAGGTTGCAAAAGTAGTTTGGAGCAAGTTGTTTATGTGTAAAGGGGCATCCAGCAAATGGGCGACTTTTAAAAATTTGAGTTCAAAGTCTCTATGCTCTTGTTAGTGTAAAGGACAAGGTTGGCAGGAGCAAGGAATCCTGGATGACAAAAGATATTGAGGCTCTGGTCAGAAGAAAAGGAGGTATGGTATGGATCAGGTACAAGCAACTGGGATCAAGTGAATCCCTGAAGAAATATGAAAGATGCAGGAGCATACTGAGGAAATAAGTCAGGATGGGCAAAAAGGGGGCATGAGTAAGCTTGCAAAGAGAAGATTAAGGAGGCTTCAGAATTTCTTTAAGTATATTTAATGAAGAAAAAGACTAGGGAGATAAAAGAGCCCCTCAAAGACAAAGTGGTTGGCTCTGTGTAGAAACTCAGGGGATGGGAGTGGTCCTCAATGGGTATGTTTCTTGAAAGACATGAAGACCTAGGAAGTTGGTAAAGTTAATGGCGATGTTTTGGGAATAGACCCCATTACAGGAGGTGTTTTGACATCTTCACATGTTTGAAAGTAGATACATTTTTGGGGCATGATCAGGTATATCCAAGAACATTGTGGGAAGTTAGAGAAGAAATTGTGGGAGCCCCAGATGGGATATACGCATCAACGTTAGCCATGGATAACGTGCCGGAAAACTGGAACGATGGCTACAGCTGTGCCTTTATTTATAAAAGGTTGCTGATGGAAACTGTAGATCAGTAAGCAGGACATCTATTGTGGGAAGGTTACTGGAGGGAATTTTGAGTAGTAAGATATACATGCAGAGATAGGATGGTTTGGATGGTCAGCACAGATTTAAGCGTGAAAGTTCATGTCTCACAAATTTGACAGTGATTTGAGAAAGTAACCAAGGTTGATAGGCGCTTAGTCTTCAGTAAGGCTTTTGATAAGGTTCTGCCATGGTATATTACTCTGAAAGATTAGATCGCATGGGTGAGCTAGCTAACTGGATGCAGAATTGGCTTCATGGTAGGTAGCAGAAGGTAACAGTGGAAGAATGTCTTTCAGAGTGGAGACCCGTGACCAGTGGTGTGCCTCAGGGATTGGTGAAAAGCCCATTGTTGTTTGACATTTATATCAGGAATCTGGATAAGAATCCTCAATAGACAATAGGTGCAGGAGTAGGCCATTCGTCCCTTCGAGCCAGCACTGCCATTCAATGTGATCATGGCTGATCATCCCCAATCAGTACCCCGTTCTTGCCTTCTCCCCATGTCCCCTGACTCCGCTATTTTTAAGAGCCCTATCTAGCTCTCTCTTGAAAGCATCCAGAGAACCAGCCTCCACCACCCTCTGAGGCAGAGAATTCCACAGACTCACCACTCTCTGTGAGAAAAAGTGTTTCTTTGTCTCCGTTCTAAATGGCTTATTCCTTATTCTTAAACCGTGGCCCCCTGGTTCTGGACTCCCCCAACATCGGGAACATGTTTCTTGCCTCTCGCGTGTCCAAACCCTTAACAATCTTATATGTTTCAATGAGATTCCCTCTCATCCTTTGAAACTCCAGAGTGTACAAGCCCAGCTGCTCCATTCTTTCAGCATATGACAGTTCCGCCATCCCGGGAATTAACCTTGTAAAAGTATGCTGCACTTCCTCAATAGCAAGAATGGTTGTTAAGCTTGCAGAAGACACTAAAATCAGTGATATTGTACAGTTAAAAAGGTTATCAAGAATTGCACTAAGATCAGCTTAGGTGGTTAAGTTCCCAAGCCTTCATGTCTTTCTCCACTGTTCAAAGAGAGGGGAAATACTCATTGAGGGCCTTGCCCATCTCCTGCAGCTCCAGACTGAGATGACCACTTTGGTCATCTCAGTTAAAGGGAAAGGGTTTCTTAAATGTGTGAGCGTAGAGACCGAGGGGTGTAAAATGAGGGTAGAAGAAATAGGTAGCAAGGTGAAAAGTAAAAGTGGCAGGCAGACAAAACCAGGGCAAAAATCAAAAAGGGCCACTTTTCAACATAATTGTATAAGGGGTAAGAGTGTTGTAAAAACAAGCCTGAAGGCTTTGTGTCTCAATGCAAGGAGCATTCGTAATAAGGTGGATGAGGTGAATGTGCAGATAGCTATTAATGACTATGATATAGTTGGGATCACGGAGACATGGCTCCAGGGTGACCAAGGCTGGGAGCTGAACATCCAGGGATATTCAATATTCAGGAGGGATAGACAGAAACGAAAAGGAGGTGGGGTAGCGTTACTGATTAGAGAGGGGATTAATGCAATGGAAAGGAAGGACATTAGTTTGGAGGATGTGGAATCGGTATGGGTAGAGCTGCGGAACACTAAGGGGCAGAAAACGCTGGTGGGTGTTGTGTACAGTCCACCTAACAGTAGTAGTTAAGTTGGAGATGGTATCAAACAGGAAATTAGAAATGCGTGCGACAAAGGCAAAACAGTTATGATGGGTGACTTTAATCTACATATAGATTGGGTGAATCAAATTGGCAGGGGTGCTGAGGAAGAGGATTTCTTGGAATGTATGCGAGATAGTTATCTAAATCAACATGTAGAGGAACCAACTGTAGAGCAGGCTATTTTAGACTGGGTATTGAGTAATGAGGAAGGGTTAGTTAGCAATCTTGTTGTACGTGCCCCCTTGGGCAAGAGTGACCATAATATGGTTGAGTTCTTCATTAGGATGGAGAGTGACATTGTTAATTCAGAAACAATGGTTCTGAACTTAAAGAAAGGTAACTTTGAGGGTATGAGACGTGAATTGGCCAAGATTGACTGGCAATTAATTCTAAAAGGGTTGACGGTGGATATGCAATGGAAGACATTTAAAGACTGCATGGATGAACTACAAAAATTGTTCATCCCAGTTTGGCAAAAGAATAAATCAAGGAAGGTAGTACATCCATGGATAACAAGGGAAATCAGTGATTGTATCAAAGCGAAGGATGATGCGTACAAATTAGCCAGAAAAAGCAGCATACCGGAGGACTGGGAGAAATTCAAAGACCAGCAGAGGAGGACAAAGGGCTTAATTAGGAAAGGGAAAATAGATTATGAAAGAAAACTGGCAGGGAACATAAAAACTGACTGCAAAAGTTTTTATAGATATGTGAAAAGAAAGAGATTAGTTAAAACAAATGTAGGTCCCTTGCAGTCAGAAACAGGTGAGTTGATCATGGGGAACAAGGACATGGCGGACCAATTGAATAACTACTTTGGTTCCGTCTTCACTAAGGAAGACATAAATAATTTGCCGGAAATAGCAAGGGACCGCGGGTCAAAGGAGTTGGAGGAATTGAGTGAAATCCAGGTTAGCCGGGAAGTGATGTTGGGTAAATTGAATGGATTAAAGGCCGATAAATCCCCAGGGCCAGATAGGCTGCATCCCAGAGTACTTAAGTAAGTAGCCTCAGAAATAGTGGATGCATTAGTAATAATCTTTCAAAACTCTTTAGATTCTGGAGTAGTTCCTGAAGATTGGCGGGTAGCAAACGTAACCCCACTTTTTAAGAAGGGAGGGAGAGAGAAAATTGGGAATTACAGACCAGTTAGTCTAACATCGGTAGTGGGGAAACTGCTAGAGTCAGTTATTAAAGATGGGATAGCAGCACATTTGGAAAGTGGTGAAATCATTGGACAAAGTCAGCATGGATTTACGAAAGGTAAATCGTGTCTGACGAATCTTATAGAATTTTTCGAGGATGTAACTAGTAGCGTGGATAGGGGAGAACCAGTGGATGTGGTGTATCTGGACTTCCAGAAGGCTTTCGACAAGGTCCCACATAAGATATTAGTATACAAACTTAAAGCAAACGGCATTGGGGGTTCAGTATTGATGTGGATAGAGAACTGGCTGGCAAACAGGAAGCAAAGAGTAGGAGTAAACGGGTCCTTTTCACAATGGCAGGCAGTGACTAGTGGGGTACCGCAAGGCTCAGTGCTGGGACCCCAGCTATTTACAATATATATTAATGATCTGGATGAGGGAATTGAAGGCAATATCTCCAAGTTTGCGGATGACACTAAGCTGGGGGGCAGTGTTAGCTGTGAGGAGGATGCTAGGAGACTGCAAGGTGACTTGGATAGGCTGGGTGAGTGGGCAAATGTTTGGCAGATGCAGTATAATGTGGATAAATGTGAGGTTATCCATTTTGGTGGCAAAAACGTGAAAGCAGACTATTATCTAAATGGTGGCCGATTGGGAAAGGGGGAGATGCAGCGAGACCTGGGTGTCATGGTACACCAGTCATTGAAGGTAGGCATGCAGGTGCAGCAGGCAGTAAAGAAAGCGAATGGTATGTTAGCTTTCATTGCAAAAGGATTTGAGTATAGGAGCAGGGAGGTTGTACTGCAGTTGTACAGGGTCTTGGTGAGACCACACCTGGAGTATTGCGTACAGTTTTGGTCTCCAAATCTGAGGAAGGACATTATTGCCATAGAGGGAGTGCAGAGACGGTTCACCAGACTGATTCCTGGGATGTCAGGACTGTCTTATGAAGAAAGACTGGATAGACTTGGTTTATACTCTCTAGAATTTAGGAGATTGAGAGGGGATCTTATAGAAACTTACAAAATTCTTAAGGGGTTGGACAGGCTAGATGCAGGAAGATTGTTCCCGATGTTAGGGAAGTCCAGGACAAGGGGTCACAGCTTAAGGATAAGGCGGAAATCCTTTAAAACCGAGATGAGAAGAGTTTTTTTCACACAGAGAGTGGTGAATCTCTGGAACTCTCTGCCACAGAGGGTAGTTGAGGCCAGTTCATTGGCTATATTTAAGAGGGAGTTGGATGTGGCCCTTGTGGCTAAGGGGATCAGGGGGTATGGAGAGAAGGCAGGTACGGGATACCGAGTTGGATGATCAGCCATGATCATATTGAATGGCGGTGCAGGCTCGAAGGGCCGAATGGCCTACTCCTGCACCTAATTTCTATGTTTCTGAGGGGCCCTACTCTCTCTCTCTCCGACAGTAAATTTCCCATAACCAGTGCCCATTCTTATGCTGAACTGAATTCTGCGGCCTACATCAGGATGCCCATTTCTGGAAAGCAACTTGTTGACTCTAACCATTTTGATGTATAATATATTTTGGCCGGATGACAAAACAGATCAAAATAAATTTAAATGTGATTGTCCTCCAAAATCTTCATGTGTTAGATTATATTGCAGCATTAACATACCACATTTGGAATTGCCAAATGCACTTCAGCTTTTAAAAACGGAGCAAATTCTTCAATGTTTGAGGGCCCATATTCTCTTCTGATTGTTGCACTGAATAAAATAAAACATGTACATGTAAAGTAAACATTAAAAAAGAATAAGATAATGTGACAAGAATCAACCTTCTTTAACAATGTATAGTTTTCCTTAGACAATTTTCCAAAGATTACATTGCCAGTAAATAAACATAACCACAGAATGCAATTTCTGGAAATACTATGAAAATATTATGAGATTTCAACACTCTGCTTTTATAAATATAGTATTAGGTCCTTGTCCTTTTGTCGTTTATTATTCATTTTACCTTTACTGTCATGCCATAAACTGATCTATTATTTCTTAACTTGCATTATCCATGGGCTATGTGTATTAAACCAGATTTATAATAACATTTTAATTATTATCAGATACATTCTAACCTATATATTTCACATTTTAACAATGAGAGAGAATTTTAAATGATTCACAGAAGTATACAGAATGAAGCAAGTTGGTGTTTTTTGAAACAGCAGTTCTGTTTTGGTTCTGGATCGTAGATCTTGTCCATAACCTGTAAATTCCTCATCCTTCTCAGAACCTCCATTACTACAGGAATGAACTACTATTGCCATTTCAGGAACATAAAACTTTATAGCCAAAAGGATTTATCTTCATCTCCTCTCCAAATGTTCCGCGGAAAGACACCCAATAAAGCTACCGAAAGGCCTAATGAACCACCATGGCCTAAAAATCCATCAGGCGAGAATGAAATGCTCGGAAATGGAGAAAGAGGTGCAGCGCACAGGCCTTGAACCTGGTGAGACGCAGGAGGAGCCCGGCCAGGACTCACCCCACAGAGCCCAGTCCCTCCACGCACTAGAATCTCCCAACCCCTGCAGAGTAGTTATTAAGATGGCTGATCCGTGGGCGGTTGCTGCTGGGTCGCAAGTCGGGGCTTCATCAACCCTGGCTGGGTCGCCTGGGCGAGGGTGCCTGATGTTGTGAGACCCGAAACACCCGATGACCCCAGATCACATCACTAAGGATGCGTCCCAGCACATCTAGAAGATGTATAGTTTTCACACAGACTACTTAAAATTTATAGCCAATGGTTAATACCCTACTCACCAGTTGAACAGCCTCTCCCTGTCAGACATTTGGTGTTCCTAAATATTTGTATTAGTCGTCTCTTAACCTTAGAGACATAACAGAGAAACCAGTAGAAGGAATAAACCACTTGACACTTTCAGCCTGTTCCACCATTCAGTGATAATTTCCTATTGGGGGGAGAGAGGGGTGGACGTTGGGGTGGGAGGGGGGAGGAGAGGGGAGAGAGGAGTGGGAGGGGAGCAGAGGGAGAGAGGGGGGGGGAAGGGAGGAGGAAAGAGGGGTGCGGGAGTGGATGAGAGAAGGTGGGGGTGGGGGAGAGAGGGAGGGGAGGATGGAACGGAGGGAGGAGGGAAGGGGAAGAGTGTGGAGGGAGGGGGAGAGGGGTAGGGGGAGAGAGGGGGAAGAGTGTGGAGGGAGGGGCAGAGCGGAGAGAGGGGTTAGAGTGGGTAGGGAGAGCGGGAGAGGCGGGAGTAGAGGGTGGGGGGGAGATGGGGAGGGAGATGTGGGGGAAGATAAGTGGAAGAATGGGGAGGGGGAGAGGTGTAGGGGGAGTGGTAGAAGAGGGACAGAGGGGTAGGAGAAGGGGTGGGGGAGAGAGGGGATCGAGGAGGAAGGGGAGGGGGGAGAGAGGGGTGGAGGAGAGAGGTAAAGGGGTGGGGGGGGGGGGAGAGAGGGAAGGGGGTTGGGGAGGAGGGGGAGAGGGGTGAGGAGAGGGGGTGAGGAGGAGAGGGATGAGGAGAGAGGGATGGAGAGGGAGAGAGAGAGAGATGGAGAGGGAGAGAGGGATGAGGAGAGAGGGAGAGGGGGGGGGGAGGGATGGGGAGGGGGGAGAGAGGGGAGGGGGAGAGAGAGGGGGGGGGAGAGAGAGGGCGAGAGGAGAGAGGGAGGAGGGGGAGAGGGAGGAGGGGGGGGGGGGGGGGAGGGGGGGGGGGGGGGGGGGGGGAAGCAGGGGGGGGGGGGGGGGAGGGGGGGGGGGGGAGAGGGAAGAAATAGGGGGGAGGGAGAGTGGAAGGGGGAGGGGTAGGGACAGTCCATCTGTTCCCCATTCCCTTTCACCCCCAATCCTCTTTCTCTATTCCCACACACGTGATGATGAAGTGCTGCGTCACACTAACCACCTGTGTCTATTGGGTCTGTTCCTCCAAAGCACGGTTGTGGGGTGGGAATCTGGCTGGGGCTGGGGCTGGTGCAAAGGCATATGTAAATGGATCCAGACCGATTGGACATCTGGGAGCATTGGGTATTGTGACATCACATGACGGGAACGAATCAAAAGGCAGAAAGACAGCCGGACGGACGGCAGGCGGCAGCCACACTGTTTTAAATATAGACTAGACCAAGTGCAGACCTGTTGGGTCTGTTTTCCCAACGCGCGTTGGGGGTGGGGGGGGGGGGGGGGGGGGGGGGGGGGGGGGGGGGGCTGCGGCATTACACTCACACTAATCACCCCTCAAACACACAGGTGGGGGGAGGGGAGGTGGGGGGGGGGGGGGGGGGGACGTGGTGGACGTGGTGGGGAGAGGGGGGGAGGGGAGAGAGAGGAGGAGGAGGAAACTGGAAAGATTTGGGAGGGAAAGTAGAGTGGGGTAGGGGTACTACCTTCTGTGGCAGAGAATTCCACAGATTCACCACTCTCTGTGTGAAAAATGTTTTTCTCATCTCGGTCCTAAAAGATTTCCCCCTTTATCCTTAAACTGCTGGCCCTGACGGCATCCCCGGGCGCGTGCTCAGGGCCTGTGCTGCGCAGCTGACAGACGTCTGGACTGACATCTTCAACCTGTCACTCGCCCAAGCAGTTGTCCCCGCGTGCCTTAAAACCACCTCCATCGTGCCGGTGCCAAAACACTCCACTGCGGCGAGCCTCAATGACTTCCGGCCAGTTGCACTTACTCCCATCATCACCAAGTGCTTCAAGAGGCTGGTCCTGGCACACCTCAAAGGCTGCCTACCTCCCACACTGGAGCCCTATCAGTTTGCCTACCGCAAGAACAGGAGTACGGAGGATGACATCTCAACGGCACTTCACTCCGCCCTCTCCCACCTCGACAACAGAGACACTTACGTAAGAATGCTGTTCATCGATTATAGCTCAGCAATCAACACCATTATACCCTCAAAATTGATCACCAAACTCAGCGACCTGGGCATCGACCCCTCCCTCTGCAACTGGATATTGGACTTTCTAACCAACAGACCCCAGTCTGTTAGGATAGACAAGCACACCTCTTCAACCCTCACCCTGAACATCGGCATTCCACAGGGCTGTGTGCTGAGCCCCCTCCTCTACTCCCTCTTCACCTACGACTGCACAACTGTCATCACGTATGCCTCATCAGCAACGTCGATGAGTCGTCCTCTAGGGAGGAGGTCCAGCTCCTAGCAGCATGGCGCACTGACAACAACCTGGCCCTTAACTCCACGAAGACCAAGGAGCTCATTGTAGACTTCAGAAGGTCTAGGGGCAGCACGCACACCCCCATCCACATTAACGGGACGGAGGTGGAACGTGTTTCCAGCTTCAGGTTTCTGGGGATCAACATCTCCGATTAAATCTCTTGGACCCGCAATACCTCAACTCTGGTCAAGAAGGCTCACCGGCGTCTCTTCTTCCTGAGGAGACTAAAGAAGGTCCACGTGTCTCCTCAGATTCTGGTGAACTTCTACCGCTGCAACATCGAGAGCATCCTTACCAACTGTATCACAGTATGGTATGGCAACTGCTTTGTCTCCGACCGGAAAGCACTGCAGAGGGTGGTGAAAATTACCCAACGCATCACCAGTTCCTCACTCCCCTCCATTGAGTCTGTCCAAAGCATGCGATGTCTGCATCGTCAAGGACTGCTCTCACCCCAACCACACACTGTTTCACTGTTTACCCTCCAACCATCCGGGAGGCGCTACAACCATCCGGGAGGCGCTACAGGACCTGCCGGACCAGCAGGTCCAGGAACAGCTTCTTCCCTACGGCTGTTACATTACTTAACTCTGTACCTCAGTGATTGCCAGTCACCCCCCCCCTCCCCCTCCCGACACTCCTTCCACCAGAAACACTACTACGACTGTATGTACGCTCATATTCTATGCCGCTCTTCTAGGGAGATGCTAAATGCATTTTGTTGTCTCTGTACTGTACACTGCACAATGACAATAAAGTTTGAATCTGAATCTGAATCTGAAGGATATGGACCAAACACAGGCAGGTGGGACTGGTACAGATGGGCATGCTGGTCAGCATGGGAAAGATGGGCCTAAGGGCCTGTTTCTATGCTATATGACTTTATCACTCTATGACCTGATCTCACTGTCTTCTATGTCCTTCTCCTTGGTAAGTACAGATACAAAGTAACCGTTTATTACCGTGCCCACATCATTTGACTCCAAGGATACATTTCCTCCTTTATCCTTAATCAGTTCTACCCCACCCTTGGTTACCCTCTTTTATATACATATACATATTATGGCCTCTTAGGTACAAATAATATATAACGGGTCTGTTTCCCCAACGCGCGTTTGCGGGGGAGGGGGGGAGGTGGGGGGTGGCTGCGGCATCACACTCACACTAACTGTAGATGGCTAGTGCATGTGCCTTTAACATAGTGACCTCACCACCCTTAACCACTCCCCTTATTAGGTGTATAATTGCATGCTCCCTCCCTGGTGTCTCGCTCTCTAGCTACGGTGACAGACCACGTACAGCTAGAATAGTAATGATGTGAACAGAATAAAACTACAGTTAAGACAATGTGTTGTTGAGACTTCTTTACATGGTGTCACAGCTGTGACTCCGCGCCTCCTGTTTGCCGGTTTTCTTTTATTTTCTACCCCAGTACCCTTACCCCGATTCCTTCTCTCGTGCCATGGCCAACTCGTGCCGCAAGCCCGACGCGCTTGTATTTGACGAGGACATTGCCCATCGCTGGGATGTCTTCCGACGTGATTTTCAGCATTATGTTACCATCGCCCACCCTGCTGCCACTGCTGAGACGCGAGCATCTCTGCTCCTCAACTTGGCCGGTCCCGACGCCCTGGAACGGTCCGAGTCGTTTGTGTATGCTGCTGGTGAAGATGCCCGCGACCCGGTATGTCTCATTGCTAAGTTCACTGCCTTGTGTGACGTTCCCACCAACTGTATTTTGGAGCGTTTCAAAATGTTTAGCCGTCGGCAAAACCCTGACGAGTCTGTCAATAACTACATCGCCGCTTTGAGGCACCTGGCTCGGCGCTGCCGCCTGGATGCCCTGACCCCCGAACAGGTGACTCGTGATATCCTTGTATACGGCCTCCGCGATGCTAAACTGAGAGCAGAACTTCTCAGGAAGCCTGAACTTTCTCTGGAAGAGGCTCTGCACGCCGCACGCATGGCTGAGGCTGTCGCCTCTACCTTGCCACCCGAGGACCATTCTGTCAACTTTGCCTCTGCCGCCGGCCGGCGGCGGGACGTTGCCCCGCGGCGGCAACAGGGTCCACCCCCACCCAAGTCCGGCGTCGCTCGCCGCTGCCCCAACTGCAACTTTGCTACCCATCAGTTCAACGTGTGCCCTGCCCTGGGGAAGACCTGCAATTTCTGCAGAAAGCTGAACCATTTTTCTGCAGCCTGCCGAGCCCGCGGGAATCCAGCCCCCCCTTTTCGGAGAGTGCCGGTCAACCTTGCTCAAGCTGATAGCGTGCCTGGCTCCGAGCACCTGCCTGATGATCTCACCCTCTCTGATATCAGTTCCTCCGAAGGGGAGGCCAGCGTGTTTTCGCTTCTAGACTCTCATGCTTTGGTTGCAAACCCCTCTGTCCGTGTGACCGTCAATGGTACGACCTTCTCAGCGAAGATAGATACAGGCGCTTTTACGAATGTTATGTCAACAAGCCTGTTTCGTCAGATAAGGTCTGGTGAGAAAGTGTCTGCTGCCCACTCCCGCCTGCATGCATATGGGGGAGCCGTACTCGTTCCCGTGGGAAAGACAACCCTGCACTGCAAGGTCCTGGAGGCCTCTCGGCCCCTCACTTTCTACCTGCTAGACTCCGACAACGTGACCCTGCTGGGCGCCCGAGCGTGCCAGGACCTCGGTTTGGTCTCCTTTCACCGTGACATCCATCAGGTGCAGACCCTCATGGACCCCCTACGTGAGTACCCTGACCGCTTCGATGACAGGCTGGGCAAGCTGCCTAGCTGCTACAAGATTGCTGTCGACTCCAGCATTGAGCCTGTGATCCGCCCGCCACACCGCGTCTCCTTCGCCATGAAGGACAAGGTGAAGTCTGCGTTACTGAACATGGTCTCCATGGGCATCCTGAAAGAGGTGAGCGAGCCCACCCGGTGGGTCTCCACCATGGTGGTGGCGGCGAAGAAGGACAAATCTGAGATTCGCATCTGTATTAACCCCAAGGACCTGAACCTGGCCATCAAGCGCCCGCACTACCCGATGCGCACAGTAGAGGACGTCGCCGCACAGGTTGGCCCGGCCACTGTTTTTTCGGTCCTCGATGCCAAGAGCTCTTTCTGGCAGATACCGCTAGATGAACGTTCTTCCTACCTGACGACCTTCAGCACGCCTTTTGGAAGGTTTCGATTTTTGCGTATGCCATTCGGCATTAACTCTGCCAGCGAGGTGTTCCAGCGGACCATGGAGCAGCTGTTCGCCGGTCTGCCGTGTGCCATAATAGTTGACGACATCCTGGTCTATGGCAAGGACGTGGCTGAACACGACCTGAACCTCCGCAAAGTCCTGGATCGGGCCCGGGACATCAATCTGAAACTCAACCCGAAGAAATGCCGATTCCGCGTTAAAGAAGTCACTTACGTGGGCCACGTCTTTACCGCCTCGGGGCTGAAGCCCGACCCGGAGAAAACTGCTGCCGTCTCTGGAATGTCCCCTCCTACCGATGTGCCCGCTCTGCAGCGTTTCCTGGGCATGGTGAACTACCTGGGGAAGTTTATCCCTGACCTCAGCGAACTGAGTGCGCCCCTGAGGGAGCTCATCAAAAAGGACACTGCCTGGGCTTGGTTCCCGCAACACCAACGCGCCTTTGACGTCCTGAAGTCCCGGCTGATCAGTACCCCCACCCTCAAGTTTTTTGACCTACAGCACCCCATCGTTCTCAGCTGCGACGCTTCCAAGTTTGGACTAGGCGCCGCTTGCCTGCAGCTCCACGACGGCCGGCAGCTGCCTGTGTCCTATGCGTCCCGCACTATGACCCCTGCCGAGCAGCGCTACGCTCAAATTGAAAAAGAACTCCTTGCTGTGGTGTTTGCTTGCTCGAGGTTCAAGGACTACATTCTGGGCAACACCTTCACGATTGAGACCGATCACCAGCCGCTAGTAACCATTCTTAACAAACCGATCCACGCTGCTTCCTCCAGGCTGCAGCGTATGATGTTGCAGCTGCAACGGTTTACCTTTACCATCGTATACCGAAAAGGCAAAGACATGTTCGTTGCCGACACGCTGTCCCGCGCCCCTCTGCCATCCTCTGCCCGCCACCCCTACGAGTCGTCGGACCTAATGGTACTTAATGTCAACTTTGTGCCTTCAAAGCAGATGCAGTCCCTCATTTCCCACACTGCCAAGGATCCTGCCCTGCAGCTACTGTCCGACATCATCATCCAGGGTTGGCCTGAACGCCGTTCCTCCTTGCCGGCCAGTGTAGTCCCGTATTTCCTGGTCCGCGATGAGCTCGTCCTGCACGACGGCGTGGTGGTTAAGGGGCACAAGGTCGTGGTGCCCGAAGCTCTGAGGGTCGCCTATTTTAAGTCTGCCCACAACGGTCATCCTGGGGCCGAGGCCACTCTGTCCAGCGCCCAAGGCCAGTTCTACTGGCCCAGCATGGCCAACGACATCCGGGAGTGGGTCTCTGCTTGCCCTTCGTGCAACAGCCTGGCTCCACATCAACAACGTCAGCCGCTGCTGCAACAACCTGCCCCTGATCTCCCCTGGACGGCGGTCGCTACTGGCATTTTCGAGTGGCGTGGGAAGCACTTCCTGGTCCTCGTCGACTCCTATTCCAACTGGTTTGAGGTCGACCAACTCCACTCTCTCTCCTCCTCGGCTGTCATCGGGAGGCTGCGTCGCCACTTTGCCACTTTTGGCTCCCCTGCTCGCCTCCAATCTGACAACGGCAGCCAGTTCACCAGTGCCGAGTTCCAGCGTTTTGCCTCTCAGTGGAACTTTAAACATTTTACCAGCAGCCCTGAGTACCCGCAAAGCAACGGCTTGGCGGAGCGTGCCGTCCGCAGTGCTAAGGGTTTGCTGGAGCACTGTCGGCTGTCCAAGTCGGACTTCCACCTGGCCCTCCTCAATCTCCGCAACATCTCCCGCGACCCTGCCCTGGGCTCGCCGGCACAGCGCCTGCTGGCTCGCAGAACTCGCCCCCCCCTCCCTGTTGCCCAACAAGCCCTTTCCCCCTCTGTTCTCCCGCCCGCTACTGTCCAGGAGCGTATTGCCGCTAAGCACGACTTGCAGAAGCGCTCCCACGACCACTCCTGCCGCCCCCTGCCACGTCTGTTTCCCGGCCAGATCGTCCGGATGCAGACTGCCTCTGGCCACTCCAAACTCGCCACGGTGGTCGGCGATGCCGGCTCACCACGGTCTTACTTGGTTGACCACGACGGCGTCATCTACCGCCGCTCCCGCCAGCATCTGCTGCTCGTTAACGAGCCCCCACCACCGCCTGCTGCTCCCTTCTCCCCTCCACTTTCCGATTCAGCTCCTGCCGTTCCGCGGTCGCCTCGTTCCCTCCCTTCTCCGTTGATTAAGCCGCCGTCTCCGCCTCCCAGCCCTCGTTCTCCCTCCACCCCGCCGGCGGCTGTGTCCTTGCCCGCTCCAGTATCTTCGCCTGCCGCTTCTCCCCCTTTTTCCCCAGTTCGCTCGCCTGCCCCGGCCCTGGCCGCTCTTGTTCCTGCAGGGGGAGGAGGTGGCGAGCATCGCACCCGGTCTGGCAGGCTGGTCAAGCCGCCTGTCCGATATGGGGATTTTGTTTAGCTCTGTAATCATTGTATGCCTGCTTGTAGCGCATGAGACGTGGTCGCCCAGTCACTATTATATTGCTTTGTTCGAAGAGAAAGGATGTAGATGGCTAGTGCATGTGCCTTTAACATAGTGACCTCACCACCCTTAACCACTCCCCTTATTAGGTGTATAATTGCATGCTCCCTCCCTGGTGTCTCTCTCTCTAGCTACGGTGACAGACCACGTACAGCTAGAATAGTAATGATGTGAACAGAATAAAACTACAGTTAAGACAATGTGTTGTTGAGACTTCTTTACACTAACCACCCCCCAAACACACAGGTGGGAGAGAGGGGGAATAGTGGTGAGGGAGGGGGGAGGATAAGAGTGCGGAAGAGGGGCAGAGGGGTAAGGGGAGTGGTGGGAGAGGCAGAGATGGGTAGTGAAGAGAGGGGGGGGGGAGAGAGGAGTGGGGGTTGGCTTGGGGGGGGAGGAGGGAGATGGGTGAGGAGAGAGGGAGAGGGAGGGGGGGGAGAGAGGTGCGGGAGGGGGTGAGAGAGGGTTGGGGGAGGGGGAGAGAGGAGAGAGGAGAGGGGAGGGATGGAGGGGGGAGGGAGGAGGCAGAGGGGGTAAGAGTGTGGAAGGAGGGGGGGGAGAGGGGTAGGGGTTAGAGAGAGGGAAGAGTGTGGAGGGAGGGGGAGAGCGGCGGAGAGAGGGGGAAGAGTGGGGGAGGGAGAGGAAAGGGAGGGGGGGGGAGAGAGAGGGGTGGGGGGCAGATAAGTGGAAGAATGGGGAGGGAGGGGGAGGTGTAGGGGGAGTGGTGGAAGTGGGGGAGAGGGGGAGGGGAGAGGTAGGATGAGTGGTGGAAGAGGGATAGAGGGGAAGGGGTGGGGGATAGAGGGGAGTGAGGTGGAAGGGAGGGGGGGAGGGAGAGGGGGTGGGGGAGGGAGAGGGGTGGGGAAAGGGGGAGAGAAGGGGAAGAGTGGGGAGGGAGCGGGGGGGGAGGGTGGAAGAGGAACAGGGGTACGGGGTGGGGGGAGGGAGAGGGGAGGGGGGGGGGAGGGGGAGG
Organism: Leucoraja erinaceus; assembly: GCF_028641065.1. Lineage (NCBI taxonomy): Eukaryota > Metazoa > Chordata > Chondrichthyes > Rajiformes > Rajidae > Leucoraja > Leucoraja erinaceus. The sequence goes on from NC_073381.1 coordinate 84,981,012, forward strand.
GGGAGGAGGGGGAGGAGAGGGAGAGAGGAGAGGGAGAGGGAGAGAGAGAGAGAGAGGAGGAGAGAGGGGGATGGAGAGAGGGGGATGGAGAGAGGGGGATGGGAGAGGGGGGGGAGGGAGATGGGGGTAGGGGAGGAGGGAGATGGGGTAGGGGAGGGAGGGAGAAGAGTGTGGAGGGAGGGAGAAGAGTGTGGGAGGGAGGGGGAGAGGGGAGGGGGGGAGAGAAGTGGAAGTGGGGAGGGAGGGAGGGGGAGAGGGGTAGAGGGAGTGGTGGGTGAGGGACAGGGGGAATGGTGGAAGAGGGACAGAGGGGTTGGGGAAGGGGCCAGGAGGTGTGGAGGAGGGGGGGGAGGGATGGGGGAGGGGGGATTAGGGAGATAGGGCAGGGAAGGGAAGGAGAAGAGTGTGGAGGGAGGAGGAGAGGGGTGGGGGGGAGAGGGGTATGGGGGTGGGAGGAGAAGGGGAGGATGAGGGGAGGAGAGAGGGAGAGGGATGAGGAGAGGGAGATGGAGAGAGGGGGGAGGGAGGGGAGGAGGGAGATGGGGTTAGAAGAGGGAAGGAGAAGAGTGTGGAGGGAGGAGGAGAGGGGTGGGTGGAGAGAAAGGATAAGAGTGGGGAGGGAGAGTGGGAGGGGAGAGAGGGGGAGGGAGAGGGGGCAGGGGGAGTTGTGGAAGAGGGACAGGGGGGAATGGTGGAAGAGGGGACAGACGGGTAGGGGAAGGGGTGGGGGGAGAGAGGGGAGGGAGGGGCAACGGAGGGGGGGTGACAGAGGGGTGGGGGGAGAGAGGGGGAGGGGGGTGGTGTAAGAGGGAGAGAAGTGGAAGAGTGGGGAGGAGGGGTAGGGGGGGAGTGGTGGAAGAGGGACAGGGGTAGGGGGAAGGGGGGGGGGGGGGAGAGAGGGATGGGGAGTGAGAGGGGTGAGGAGATGGAGAGGGAGAGGAGAGAGGGGTGGGGAGGCGAGGGAGAGAGGGAAGGGGGAGCGAGGTGTGTGGGGGAGAGGGGAGATGGGGTAGGGGGGTAGAGGGGGAAGAGTGTGGATGGAGGGGAAAGAGTGGGGAGGGGGGGGGAGGGGGGTGGGGGAGAGAGGGAAGGGGGTGGGGGAGAAAGGGAAGGGGGTGGGGGAGAAGGGGGAGGGGGAGGAGAGGGAGAGGGGTGAGGAGAGGGGAGATGGAGAGGGGGGGGGTGGGAGAGAGATGGGGGGGGAGAGGGGAAGGGGAGAGAGAGGAGGGATGGGGAAGGGGAAGGGAGAGAGGGATGGGGAAGGGGAGAGGAGAGAGGGAAGGGGGGAGAGAGGGGGAAGGGAGAGAGAGGGAGAGGAGAGGAGAGGGAGAAGGGGGAGAGAGAGGGAGGGGGAAGGGGAGAGAGGGATGAGAGGATGGGGGAAGGGGAGAGAGAGGGATGGGGAAGGGGAGGAGAGAGGGATGGGGAAGGGGGAGAGGGGGGGATTGGGGAGAGGGGAGGGAGGGGAGAGGGGGGGAAAGAGTGTGGAGGGAGGGGGAGAGGGGTGGGGAAAGGGTGAGAGAAGGGGAAGTGGGGAGGGAGGGAGGGGGAGTAGTTGAAGATGGAGGGGGGGGGGGAGAGAGGGAAGGGGGGTGGGGAGATAGGAAGAGGAGTGAGGAGAGGGAGAGGGGTGAGGAGAGGGAGAGGGATGAGGAGGGAGTTGGAGAGAGAGGGGGGAGGGGAGGAGGGAGATGGGGTAGGGGAGGAGGGAGATGGGGCAGGGGAGGGAGGGAGAAGAGTGTGGAGGGAGGAGGAGAGGGGTGGGGGGAGGGGGAGTGGGGAAAGAGTGGGGGGGGGGGGGAGAGAAGTGGAAGAGTGGGGAGGAGGGGGGGGGAGGGGGAGAGGGGTAGGGGGAGCGGTGGAAGAGGGACAGGGGGAATGGTGGAAGAGGAGGGACTGAAGGGGGGTAGGGGAAGAGGCCGAGGGGGGGGAGAGAGGGAAGGGGGGCGGAGGAGAAGGGAGAGGGGGTGGGGAGGAAGAGAGAGGTGTGGAGTAGTGGGGGAGGGAGGGGAGGGGATTAGGGAGATAGGGCAGGGGAGGGAGGGGGAGAGTGTGGAGGGAGAAGGGGGGGGGGGGAGAGAGGGATGGGGGGGTGGGAGGAGGAGGGGAGGAGGAGGGGGGGGGAAGAGGGAGAGGGATGAGGCGAGGGGGAGAGAGGGGGGAGGGAGATGGGGTAGGGGAGGGAGGGGAGAAGAGTGTGGAGGGAGGGGGAGAGGGGTGGGGGGGACAGAGGGGAAAAAGAGTGGGGAGGGAGGGGGCGGGGGGAGAGGGATAGGGGTAGTGGGTGAAAGAGGGACAGGGAGAATGGGGTGGAAGAGGGACAGAGGGGACAGAGGGGCAGGGGAAGGGGTGGGGGAGAGAGAGGGGAGGGACGGGAAACACTCCATCTGTTCCCCATTCCCTATCACCCCCAATTCACTTTCTCTATTCCCACACACGTGATGACGCGCTTCGACACAGGCTGCGGGGGAGGGGCTGGGGCTGCTGCAAAGGCATATGTAAATGGATCCATTCCGATTGGATATCTGTGAGCATTGGGCATTGTGACATCACACAATGGAACGTTCACCAACATTCTATGGCTGAGGGCTGTTTTTTGGGGGGTTTTTAGGGGGGGGGGGAGAAGATTTTATTTAAAATGTGTACATAAACACGACAAAATTTAATCAGGAGCGGTTACTTGGAATGGAAAGTGAAATCTCTACTGAAATGGAAAAAATCTGGGCGTTTCTGCATCTGGTGTTGGCGTGGCAACGAATCAAAGGCTGGCAGCCACAAGTCAGGCACAAACACAGCCGGCCAGAAGCCAGCCGGTCAGTCGGCCACAGAGTTTTATATTATAGATGGAAGATATATGTAAATACTAGACCAAGTGCAAACCCGTTGGGTCTGTTTCCCCGGATGGCTTTGCTGGGCGGAGATCATCCAACAGTTTGGCCAACGCCAACTGCTGTCATGTGCTGAGAATATTCAGAAACATCCGAAATGGAAGTGTGGAGATAAAACTACATGATAATGAGTGGGAACACATTACCCATAGAATAATAGGAAATATTAATGTTGAATATATCTTCCATGAAGATAACAGAATATTGAGATAATGATTTCAAAGTCATGGATTTGCAGTAGGTTTGGGTATCTGCCAATACAAGCTTCTTCTTCGAGTCCGTTGCAATCTCAGATGTCGTTCTGCCAGTACCTGACGCAGGTCACAGCTGGTCGAGTCGGTTCAGCCAGGTCCTGGGGGCTGCACTGGGGGGCGTCGTCACACTCCAGTAGGTGGGACATTGTCTGTACTGCTCCACAGCTGCATGTGTCTTCTGCCTGGTAGTTCCATGCTTTCATAAGTGCTTTGCACCTCCCCTGCTCCACTCGTAATCTGTTGAGGGTCTTCCAGGTTGGCCATGGGAGGTCGTGCCCACTGGCGAGGCATTCAGTCGGAGTGATTCCTCTCTCCATCCACTCGTGGGCTCGTGTGTTGAACTGGTTCCATTCATCTTTCCAGATGTTGGTCCTTGCTGTTTCTTTGGTTGTCTGGAGAGGTGGGACTGTCTGCAAGAAACTGGCTCTAGATTTCAGTCGGGGTGGAGGTGCTGTGTGTCCGTGCAGGGGGTGCCTGGTATCAATCTCCTGTGCTCTCCGCTCATCTTGGGCGACGATGCATCACTAACCTGCATCCACCTATCACTTGCCAGGCTTTGTCCAGCCTTCAACCAGCTTCCTTTGCCCCCCACCACAATCAGTCTGAAGAAAGGTCCCAAGCCAAAATATCACAAATCTATGCTCTCCAGAGATGCTGCCTGACCCACTGAATTACTTCAGCCCTTTGTTTCATTTTCGGTAAAGCAGTATCTGCAGTTCCTTGCGTCTCCTTGTTAATAGGAGCCGCTTTAGTGCATTATCAACAAAATCTTCCATCATTTGCTGAGGATAGAAAAAACACTTTTGGTAGTATTTAGCTGTGTTGGATTTGTCCCACGTTTTGTGTACTGAACATACCTTAACAATTTTCTACTTTGTCAGTTAAATAGCAGTGTTAAAACCATACTAGTGCGACTCAGATAGCAATTAAGCTAGTTCTGGAGAATCATATTATTGCCTAGATTTGTTTGGCTCCAACACCTTCGCTGTATTCAGTGCTCTCAGATGGTTCTTGTTATGTAATACGAATCAAAATAGCTGAAGGCAGACTTTGTGATGATGAGGATCTCAGGGAAGCCGATATCCATCATTCACTTGGTACATGTCATTTGGTTGAATATAATTGATAATGCTTCCGTCTTGTTGTTTGCTTTCACATGTTGGTCCCTACAACCACCCTGGATTGCAAAGTTATGGCTGTCTTTTCCCCCTAATTGTCCACCTCCTTTTATGACTATATGTGACAGCAGTGCTCAACTTTCATCATATCAGATGATTGTGGGATTGCATAGTTCTGGAGTATTGCAAACTATCTTTGCTGGTAATATAATCCCTCCTGCTGCTTCATGTTCCTACATTGAATATGGGACACCAATTCAAAAGCATTTTCTTGCCTGTATTACATTGCAAGGCTTAGACACAATATGTTTGCAATTACATTAATTCATGGTAACTTCCTCAAAAAGCAGATTGCAAAGTCCTTGTTTTCAGTTCCAGAAACTTAATGGTTATAATTATGTGTGGAGGTTTGACTGCTTTAAAAAAATCTTTACGCACATTAACTTTAATCTTGAACACGACTCACTAGTGTGACTCACTTCCAAAACAAGGAACATGGTTTTCTTTTGATTAAAACTTAAAGATCATATTTTACAGTTTGCACAAAAGAACCTGAACACATTCAGTTTCTATTTTGGATTTGTAATATCCTTGCCTTCTGAGCTTGTTCAACCATGGTTCACGTTATTTACCAATATTTATTAAAAAAATACAGCAAAACGATACTTACAAGAGGATTCTTCTTTTCAGAAAGTCTAATGTCAGAGATGTAGATTTCACGAAAGCATCAATTAAATGATGGGTAAAAAATGTATAAAACTCCTTCACATCCTAGATTGCCAAAGATAAATAAAATAAGAGTCCTGAAAGATGAAGAACCAGTTTCTTATGAATATTATTATGTATGACTAATATATGTTTAACAATACTGATTAGTATAATAAACACTTCAATATCTTCAAAATGTCTTGCGGATTTGAATATGACTCCATTGGCTTCAGTTTCTTGACATGCTTTCTGGAGAGAATGACATAGAGCTCTTCTGATTTACTTTGCTTCGCAGTGGGTTTAGCTTGATCATTATGTTTTCACCATTGTCATCAAATCATTTATCTTCTTTGTTTGAGAACAGCCACATGTAAACATCTCTCGCAATTTTGGCAAGATCATTTGTAGGTGCGAACCAAAGTTGGGAGTTCCAGGCAGGGTTATAATCCATTGCAGGCACGGAAATCGCTATCAAAATATGGAGGGAACCGGGGGACGGCACACAGTTTTTTGGCGGCTGCGCGCGCATGTGCACACTCACACACACACGTAAGGCTTCGGAGGCTCAATCCAGCGCTAAATGCAGCTCAACTCTGCCTGTCTCGCCGAGTTAACCTACAGCCCTGCCTGGACTGACGGGACACCAGTGCTGCTTCTCCGCGCTGGTCATATTTCCTGCAAGTCCAGGCAGGTTAACCTGGCAGGACAGGCAGAGTTGAGCTGGGTTTAGCGCTGCTTCTCTGTGCTGGCTTGTGGGCCTAGAGGAACCGCTCCCATCTGACTCCCGACCTCTCTGGCCACCCGTGGGTGGGGGGGTACCCGGGTGGGGACGTGACAGCGCCGAAGAACCGGCCGGGATCGATCCTGCCTGCGGATAAGGCGCAGGTCTGTGCCACGTCTCCCTCCTCCAATCACGGCTCTCTATCCTCAGTCCCACACCCCACCTACTCCTCCAATGGTCGCGCTGAATCATCATGTCCCGCCCCCCCACCTACTCGTCCCTCCTCCAATGATCGCGCTGAATCATCATGTCCCGCCCCATAGCCTGATCAACGTCTCTCTCGTCCAATCGGCATCCTCAATCAGCAGTCCCACCCCACTGTCTCGCGGAAAGCGGAGATTTCACCGGGTTTAAAAACCAGGATTACAAAAACTTGGGGGGGGGGGGGGGAGGGATGACCCCCACCTCTCATAACAGAGGGGAGACGTGTCCCCCCTCCCCCCCCCAACCCCCCCCCCCCCCCCCCCCCCCCCCCCCCCCCCGGGATTTCAGCCCCTGATCCATTGGATCATCCAAGTACCCGAGGAGTCCTGAAATGCCTGATATTCCTTGTTGCTCAATCCTGGCACAAATAGCTTCATACAGTTTTCTGCCAGGTTAATCAGCTAACTCGGATACCAGCTGTAATTCAATTGCAGATGAGAAAAAATGTCTGCATGAAAGCGCATTAAGCACTGCTGGTATGACATATTTCAGTTCAAAAACTGCCTTAGCAGAGCCAACATTAAATTCCAATGTGTTTTGCAATCAAGGATCAATGCCATCTCATTTCCTTTTTCACATTTGACTATATTTTGCAGTAAATTATTCTCACGAATGATTTGCAGAAGAACAGCAATTTTGGGGATTTTTCCATATCAATGCAACAATGTTGTCAGCAAGTTGAACATCAGCATCCGCGGATTGATCTTCAACTCATGTGCCGATGAAGTCATCATTACCTTTGTCCTCATCATAGGACTCCTCACTCTTCCCTTTTTCATAGATGTTGTCCTCTTCATTCTTATCTCCATCACCATCAGCCAAAGACCTTGTCAGTGTGATGTAAATTGAGACACGTGGAGTGTCGATTTCTTTTTGAGGTCCACTCATCTAAAGTGAATGAAAAGCGGCACCCAGATTCCAGTATTTCTTTCAGTTCTTGCTGGATTTCTTCCAGAATTTTTGTGCTTTCTAGCCATTTTTGGTGTGAACCAAATTGATTTTGATTTTGACCAATGGAATTCTATCTAAAGCTGTCAAATGTACAATGACAAACTCAATTGTTTCTGCTGATTTAATCTTGAAATGCAAAAGCAACGTTCCCAGATTTGTGCAAGATGGAATGCCAAATGACATGTTTGAAGTCACAGGGTCGAATTTGAAGGCAAATTGGGTTCCAGATGATATTTGAATGCTGATGGGGATAGCTGATATTTGAAAGATGTTTCACAATGCTTTCACTTCACTAAATTCCTATTGTTTTTGTTCACAAGAAATATGCACCAACTGTCCGACTTACCTTGAAAATCAAGCCAGTTATTCAACATTTTGGTGTTCAAAATTTTCTGAACGCATTTAACTGATTGAGCGTGCTTACATTTTTGCTTAGCTTTACTGGATAAACTGGCTTAAAAGTTCAGAAACATTTATTTACAAAACAAGGAATTCTCACACCATCCTATTCTATTATTTCCTAAGCTTTAAAAAAAAAAGTTGAGCTGTTGATGTGCTTTCTTGGTCATTGTTTTAATATGATTGATCCAGGACAAATTGCTAGTGGTGACTGCCTGTCCGTCCATCCTTGTTTGTTTGTGAGTGTGTGCCTGTGATTCATGCCCTGAATTACGCCAAAACTATCTATCTATACTTGTTTGTTTGTGAATGTGCGTGCGTGTGTGTCTGTGATTCATGACCTGAATTACGCCAAAACTGTACACGATAACACAACATTTTTTGGATGACCTTACTCACCATTGTCCTATGGTGTCACGTATCAAGTTTCGTTCAGATTGATATCATATTTTACAAGTTATTCACATTTTTAACTTTACAAAACCCCACTTTTGAAAAAAAATATTTCATCTGCACTTGTCAGTTAGCGGCTATGATGTCACAATGGGATCTGATTTACATAAACTGCTCCTCACCAGTGTACCACTGGGAGTTAGCAGCGTACGACGTCACAATAGGATCTCATTTACATAAATTGCCCGTCAACAGTTCCACCATGTGCAATGAGAGATGCAATGACTGTCTGACCAATATCTCTCTAAACATTTCCTATTCATGTACATGTCCAATTGCCTTTTAAATGTTGTTGAAGTACCTGCCTCAATTACCTCTTCTGGCAGGTCCTTCCATATTCCACATACCCACCATCCTTAATGTGAAAACTGCCCTTCTGGCGCTTGATTCTCTTACTCTGGGTAAAATGTTAGGTTTAAATTAGTGACCTACATCATTCATACAGAATGATTGCTTTTCCATTATTTACATAATGAAACATTAAAATTGAATGTAAAGGCCCTTGTGTTTCTTTTTCTCAATTAGATATTCCATAACAAGTATTTTTTACCTTTTCAAACTCTTCATCTTTTTTGATTTGTTCGATATTTGCTTTAACAGTCGAATGAGTCTTCATAGTTAAAGTTTCTTCTTCAGGTTCTTCCGTAAAAAAAACTCGTCTACGCTCTAGGTTAGAAATATGTAAGTCCAAGGCATAAGGTTTTAAATAATACCACATAAACCATACCGAGTGTACAATGTTGCATTAATACCTTTGTCAATAACTGTTAAAGCAAATTGGTTAGGACAATTCCTCAAGTTAAATGTGAACAAGAAAGATAGAGTTCACTTTGAAATAAATTGAGAAAATACTTGGAAAACTCATCCAGGTCAGGTGGTATCTGTGGAGGGAAGAAAAGCATGAAAAACAATATATGTTTTCAATTTGAAACCAGTTCTGAAATAAGAAATCATAACTTTTGCACTGGATTTCCTGCTACCTGTGGGATGATGACAAAGCATTAATCATATTATTTAAAATAAACTGCAGTTGCCTGGAAAGTTGGACTACAATGTGAAAATTTTGTTTAGCATTTTAACTTCCAGAAATTGTAGCAACAATATGAATAATTCAATGGTTCAATTGAACTCCTGGAGTGTTCACTCCTCTTTAGCTACAGGATTAGTACCAGTGACATGGTGGTCTGGTAAAATGCAGTCCAGATACCTACCACTCTCTATTTAAATAATTGCCCAACAAATCTCCTTAAAAGTTCCCCCTCACCTTAAATCTATGCCATCTAGTATTTGACATTTCCACCTTGTGAAAAATGTTTTGACTGTCTGCCCTATCCATGTCTCTCACGATTTTATATACTTCTTGCATGCCTCCCCTGAACCTCTGATGCTTCTAAGAAAACAATCATTGTCCAGCCTCACTTTATAGCAAGTACCTTTTAATCTAGGCAGCACCCGGTGAACCTCTTCTGCACCCACTCCAAAGCCTCTGCATCCTTCCTGCAATGGAGTGACCAGAACTGCATAATTTAACTCCTAATGTGACATAACTAAAGTTTTATAAAGCTGCAACATAATCTCCAGACTCTTACACTTAATGCCTTGACCGATGAAGCCAAGCATATCGTACACCTTCTATATCACTCCATCAGTTTGTATTGCTACTTTAGGGAATTATGGACTTGGAATCCAAGATCCCTCGGTACTTATATGGTCTCAAGGGTCTTGCCATTGACTGTATACTTTCTCCATCCAGTCAACCACCCAAAGAGTAGCACCTTACTACCAATTTAGATTAAACTATCTGCCATTTCTCCACCCATATCTATCACTGATCTAAATCCTGCTGTATCATTTGAAAGCCTTCCTCATTCTCTGCAACTCCACCAGTTGTTGTGCCATTTACAAACTTAATTTCTTTGAGACCAGAGGCTTGATGGCAACTCTCAAACACCTACTCATACACCTTACCCTTCCATATATATGGACCATAACCCCGCCAACAGTCATCAGAACATTGTCCCCCATACCATTACAGTCCTCATCACTTCAGGAGATGGCCCCTCCACAGCTTTCACCCCGATAGTTCCCCAAACCCGCACTGCCCGCTTCTATCTCCTACCCAAGATTCACAAGCAGGACTTCCCTGATTGCCTCTTTGTTTTTGCCTATTGTCGCCCCACTGAATTTATTTTCTCAATCAATCTATCAATCAATCAGATTTATTCACACAATACACAATAAAAATTTAACACAAACACCCACCACAGCATTCTTCACTTGTGGTGCAAGGCACAAAGTACAGTCAGTCCTCCTCCTCCATTGATCCCCCGTGGTCGGGGCCATAACGTCCGCAGTCGCCGCTGCGGGCAGCCAGATGTACAGGCTCTCTCTTCTGGAAGTTAAGTCACAAATCGGTGCTTCCCTAGATGATGTAGGCGACGGGTCGGAGTTCTTCTCCAGGGATCCCTGGCGAGGGATCCCGCTCCGGATGGCAAGTAAGTCTACGCTGCGCCCGCGGCTTCAAGATGTTGAAGGCCATGGGCCGGCGGTCAGAGCTCTTCTCCTCCGGGTATCCCCACCAAGGGATCGCATGCTCCGGCCGCCGCGCCCGCGGCTAGAAGCTCCGCAGACCGCGACTTCAGGCTGCAACAGTCCGCGGGCCAGCGATCGGAGCACTACCTTCTGGCGACCCCGGCATGGGTTTGCCCCGCTCCGCAATGAAATGTCCTTGCTGCGCCCCGGGCTGAAGCTCTGGGCCCGATTCCGGGAAAGGCCGCACCAATCCTTGAGGTAAGGCCGCGAGGGAGACGACATAGGAAAAGTCGCCTCACCTTGGTGGAGGCGACCAAAAGCGGTCCCCCCCCCCCACCCCACCAAGAGACACTAAAATAGTAAGATTAAACGAGAACTTACCAGTTTGAAGTTTGATCTTTATTTTATGAGGAGTTACGATGAGGGATTACGTGAATAAGGCCATTTCAGCCGCACGTGCGTCAATCTTCAAAGCAGCGGTGTGAAATCACAGATAATAATAGTGACTGAAGTATGAGAGTAAGATAAAAGAAGACTAGAACTACCAGATGATCTTAATGAGGGCTGGGAGCGGAGGGCACGTAATCCCTCATTGTAACTTCTCATAAAATAAAGATCAAACTTCAAACTGGTAAGTTCTCGTTTAATCTTACTATTTTACTTCGGAGTCACGTGAGTGACTACGTGAAGATTTCAAAGCTCTGTGATTTCATGCCGTGAGAAACCAAGTCTACACAACCACAACTGTCTCATTGACAAATGAGGGAAAACATTCATAATGCATACAGTCATGACATAGATGTAAACATGCTGATGCTGTTAAATAAGCAATAACAATAATCACATCTCTCATCCGGATGGAACCTATAACGGAACATAAAATAAATTGAGAAATACCCCTGGTCTGGCAACGGGTTATTATAACATGTTTGATATTTTTGTTCGTTTGACCACGCTACAGCCGTTAGGATGTGGTCCAGTGGAACATAATTAACCCTTGCAGCCCTGGTGGAGAGAGATCCCGATCAGTATCTACTCCTGCATAACTCAACTCAGTTTTAACACCTGGCAAGATCTGAGCAGATAGGTTCCTATAACGTCTTTTGTAACTAACAATCGTAGTTAGCTCAGAGTCTAAAAGGCTCTTGGTGACCTTGACGTATTGTTGTATATGTGTGTCCCCACATAACGAAAGGTCCCTGTGTATGTCTTGAACTATCTTGAGACCTGCTCTGCTTAAATTAATTATGGCATAAAATATTATGCATATATTCTCAGATATAACCATCCTCTCCCGTCACAATAATGTAGCGAGTGACCTGTTGCGCTAACCAGCGGCAGGAGGATAACTACCTAATGAGGTCCGATCGAAGCTAAGAATGTAGCTAAGAACCCCCTGGCAAAATAATGTTAACGCAATGTCAATCTCTCATACTGCATTGTACTTGTCCTGGGAAACTTGTGTAACAGATATCCTTTACTTAACTCGATATCCGAGGTGAACCCAACAACTTGGACCTTGTTAGCTGCAATAAATCTGATGGAAAGCACCTTGGCACAGTTAATGACCTTATAACTCAATATTGTCAAAGACCATTTAAATGAACTACAATAGCTCAGAATCTGTACCATTTAAATGTAACATGAGCGTTAAACAAACACTTCCCATCTCCTGAAGCAGCAAACTACTGCTTTTTATACTATTCCAGCACTGTGAGTACTTACAAAATAGGTGTGACAACCCAAGCCGTAAACAGTCAATTGAGAATCTGTGGAACATATATTGATTTTATCATGCAACGGCTGACCTCCCAAGTCACAGCCTTAATCAGCAAGTTACTTTTAAAATAACCATATAAGACTGCATTATTATTATTCCTGACAAATCGGGAATCAAACTGCATAGGCTAATTCCACAGCTGGTATCTAAAGCTGCTCTTGATGACATTATTTCAAGACCCAACTCACAAAGCAAATTGGACAATTGGACAAAACATAAAATACCATTCCTCATGCTTGTAGCGAGAATGTATCTTTCGCCACTGTTATGCCACACATTTTTGCAACTTTTGAATTAGCATGAAAACAACATATCCATATTCAGTGTTGCATTGAATCAGAATTTCATAAATACTGTGTGGTCCAACACCCATTCTGTGTTGTCATTGATCTGTACTTAATGATACTCCAGTGGCAAAAGAGATTATGTACCTTTTACCGGATCTTTTACCTGATTGCACCCTCGTGTTTATCATATGCCACATCATAGTGTATCAACATGAAGTTGAGCATGCACCTATGCATATTCACTCAATCACTCTTTAACCCATAAAATGCACTTAGGGTCTATAGATAGTTGATACGAATACTGAAGAGTTAATAGCTCATTACAAATCTCCTGCACCTCCAACTAGAGATGACATTCCCATGTTCCCACCTTCAGCCATAACATCTTTCTGCAATATAATGACATATTTATTGATCAACTATTGGAGCAATGCTGAATACTGTTTGTCCATCATAGTGACTTTATTAGCTTCAGCTGGTAATAGCAAATTTGTATTATCAATGACCTTCATGACCCTTATAATTTGCCATTAAGCATGCTGTCTGTTCTCCCACTTGCCAGCTGCATCACATCTCTTACATTGCCAGTTAGTCTAATGAATAGAAACTGCTTTATAACAACAAGGCTGTTCCAGGTTTCTATTGACTCCAACCTGTTGCCCAGGGCGGAGTCACAGGCCAACCATCCATTTGATAACAACCTAATTTACTGGATAGGAGAGAACAATTTCTCAAGTAGCTTGAAACTGAGTGGATTTTAGCCAAATACAGCGTCAAAATATAATCCAGACAATACATCACAAGTGTTTTTGAACTCTGAGTAGTCCTTTGAATGATTTATTGTTATCATACTTGTAGATCAGTGCATGTTCCCTTAACCACAGTGACCTCCCCATTACTAACCACTCCCCATTGTCTCCAGTATAATTGTAGTGTCCCCACCTCTAGCTCGCTCTCTAGCTCCAGTGATGACCACGGACAGCTACAGCCTAGTGTTAACTCTCAGTTAATAAACAGTTACAGTGAAAAGACTTGTGTGTGCAGTAAGTCGTTTTACAATACTGTTAAATTGCCTCATCATAGCAATGCCTTCAAATATCTCTGATGATCATTGTACATGAAAAACCCTATGAAATCAGTTTGATCACCCTTCTTTCATAATGAACAGGCCACACCTGCCATCATTTCGAATCTGCCCTGAACCGCAACTCTAGCCCGGTTCCGATAATTCTCACATGTCCCAAGACAACTCTTGCCATAATTCTGACCTTGCCTTGAAAGACAATTCCCCATATCTCCGAGCCTGTCTCGAAGGCAACCTGGCTAAAATACTGGACCTGGCTCAATACTCTTCTGGCCAAATTCCAACCTTCTTGGAATACTAGTATTGTCCAGTTTACCTGGTTAAAATGCCTGAGTAGATGACAATGTCTCAATCATTTGTGTATTGCACAACCAATTGTAAATCTTACCAACTTATTCATGGTCACTTAGTTGTAGAGTAACTCTGGTCAGCTTTAATGCTGCTACCAGCTTCAGTGAACCACTTCCTGCCGATGAAGCTGTGGGGTGCGTTTTCCCCTAAACTATGAATCCTTACTCGTCATTGGCCCAATTGGTCCAACAGTTTATGCTTCGCCCTTCAGGTTTTGCCTGTGGAATAGGTCTTACCTGAATAGAATATTCGGCGGGTGGCTGTAACATCCCCTGATAGCGGTGTTCTCTACATTGTGTTGGGATGGCAACCTTGCTGCCAGGAATCATACCTCTGACATGTGCCCTTCATCCCTTGAGGTATGCTCCACGCTATACCCTCAGCCTCGGCATCAGATTACACTGACCAGGCATGGTCTCCTCCTCCATAAGGGAGACATTAAGCAGCCCTACTACAATGCGCTGCTGGCATGGCCATTCCAACAGGCCCACCCTTCAGGGTCAGAAAATGCCCCGGTAAGCTCACCTCCTCCATGAGGGAGACATCATACAGCCCTACTACAGGTGCTGCTGCCATACATTTAAGCAGCCCTGTTACAAAGCGCTGCTGACACGGCCTAGAGCAATAGGCCGGTACTGCCATAGACTCGGCATCCCCATTATGCAGCCCTGTTACAAGGCGCTGCTGGCAAGGGCTCTCCCATCTGCCCAACACTACTATATCTCCTGATGTTATATCTTGAGCCTCCTCTCAATGAGGCTCCATCCTGGTCAACTTCCACAATATTAATTTTACCGGAAGGGAACCCTCCCGGCACCAGGACTGACCACTTGGTTTGATATACCCCATATCTTGGGGACCTCGGCGGTCTGGGCACTGCATTGATGGTGGATTTCCCCTCCCCCGGGAATCCCAGCACCCTTATATATTAACGGAGGGAAAACCCCTACCGGCACCAGGGCTGACCATTCCGGTGCGTTTGACCCCTTTCCTGGGGACCCCTGCGGTCTGAAAGCCTCATAATCACTGGATTCCCCTACCCGGGAACCCCAGCCTCTATATGTATATCGGAGAAAAACCTCCCAATACCCGGCATATCTCCTGACTCCCGGTCTACTGGAAGTCCCCTCCATGGGAACCCCAGGATTAATATTCATATCGGAGGGAAAAAGCCCTCCCGGCACCCGGCCTACTGGAGGTCCCCTCCCCGGGGAACCCCAGGATTAACATTCATATCGGGGGAAAGCCATCCCGGCACTCGGCCTACTGGAGGTCCCCTTTACCCGGGTAACCCCCGCATAAATCTTTATTGTTCGAGGGAAAAACCCTCCCGGCACCCGGCCTACTGGTGGTCCCCTCCCTGGGAACCCCAGTGTCTCTGTGCCTATCGGAGGGAAACCCTCCCGGCACCCGGAGCGCCTAGAAGTCACTGACCACCCATCAGCGACCCACTTCCGCGACACCCGACAACCCAGCTACCCGCTCTTGGCGGCAGGAACCGGGGTTTCCCCACAGCCCATAGGAAGCCTCTGGAACAAGAGGTTCCTGCAAGGAATAAAACAGGTAAGAAAGCAAGCTTACCTTTAGTTTAAAACTTACTGCGTTGGAGGAGCTCCTGCTCCTCAACTGGTCGCCTGCATCAATGCATCTGACGTAATGACGCACGTGCAGCTGAACGGGCCTTCTTCACGTAGTCACTCGCATGACTCCGAAGTAAAACAAACATTTAGACATACTAAAAAAACAAAAAAAGTAGAAATGACTAACTCGCTGCTAGCAGGGCAGCCGTCTCGCAGCGCCTCTGACTGTAACTCAACTCTGTCTTGTCTCCCCCTTGTAACTCAACTCCGTATTGTAACTAAACTCTGTCTTGTCTCCCCCTTGTTCAATTCCTTCTCACCTATGTCCGGGGCACTTTGCATGCTCTCCACCATTTTAACAAATTCCAATTTCCAGGCACGCATGCCTCATTTTTACCACTGAAGTCCAATCCCACCATTTCTCATCAGGAAGGCCTAAGATTTGTCCATTTCTTTCCAGATTCAACCAGACCCCCTCTAATAACACTCTCCTCTGCCTGAATTTGCCCTTATTTTGAACAGCTCTTTGATTCCTCTCACTTTCTCCAAATTCACTTGGACTATTTCTGACATCTCTCTCCCATTCTTGATTTCGCTGTCTTCATCTCAGCAGAAAAAATGCCCACAGATATTTATTACAAACTCACAATTGACAAAAAATACTGGAGTAACTCAGCGGGACAGGCAGCAACTTTGGATAGAAGGAATGGGTGACGTTTCAGAACAGGACCCTTCTTCAGACTGAGACAGGAAGAAGGAGACAGAGATATGGAAGGGTAAGGTGTGAAAACGAGACATCAAAGGGGACGTAGGTCAAGGAAAATGTAGAATACATCATTAGCTAGGGGAAGGTGACACTGAAGCATACAAAGATCAAATGTTCCCTGAACCATCCCTTTTGATGTCTCGTTTTAGCCTCAAGCAAATTGACATAAGGTCGATGAGATTAGAAAGATAAATGCGTGGCTCATAAATTAGTGTGGGAGAAGTGGGTTTGAATTTGTGGGACATTGGCACGGCTTTACAATCACCCCAATGCATTCGTGAAGAATCGGGCCAGTCAACTTGTCAACCTCGACTTCGCTGATGACATTGTCCTACTGTCAGACCAGATTAGGGAGGCACATTAGCTGCTTGGCAGGGTCGAGACAGAGTGCGAGAAAGTGGGCCTCCACCTCAATGCCAAGAAGACAGAGTACATGGCGTACAATGTTGGTGACCATGAGCCTCTCAAGACCAGTGGTAGTGCATCTGTCAAGAAAGTGGAGGACTTCAAGTACCTGGGAGTGAGGATGCAGAGCTCAGAGAATTATATCAAAGTCCGGAAAGTGCTCACATGGAAAACCCTCAATAACATGAGGAAAATCTGGACATCTCTGATGTCTAAGGGTTTCAAACTGAAACTATTCCATGCAACTGTAGAGACCATATTATTGTACGGGTGTGAGGCATTGTCTCTCACTCGAGCACTGTCCAAGTCTCTCAATGGTACCTATACCCGAATGCTCAGAAAAGTTCAAAATGTCAGTTGTAGGGACCACATCACCAACACCCTGCTCTATGGGGAGAATCTCCCTCTGACCGAGAAGATCAGGTTGAGAAGAACGAGGCTCGTTGGTCACTGCCACCGCCACCCAAAAATGCCAGCAAACAAGGTTGTGCTGTGGGAACCCACCCATGGAAGACGTGACCAATCAAGACGATGCTGAAGATGTTGATGGAAGATGCATGTGTAGAGACAAAAGAGTAGCTTGTCAGCTGCATGGAGGAGAGATGTGTGGTGTGTCCGTCACCGTGCCTGTCGGAAACCAGCACCACTGTGTCGCTAATGTTTTCAATGATGATGATGATGGCACCAGGAGTGGGGAAGGAGGAAGCTATTCCAATGGGACAAACTCCACCTGAACTCTGCTGGTACCAGGATCCTGGCGAATTGCAGGACTAGAGCTGTAAATACAGCTTTAAATTGAATAGTATGGGTAGTGGCGGTGGGGGGTGGGGTAGACCATAGATTGGAAAATTATGGATACATATAAAGGGAAGGAGAGCACAGGAGAGGTTACCAAAATCTCCAGAATAAGAATTAGGACAGAAAGTTTAGAAAATGATAGGAGTCTAAAGTCAGGCAACATGGGGACCAATTTGAGAAGAGGGGTGGTAAATACAGAACTGGGCAGAGAGGGTTGGTTGGATTTGTTGATAAGGAATGAAATTCAATCCTTGTTAAGAACTGCAATAATACTGGGGTGGTTATAAATCCTTGTTAAAAATTGCAAAGGTATAAAGACTGATGGGAGTTATTCGCGGTCCTCCGAATTGCTGTCAGGATGTAGGGTACAAATTACATCAAGAGATAGAAAAGGAATGTAAGAAAACCAATGTTATAGTGGTCCCGGAGATCTCAATATGCAGGTAGAGTCGGAAAATTAAGAGAACAAACTTGTAGAATGCCTACGAGATGATTTTTTAGAGTAGCTCATGGTCAAGCCAACTAATGAACTCGATTTGATTAGGGATCTTAAGATGAAGGAAACCCAAGGAGGCAATGATCATCTATTATTATACTAAAAGTCTAATCTTGACCACTTCCTGTATATGTTGTTAATTGATTTTAGAAAATATGCGACCCTATATCTCTATGATTTATTTCGCCATCTTACTCATAGTCCTCCTCCACTGCAGCAGCCCCAAGGATTTTTCCAATTACTGAAAAATAAAAAAAGTTATGAATGTTTAAAAAATCTTGAGATCAGCTGAGGATGAGGGGTGATCTTATAGAGGTGTATAATATCATGAGAGGAATAGATGGTGTGCACAGAGTCTCTTGCCCAGAGTGGGGGAATCGAGAACCAGAGGGTCTCTGGTTTATGATGAAGGGGGAAAGATTTAATAGGAATCTGAGGGGTAACCTTTCCACACAAAGGGGGGTGGGTGTATGGAACGAGCTGTCGGAGGACGTAGTTGAGGCAGTATCGTGACATTTAAGAAATAATTAGACAGTAATATGGATTGGGCAGGTTCAGTTCAGTTTATTGTCACGTGTACCGATCTACAGTGTAAACGTTTTGTTGTGTGCTAACCAGTCAGTGGAAAGACAATACAATCGAGCCATTTACAGTGTATAGATACATGATAAGGGAATAACGTTTAGTGCAAGGTAAAGCCAGAAAAGTCCGATCAAAGACTGAATGTCACCAATGAGGTAGATAGTAGTTCAGGACTGCTCTCTAGTTGTAGTAGGATGGTTCACTTGCCCAATAACAGCTGGGAGGAAACTGTCCCTGAATCTTGAGGTGTGCGTTTTCACACATTTATACCTTTTGCCTGATGAGATAGGGGAGAAGAGGAGAGGAAGTGGCCAGGGTGCGACTCAGCCTTGATTATGCTGCTGGCCTTTCCGAGGGATATGGCACATATGGGGCAAAGGCAGGTAAGTGGGACTAGTATAGATGGGACATGTTGGATGGTGTGGACAAGTTGGGCCGAAGGGCCTGTTTTCACACTGTATGACTCTTTGACTCTACTGGTGCCTTCCACTGTGAAGACCAATGCAAAAAACCTATTCAGTTTGTCCGCCAATTCTTTATTTCCCATTGCTACTTCTACTACTGCGTCATTTTCCAATGGTCCTATGTTCAATCTTGCCTCTCTTTTATTATTTATATATCTGGAAAAACTTTAGGTATCCTCTTTTATATTATTGGCTAGCTTACCTTCATATTTCATCTTTTCTCTCCTTTTTGCTTTGTTAGTTACCTTCTATTGGTTTTGAAAAGCTTCCCAATTCTTTAACTTCCTGGTAATCTTTGCCATATTATATGCCTTCTCTTTTACTTTTATGCTGTCTTTGGCTTACTTTGTCAGCCAGGGTGGACTCATTCTCCCCTTAATATCTTTATTCCCCTTTGGGATGAAAAGATCCTGTGTCTTCCAAATTACTCCCCGGAAACTCCTGCCATTGCTGCCTCACCATCATTCCTGCTGAGTCCCCTTCCAATTAACTTCCAATCAGCTCCTCCCTCATGGCTCTCTCACTTCCTTTAGTCAACAGTAATACCGATAAATCTAATTTCAGCTTCTCCGTCACAAACTGCAGGTTGAATTTTATCATGTTACGAGACTAATTGGGACCCGTTGGGTCCCATGTTCACATGGGAGGGCTGGTCCCCCAACGCAATATTCCACCTCTCCACCAATTCCAATATTGGTAACCAGTGCGGGGGGGGGGGGGGGTTCTGGAGCGCTAGTATGGGTGTTGTGGGCCGAAGGGACGTTTCCAGAGGGCTAATATGGAAATTGTGGGCCAAATGGATTGGTAGGCTGGCAGCTCAGTCACTCAGTCCTGGTGGGCTGGCAGTTCAGTCACTCAGGCCTGGTGGGCTGGCAGCTCAATCACTCAGGCCTGGTGGGCTGGCAGCTCAGTCACTCAGGCCTGGTGGGCTGGCAGCTCAGTCACTCAGGCCTTGTGGGCTGGCAGCTCAGTCACCCAGGCCTGGTGGACTAGCAGCTCAGTCACTCAGGCCTGGTGGGCTGGCAGCTCTGTCACCCAGGCCTGGTGGGCTGGCAGCTCAGTCACTCAGGCCTGGTGGGCTGGCAGCTCAGTCACTCAGGCCTGGTGGGCTGGCAGCTCAGAAACTGCCAGAAATTCTGCCCAAAACAGGTGAGAAACAGGTGAGAGAGAAGGGGGAAGGTGGAGAATCAATTTTAGACTTTTTTCATCTTTTTCTGTAGATCACAGCAACGAAGAAGGGAAGTCTATCCTGGCCTGGATCTGAGCACCAAGTGATATTTCCAATCACTTGGTGCTCAGAACTGAACACAATACTCTATGGGGCGCTGCAATGGCAGCAGCCTCTACCTACAGCCTGTCTGTCATTTCCATCTTTTTTTTTTTTTTCAGTTAGACCAATGTCTGTTTTCGGGGGGGAACCTTTACTTTTCTATGTGGGGGAGGGGGGCAGGGTAAGGGGGAAACCATTTCCCAGTCTGTTCCTGGCGGGGACGCGACTATTTCTCCGAGTCGCGTCCTCGACCCCCACCACGTGGCCTACCAGCTGGATCGGAGCGGCCTTTTCTGCCGGGGACCGGGAACTGGTGATTGGGTCTAGATACAGGGCTGCTACAGCGGCGGCGCAGCGCTGGAGTCACCGCGGAGCGGGCGATGCCTACCTGGGCCGTTTGGAGCTCCGGAGCGTTGGGCCGCTGCTCCAACATCGTGGAGCTCTGGTGCGGAGAGCTTCAAATGCGGGCGGCGCTGAACATCATCATGTAGTCCTGGGGCGCCTTGCAGAGGGTCTACAGCAGCAGTCTCCACCCGGCGCGGCCTACGAACTTTGGAAGCCGCCGACTCCGGTAGGAGGGGGCCGACTCTGTGTCCACGCCGCTGAGGACGTCCCGCAGCCCCGACGTCGGACTTACAACACCCCGGCGAGCGGTCCTGGACATCGGGCCGCCCGTAGCTGCAACTGCGGAGGGCTTGGGGAGGCCCTGACCACGAGGAACAGTGGAGGGATCATTGTTGATACCTAAAATTTAACTGGATGGGGCAACAATGGCAGAGTATAGCGTTGCCTAATGGGCTAACTTCAGCCCCAAGACTTTTCACCAAGATATTAAAACGGGCCTTGGCAATATTAGAAACAAAAACATATTGTCATGGCATATCTTGATGATATATCAATTGTGGGGAAAAAACCCTGGATCTAGCTAAATCAGCAGTTTTAGCTACCAAACATTGGGTGAAACTCTGGGGTCATCTCCATCCAGATAAATCTAAGTTGACGGCATCCACAACTGGACTTTCTGGGATTTACAATTAACGTTATCCATATGTCTGTAACATTGCCAAAGAGTAAAGCAGACTTGGTGGAAGCCTACAACAAAATTAATTACTAAAAACACTGGTGTTGGGTGCGTTTTATGGGCTAAAAGCCTACTGCTAACAATGCACCATCTGCATGTCCGCCTACGAATTGATAATATCACAGTGGTGGCATATATTAATCATATGGGAGAAAAGATCGATATCATGTGTCAATCTGGCCAATATATTTGGCTATGGTGTGTTAACATACATATTTGGCTATCAGCAAACTTACCTACCAGGTAAGCTCAATACTGAGGCACACACCAGGTCATGAATATTCAATGACAGCACCGAATGGCTGTTGGACCACAAAAAAGTTGCTGATATTACCAAAAGAGGGACACCAGATATCGATCCATTTGTATCTAGACCCAATCACCAGTTACCAACATATGCCGCTTGTGAACCACACTTGGGGCAGCAGCAATGGACGTTACTCACTGAATGGGGAATAATTGTTTACAATGTTTTTCCCTCTTGCCTCATCAGTCAGATCCTAAGCAAAAACACATATGGAGTCAACATCAAGTGTCTTGAAAGTACCTGATTGGCCTACACAGCCATGGATCCCTGTGGTCTCGGACATAGTCTCTAAACCATAGTCCACCATGCTAGATCCGGGCTGGCGGACAGGACCATGAATATGATCACGGCGGCCTATCAAGAATCAACAAGGACTGGTGTAGCGTATAATACAGCTACAACCACCAACGTCTTGGGAATTCCCACCCAGCCTTCATGTAGATGAAGGACTGAGCTGCAGTACTATAATTATGCAGGAGTGCCCTGTCAACTTCCTGGTGGCAGGCGCCACGACAACTCTCCATGGGATCTCACCCTCTAGTTACCAAACTTATGAGGATTATGTTTAACACCAACCCTCCCAGATCTGGGACGTCAGTGTTGTACTAACATTGCTAGGGGCACCAGCAATGTCCCTGTCCCTGGGGGGGGGGGAACTGACATTTAAAAACAGTATGCTGATAGTACTGGTCTCAGCTCTAGGGGTCCAGTTTCTAGATAAACTGAGACTGGGATAAATGATGGCATCTCCAGAAAAGATAACCGCATATTAGAGCTTGTTAAACAAGATAGACAAGGAACATCAGGACAAAATTTGAAATTCCAGATATACCCAATTGACACCCGACTATGTGTAATGACACACCTTCTATTATACCTTAAAACTACTAAAACTTAAGAGGAAGTAAATTAGCACTATGAGCAGCCATAAACAGCCTAATGGCCGGGTATCAGCACTAACCATCGCTAGATGACTCAGACAGGTTTGGGAGCTGCTGGGGTGGATACTGACATCTTAAGTTTCTAAGCACAAGGACAACAGCAACACCGGCAGCTAGAGACAAGGAAGTGCCTATGGACCATATCCTGGCAACAGCAGGATGGTCTAGCGAAAGACCTTCCAATTCTTTATAATAAGCCAATAACCAAACCTGTGGTATTGCAGAATAGTAAGATTAAACGAGTACTTACCAGTATGAAGTTTGATCTGTATTTTATGAGGAGTTACGATGAGGGATTACGTGAAGACCCCAGCCCAGTGTGCAGGTGCGGCATACTTCGAAGCAGCGGTGTGAAATCACAGGATAGACACAATATTTGAAGTAAGATAGTAAAGATCATGAGACATCAATTTATTAGTTTGATCTATATATTGAGGGTGGGAGCGGAGGGCACGTAATCCCTCATCGTAACTCCTCATAAAATACAGATCAAACTTCATACTGGTAAGTACTCGTTTAATCTTACTATTTTACTTCGGAGTCACGTGAGTGATTCCGTGAAGACTTCAAAGGTCTGTGATTTCAAACCGTGTAACAGTTTTTATTTCACTCACTGCCGAAGTTTTTGAGGGAGGAAGTGTTATCGTAATCAACCAATGGATCTGCTTTCACAAGAAACAGAAAAGTATTTGTTAACAATAACAACATAAAGAGCTCCCCTGAGCTTAAATTAATATTGCAGTTTGTAATATTCTTTCTGCAATTAAATCAGGCTTATCAACGGTTTACAATAAAAAATGTTCTGAACGTCGTTCCCTTGACCATTCTGCCGTATTGAGAATGTGGTCAACCGGGATGTCCATTCGTTCAGCCGCTGATATCAATGCTGCCCTAGTGGAATGGGATTAAAATGTATTATTATCTATTCTGGCAGCTTTCAGTACCTGTTTGAGCCACGAGTGGTTTGGCTCGTATCCCGTCTTGGGGTTTCTGTGGTTGACCCATAGGCTTTCGTCTCCCTCTAAGATTGTGGGTTGTGTCTATATATTGTAGTAGATGGGTCACCACACTCAACCTGGACTCTGGTGGGTAGGCCCGGAATCCCACGAGTGAATTGGGCGTTCCTGGTCCATATAACCATATAACAATTGCAGCACGGAAAACACAGGCCATCTTGACCCTACTAGTCCGAGCCGAACTCATAATCTCGCCTAGTCCCATATACCTGCGAGTTAGGTTTTTACCAGACCTAGAATGATGAACGTGATGCGTCTGGGGTAATCACCATGTTATCCAGTCTAGTTTTATGGAGTGACTGGACTCTGTGAGCGTATACAAGAGCCATAAGCATGAGCGTTTTTAACATAGATTGAGCAAGACTGAGGGATCTGGCTGGTGCCATTCTCTGAGATATGTCAATATCACACAGATATCCCATACATGGGTATACCTGGGTTTTTGGGGCTTATTATTATAGTTGCCCTTCAGTGGATGGGATCCCATGCTCTGCTGTCCTGCTGTTTTAGATAAGCAGACAAGGCGCTCCATGCTGTATTTACGGCACTGTAACTCACCTTTTAGTCATGGTGTAGATGTTCCAGGAACTCCAATACGTCAGTGGTTGAATAGTTTGGTATGTCGTTCCTGCGTCGTGGCAGTATTTTACCCATGTTAGCTCTTGGTGACTGTTCGCAGGGATGCCGACATGGTGGTAATGGTTCCTTTGGATAATCCCAGTCCCTGGTAAGGTCTATTCAAAACCTGCACCCAGGAGTTTGATGTTTTTCTGGCATGGGTGGCTTATGCCTGATACTGGGTTGAGTCAGCAACCATGGTCCACTAGGGAAATCCATAGGTGACTCGCCCACCATGTTGTGATGAACTGGGAACCATGGCTGTGTAGGCCGGTCGGGCACGTTCAATATCTCGGAGACAGATTCCATCTGTATTGCGAAGTGCCCGACTGATGAGGCAGAAGGGAGGAAGGCAAAGCAGAAATTCCCCCTTCCAGCGTGTAGGCATCTATCGCTGCTGCCTCTGATCTGGTTCCTAAGTCACATACATAGGTTACTGGTGATTCCGTCTTGTGCAACCAAATTGATATCTGGCTTTCAAACTGCTTAATACCTTTAGCAGATATTTTGTGTTTGACATCTATTCAATGTTATCATAAATTTTTACCCGTGACGTGGTGTCTCCCACTGTGTTCTAGCTTCCTAGGAAATAGGCAGCTGATAGTTAAAATGTCTTTTGACACACCATTGCCAGATCTGTTTGACCAATTTGTTGCACAATAATGATTTTATGCTCCCCATATGGTTGATATAAGCCACCACCATAGTATTATCAATCTGTAACCACATATGTACGTGCTGCATTTGAAATGCATATGCTTTTTAGCCCAATAGGCGATCACCAATCCCAAGTAGTTGATGCCTGGTGTGTGTAGTAACGATGATTCTGAATTGGTCCATCTGTTACCTGTGCTGGATATGGAGTTTAGTTGCTCCCCAGCCTAAAGTACTGGCATCGGTTTTTAATAACCAAGTTGGGATTGGTGATGATAATAGGGCTGAAAACTATGCCAAATATATGTCTGCCCACCACTGTAATTGTGATATAGCTTCAGTGGGTACATTCATGATTTGATTATAGTGACCCAAGTACCTTGGCAAAGTAACAGTCATATGGATGGAATTGTTATTGAAGCCCAGATAATCCATGGTAGTTAACGGCTTCAATTCTGGTTTATCTGGGCGTGGGATGAACCTCAGAGCTTTAGGGAGCTGTTTCGTAGCTAGAACTGCTGCCACAGCTAATTCCTTTGTTTCCCCTAATATGAGGATATCATCCAATATATGCCATGATTATGCTTGTTTTCTTAATATTTTCATGGCCATTTTTAATATTTATAATAGTTTAGGGCTGAGGTTAGACCATTGGGAATGCTCTATACTCCCATAGTTGCCCTAACCGGGATATCCATTATCCAGGTAAAATGTTTTAGGTATCTACAATGATCCTAGTGTATGGGTATAAGATAGTTAGCATCTTCCATATCAATGCTCGCCATAAGGTATCCTTTGGAGATCAGATGTCTGGCAGTGACAAAAAACCCGTCTCCATCTTAAAGTGTATATACTCAACAGATTTATTTAGTGATATTAGATCAATGATGATGCTACATTCACCATCTTTTGTAGTTTTGGTGAATATATTCGATACAAATTCCAATGGTTCATGTTTACTCCCATGATCCGTTTAGTAATGAGCCTTTCTAGTTCAGCTTGACCTTCTCACTTCTCTTTTTTAGAGGGAGAAAATGCCCTTTGGGCGCATTGCTGAACTGGCGGTAATATGCCCAATTTGAATTCAAGTTTTTATCCACTAATACTGTTGAGTATATATTAGTTATTTGTGACAGCACCCCATGCTTTATCAACAAGTGTAAATGCCCCCACCCCCCCCCCCCCCCCCCCCCCCCCCCCCCCCCCCCCCCCCCCCCCCCCCCCCCCCCCCCCCCCCCCCCCCCACCCCCCCCCCCCCCCCCCCCCCCCCCCCCCCCCCCCCGCAGTTAGTAGAACACCCTTATTTAGTGTAAACTGGGAGGAACCAGACTACCTACCTCCATGTTTATTGTTTTATCATGAAGGCTTAGTTTTGCTGGTATGCTGGTGCTGTCGGTGGGGCGGCGCATTTTCCCACGGCCCCGCTCTGGGCCCCTGTCTAAAAAGAACTTTGGGGGTAATGTGAAGCGGTCGCCAGGCTTTCACCAGTCCTTGTTCGATATTTGCTGGTGGATGCCGAGGGGTGCTGCCAGCTGGGTGTTGGATGCGATGTCCTGCTCGTTCCATGGCCTGCCCTCATGAGGCGCACAGGTTTAGCTGCCTCTCTTCCCGCAGCAGCGGTTTGCATAGCCCCGTATATTTGGGGTTGCGGGCAGGTCTTATATGCACAAATGTCAGTCGAGTATCCCAAATTTGGGAACATCTTAGGCGTCAGCACACTCGTAGTGCAACGGGATAGTCTCATCCTGGGAGAACCACCTTGGTGATCATGGCGTCTCGCCTGCCAGGTGAGTATGATCCGTGGAAAAAACGAGCAAAGGCGGTGACATCTTGACCCTCTGTTAGGAGCTTCAAAGTTCGCTGCTTTTAGCTCTTGTCTGCGAGTCTGCTGACCCAGCTGCCTGCGGATTTGCCTCTAGAAAGGCCTACTCCTGCAGGGTTTTGTTTGGGAAGATGGTCGCGTGGAGGAGCCATGTAGTGGCCCACGACACCCAGTAGCTTTTCCTGATCCTGCTCCCCTGGCATACTGCTGTTCTCGTCCGCCTGCCCAGCGTTTACGCCAGCCGAGCCCTGGCCTCCTTAGCTAGCCTCAAAATAGGGAGCAAAAGGGTGTGCTATAAATTGGAGGAGGCATAGCTCAAACTCCGTTGTTGCATCAATCCCTCGACAAGGGAGATGGCTAGTGCAATAGCACTGGGGTAGGAGTGTCAGCTCCCTTGGCATTCAGCCAGTGACCCCTCGTTTTCCCTGGAGGTTTTGAACTCCATGACCTCCTCTGGCTTGGGGAGACAGACATACTTATTTTTGCTGTCTCCAGCCTGTTCCAGTGTTGGAGGAAGTTGATTCCTGTAGAACCTGTAATTTTGGTAAGGTTTTTGTCTTACCTGTAGTTAGAGGCTGCCTGCCGTTTTTCAGGCGGCATTGTAGCGGTTCCCGGGCGGCGATTCTCCTTGTCAGGAGTCTGCAGGGCTGCCGGTCGGGTTTTTAAATTTCCCTCCGGTCCGCTGCTGTTAACCAAACAGCTGTTCAGCGGACCGGCATCAGCGCAGCTCCCTGTCAGCGGTCCGCAGCGTGTGCGGTCCCGTTTGCGCCTATCCCCCTCCACTGTCGGCTCCTTCGCTGGAGTCGAACGGGGGCCGCTTCCTCTGCTGCTTTGCTCCCCCTGGAGCAAAAAACCACAAGGCCCGATTAAGGTAAGTACTTACCTCACGTTCCTTGGTTGCGGGAGCGCCCGACTCCCGCTGGCCGCGTGTGCACAGCTGTGCGATTATGCCGCACCTGCGCACTGGGCTGGGGTCTTCACGGAATCACTCATGTGACTCCGAAGTAAAATCAAGTTTGAATTCTGTAATATATTTAGCCCTAGGGAGGATTGAGGTTAAAAACAGCACCCAGACACGTGCACCACTGCCATCTCCCAGTGACCAGTCGCTCAGGCTGTCCACAGCCAGAGTTAAAAAGGCCTTCGCCAGCGTCAATCCACGCAAAGCTGCAGGGCCGGACAACATTCCTGGATGCGTTCTAAGAGACTGTGCCGAGCAACTGAAGGATGTCTTCACAGACATTTTTAACATCTCACTCAGCCAGGCAGTAGTGCCGAATTGTCTTAAGAGTGCCACCATCGTCCCTGTACCGAAGAAACCAAACCCAGCCTGCCATAACGACTTTCGACAAGTGGCCCTAACACCCATTGTAATGAAGTGTTTTGAGCGACTAGTTATGCAGCACATCAAAAACAGTCTACCTGCCGACCTAGACCCACTGCAGTTCGCCTACAGAGCCAACCGATCCACAGAGGACGCAGTCTCAACAACACTGAACCTCGTGTTGTCACATCTCGATCGGAAAAACACCTATGCCAGGATCCTCTTCATAGACTTCAGCTCTGCTTTCAACACAATCATCCCGCAGCAGCTGGTGGAGAAGTTGGAGCTGTTGGGGGTTGATGCTGGCACATGTAGCTGGGTCCTGAACTTCCTGTCGCAGCGGCAGCAGACAGTCAGGGTGGGCAGTAGGACATCAAAAACCATAGCCGTGAGCACTGGCTCACCCCAAGGCTGTGTCCTAAGCCCCATTCTGTTTAGTCTGCTGACACACGACTGTACTGCCAGACTCAATAACAACTTCATCAGCAAGTTCGCTGATGACACAACAGTAGTGGGTCTCATCAGTGACAACGATGAATCGGCGTACAGGATGGAGGTGGAGCTGCTCACAGGTTGGTGCAAATCCCACAACCTCATTCTTAACGTGGGAAAAACTAAGGAGATGGTGGTTGACTTCAGGAGGGCGGGGAAACATCACCATGCACCTCTGCACATCGACGGAGCTGATGTGGAAAGGGTCAGCAGCATGAAGTTCTTAGGACTACACCTGTCTGATGACCTGACGTCCACGGCCAACACCACAGCTCTGGTCAAGAGAGCCCAGCAGCGACTTCACCCCCTCCGAAGACTACGGAAAGCAGGCCTCCCCACCACACATCTACGGACTTTTTACAGGGGGACTGTCGAGAGCACACTGACATACGGCATCACTTCCTGGTTCGGGAGCTGCAAGGCGTACGAACGGCACCAACTGGACAGGATAGTGAAGACCGCAAGCAGGATTATTGGTGCTCCACTCCCCTTCCTGCTGGACATATACAAGAAGAGATGCATCAACAGAGCCATCTCCATCATCAAAGACCCTTACCACCCATCGCATGACTTTTTCACCATCCTCCCATCTGGGAAGAGGTACAGGAGCATCAGCTGCAAAACCAGCAGGATGCTCCTCAGCTTCTTCCCACAGGCTATAAGACTGTTAAATGAACTTTCCCCCCCTGCCAAGTATCGCGCACAAACACCCCACACTACAGCAGAGCCACTGTTGTGCCGCTGCCGGTCGGAACGGCTGTTGAATGTTATTGAATGTTATTAGAGGGTTAAATTGTTCATGACATGTATTTTAATTTTAATTGCTATTTATTTTGTAACGAAAACTGAATGGACACTGGTTGAGAAACGTTTTTTTGTTTCCTCTGAGTATGCGAATACTCAGGAAATGACAATAAAGATTTACAATTACAATTACAATTACAATTATTTTGTTCAAATAAATTGTTATTGCCTGAATTGGATGCATGTCTGAATACAATAACATACTTCCTCCCTTGAACGACTTCGGCATTGAGTGAAGCATGGACTGTTCCACGGCTTGAAATCAGAGCTTTAAAATCTTCACGTAGTCACTCACGTGACTCCAAAGTAAAATAGTAAGATTAAACGAGAACTTACCAGTTTGTAATTTGATCTTTATTTTATGAGGAGTTACGATGAGGGATTACGTGCCCTCTGCTCCCGCCCTCTATTATAAAGGTCAACTGGTATATTAGTTCTTCTTATCTTACTATGTTTATTTCAATTACTATTACTGTGATTCCACACCGCTGCTTTGAAGAATGTCGCACACATGTGCTGGCGGGATCTTCATGTAATCCCTCATCGTAACTCCTCATAAAATAAAGATCAAACTTCAAACTGGTAAGTTCTCATTTAATCTTACTATTGGAAACCACTCCATCAGACAACAGAGCCAAGGACACCAGGGAATTGGATTCGGACAAAGACAATCTACCAATGGAAAGAGCACTGGAACTGCACTGGTGTGTCGAATCAGATGCGTTCAAATACAGAATCTCTTATGTAAGGAGAGCTACTAATGTTTCACAGTGGAAATATGTTAACACAAAGGAAAATCTTGCAGAAAACGCTTTTAGAGGATTAACAGCATGAATCCATCTCTTAAGCAATAAGAGATGGATTAATGGACCAGAGTTTCTCTGTAAGCCAGACAGAGAATGGCCAAAGCTTGAGCTGGGATTTGACATCTCTGCAAATAATCCGGAAATTAAAAATATCACAGTGAACGTTATTGCTAAAGATTCATCAAACACAACAAATTACTTAATTACCCGCTTTTCATCATGGAAGTTGGTGACTGTGGTGGCTAGAACAAAAGTTATTGCTGTTTGCTTGAAAAAGGAAAGAGATTGCTGAAGGTATCTTTGAAGAAGATCCTGAAAAACTGGAGGAAAAGATTGAAAGGAAGATGCACGTTTTTAAGACTTCGTACCACGTACCGGGTTTACATCCTGATGATCTTCTCAAAGCAGAAAACGCAATTATTTCTTTCTGTCAAAGACAGAAATACAAAGAAGAAATATTAATGTTAGAAACTGGAGTACATGGCATCAAAAGAGACAGACAATTGTACAAACTTGATCCAATATTGGAAGAAGGACTTCTGAAAGTGGGTGGTCATCTGAATAGATTAGCAATGCCTGAAGAGGCCAAGCATCCTAGTGTTATTGTTACGACATATCCATGAACTAATCGGACGTGGAGGAAGAAATTATATGCTGTCCCAACTTCATAAGAAATATTGGATTATCAAAGCCAACTCTGCTGCAAAAAAGATAATAAAAAATTGTACTGTGTGTAGTCAACAGCGTGGAAGAGTTGGAGAACAGAAAATGGCATACTTACCTCTGGAGAGGATTCTACCTGATAAGCCTCTATTTACAGATGTGGGGGTAGATTATTTTGGTCCTATTGAGGTTAAGAGAGGACAATGCCCTATAAAAAGGTATGGTGTAATCTTCACTTGCACGACAAGCAGGACAGTACATCTTGAAGTTGCATCTACCCTCGAAACGGACTCTTGTATTCATGCATTACGGAGATTTGTTTGTCGAAGAGGTCAAGTTCTATCATTAAGATCGGATAATGGTACAAATTTTATTGGAGCAGAAAGAGAATTAAAAGAAGCACTTAAAGGCGTAAATCAGAATAAGATCCAGAATTATATGCTTCAACAAGGGATAAGATGGAATTTTAATCCTCCAGCGGGTTTTCATCATGGTTTGGGAACAGTTGATCCGTATGGTTAGAAACGTACTACGTTCTGTTCTTAAACAACAAGTTCTGGACGATGAAGGATTGCAAACCTTATTCTGTGAAGTTGAAGCAATTTTAAATGATCGACCCGTTACTGATGAGTTCTGATGATCCAAATGACCTGGAAGCGCTCACACCAAATTACATTCTTCTCTTGAAGACTAATCCAATGTTACCACCTGTGCTCTTTGTGAAAGAAGATTTATATATTAGACACAGGTGGAAACAAGTACAATATATGGCAGGTCTGTTTTGGAAATGTGGGCACAAGAATATTTGCCTCTAATTCAAGAACTACAAAGATGGTCGAGAGTTAGAAGAAATTTTGTTCCAGGTGATATTGTTTTGGTGGTTGATTCTACTGCACCACGAGGTTCTTGGTTGATGGGAAAGATACTGGAGATCATGGCAGACGTTAAGGGTTTGGTGCGTACAGTACGACTTCAGACTAAGAATAATGTTTTAATAAGACCAATAACCAAGTTATGCTTGCTTCTAGAAGGCGAAGGTGAGAATGGAAGAATCGCTAAAGAAGTCTGATTGCTGATGTATAATGCTTGTAATTTGTGTTTTTTGATATATGTTGAGCTTTTATAGCTCCATTTTTAATGTCTATTAGTAATTGCCTCGTTATATACTCAGAACAATTAGGGGCCGGTATGTAGGAGCCATTTAGTTCAGAACATTTATTATAATCATGTCTGGTTACCTTTAATTTTTATCTGCCTGTAATTATGTGGGTGTGATTTATATGTAGTCTGGGGCGTGTTCGTGGCTAGGATTCTGGCGCAGACTCCTAGATAATTTAGTTTAGTTCGATGAAGACCATGGGGAAGATATAGTTTTCGATCATGATTACGAGTGTGATTGAAATGTATATATGCTGGAAGATGTCCTTTACACGAAGAAGTTTTTATGAGTGATTTTACTGTTTTGTACTACTACAGTAAAGAAACTATTTATCAAGAGACTTTCTGGAATATTCATCTTCCAACGGTTTTGAATGTCTGTACAGAGCTCGTGAAATGCGTAAGATGACTTTCTGAACCTTGAGAGGTCGTAAAGACTCACCACAGAAACAGTATTTCCCTAGCACAAAGTCATGCTGATAATTCTTAATCAGCTTCTGGCTTTCCAAATATATAAAATCTTAGCACTGTTTCCAATAATTTTGCTACCACAGATGTAAGGTTCTCTGGCCTGCAATTATCTTGCTTAATGTATGGAAGGTATACATGGGGCAGGGGGCGGAAATCCCGGGTACGACAGAGGGGGCACGTTTTTTGTAATCCGGATTTTAAAACTCCGTGGAAAAAAAAGCTGTTAAAAAAACTCTGCTTTCTGCGAGACAGTGGGGGTGGGACTGATGATCGAGGGCGCTGATTGGACGAGAGAGACCTCGGTCAGCAGGAAGTGGGGGGAGGGCATGATGATTCAGCGCGATGATTGGAGGAGGGAGGTGTCGGTCAGAGGCGGACTTGAAAGAGAACGGCAGAGAGTGCCGACGATCTTATACTCATGGAAGTCTACCTTACATGAATGATCACCATGATAAGAAAATCTCAAATTTAGATAGCCAAATATAAGAAATATTTGAAAAAAAAGCAGAAACACTGGAAACAAACAGTCAGGCAGAGTTCCAGGTGCATGAACTTGTAACCAAACTGGGAAAGAGAGAGGTTGAGAGACGGCAGGAGATTGCAGGCAGTGTTAAAATAAAGGCAAAAGCTATGATAGGTTGCGTATAAATAAGTTAACATGGCAGTTAGAATCAGTTTATGCTTCTTTACCTATTGTATGTGCTACAGGATTGTGGGGCAGGCCAGATTATACTTATGTAAGGAGAAAAATTAGGCCAAAAAATGGTGATGAATGACAGGTGGAAATGGCCAGTTCTGATAGAAAGAAAAGGAAAGAGTGAGTTACTGAAGTTGGAGAATTTGATGTTGAGTCCAGAAGACTACAACATGCCCAGACAGAAGATAAGCTCATGTATATCAATGATTTAGATGAGGCAATTGAAGGGTTTGTGGCCAAGTTTGTAGATGATACGAAGATAGGTGGAGGTGTAATAATAATAATAATACTAATAATAATAAATACTTTATTGATCCCCTCGGAAATTCAGATGTCCAGAAGCCCCCAACCACCAAACCCACACATTCAGAATGAAAGCAGACAGCAAATACATAAAATGCAATGTGGACAATACCTGAGAGCATTAAATACTTAAAAAGACCAATAATTAACAATTAATAAAATGCAAAACGCATCCCCCTACAGCCTAGCGGCCTGTATTATAAAATCTACTGGCTGCAGGGGTGTAGGATCTCCTGAACCGCTCCATTCTACAACGCAGGGAGTGGAGTTGGTTGTTGTTGCGAGTGCTCTTTTGACTCTCCAGAATTACATGGAGGGGATGCCCGGGGTTTTCTAGGATGACCTGCACCTTGTGCCTCATATGCCTCTCAAGCACATCCATCCCAGAGTCCACTCTCTCCTCCAACTAGCTAGCCCGTTTTATCAGTTTGTCCAGGTTCTTGCTGTTTTTCGCACTGATGCTGTTGCCCCAGCAGACAACAGTGTAAAAAATGACACTTGTAACCACAGTATTGTAAAACATTTACAGCATATCATTACGCACATTGAAGGATTTGAGCCTTCTGAGGAAAAAGAGTCTGCTCTGGCCTTTTTTGTAGAGGGCGTCAGAGTTGACAGACCAGTCCAGTTTGTTATCAAGGTGCACTCCAAGATATTTATATGTCTGCACCACCTCAATGTCAGCCCCTGCAGCATTGATCGGCTGAAGGGGGAGCTTGGACCTGCCAAAGTTAACCACCATCTCTTTAGTCTTGGTTGTATTCAGGATGAAACAATTCTGTTTACTCCAGGCACTGAAGGCACTGGTCAAGTCCCTGTATTCCTCCTCATGCCCGTTCCTTACACATGCCACAATCATGGTGTCATCTGAATATTTCTGTATGTGGCATGTGTCAGACTTATAATTGAAGTCTGCGGTATACAGGGTGAAGAGGAACAGGGCCAGAACCGTTCCCTGTGGGGCTCCAACATTGCACACCACTGTCCCAGAAACACAGTCCCACAGACCCAAACTGTGGTCGACCCGTCAGGTAGTTGTATATCCAGGAGATAAAGATGGAGTCCACCCCGATCTTCTTATGCTTGTCTTTCAGAATCAGGGGTTGGATGCTGTTGAACGCACATGTGGAGGCGTAGAATCTACTAAATCCCACGACCGAAAGTAAAGAACAAGCGACACTTAACTGAGCCAGACTCCTTGTCTCTTGTTTATTCGAGAAGCCCCTTCATTCTTACTAATCATAGCCCGTGTGCAGATTATGCCAATTAGTGCGTTTGACCTTGGAATTGTTATTGAAGTCTTGTGGCTGGACCTTCCCATGAGGCTGCTGGTGATAACAGGCTGTATGCAAAACCAACGTGGGCGGGAAGGCGCCACAGCTCCCCCCTCAGCCACCAAGTCATACAAGGTGGCAACTGCCTGGCTTTGTCCTGCCCCGTCTGCCCCGGTCTGGCGGATTAATTTTACGGCCTGATCTTGTTTGGTACTGCAGTGTGGGAGGTCTTTGACAGGAAGTGTTGTGGTCTTGGGACTTCGCCGGTTCTGTGGGTGAGGTAGTCGGTTGGTTCTCGACGTATGCTGGCTTTAACCGATCGACGGTTATGGTGTCTGTTTTTCCATTCCGATTGATCACAAAACTTTTGGTTGGGTGTTGGATGACTTGGTAAGGGCCATTGTACGCTTGCTGAAGAGGTCGGCAGACGGCGTCGTGTCGGACCAAAACATGTGTCAGCAGGCACGAAGACCATTGCAGGTGTTCTCCACGTTGGCGTTGGCCTAAGTAGTTGCATAGTTCGCCGTAATCGATCGACATACCTGCTTGGATCATAGGATCTGTCTGTGGGAATTGGTTCGACAAATTCGTCGGGCAGCTTCAGAGTTGTGCCATAAAGCATTTCCGCCGACGAACATCCTAGGTCTGCTTTCACTGCCTTATGAATGCCAAGCAGAACCAGAGGCAACCGTTCACTCCAGTTCGACACATCTCCCCGGCTGGCGATGGAACCGTTCAATCAGGCCGTTTGCTTGTGGATGATACGCAGTCGTTCAAATCCGGTTCATACCAAGGAGGTCGGTTAGTGTTTGAAGATGGAAATTAGCTATTGGCCATAATCTTGCATATTTACATGTAAATATTCGTCAATATGCATTGTCCCTGTTTAAATTTTTAAAAAACAGCGCAAACTCGAATTGCAGTCTCGGTCTGTTGTGATCGTAGTTGGGACCCAAAGACCGAAATCCATCGGTCAACAAAAGCGCGGGCTATTGTTTCCGCTGAAATGTTGATGACTGGGATAGGACCATGCCGTCTTGTGAACCGGTCTTCACAAGTGAGCAAATATGTGCAGTTTCTGGACAGTGGGAGTGGGCCAACCAAGTCCAGGTGCAAGTCCTCGAAACGGGTGTTCGGTACAGGAAACTCACCGAAAGGGGTTCGACTGTGCCTGGATATCATGGATTGTTGACACAATAGTCAAGCCTTCGAGCATAATCCAACATCATGCTTGATGAAAGGCCAGAAGAAACATTCGGAGATTATTTTTATCGTAGCCTTCTTGCCCGGATGTGATAAGTTGTGCAGCGCGCTGAAAACTTCCCGACGCATCATCCTGGGCACAAACGGCCTTGGTTTACCAGTGGATGTATCACATATGATGGCTTCTCTCGTGTTACCGATAGGTGGTAATGTATAAGATCAGGATCAGTCTGCTGCGCGCGAGCCATGGCATAAAAATCGATGGCCACCTCCAGTCTTGATAGGGCGTCGGCAACCAGACTTGCTTTTCCATGAATGTGCCTGATGACACTGGAGAATTGCATAATGAAGTCCAAGTGGCGGATTTCCCGCGGTGAATAACTCCCCACACTTGTACGAGTCGTGTATGTGAGCAGTTGGTGATTGTAGATTAACTCTTATTAATCAATGCCATTTATAATCTCTATTATACATATATGCATGCCACTCATTACATAGTATTACGGTACTACACTAACAAGGTCAGCCGGCTCTCAGAAACCACGCCGGGTATGAATGGCTGGCAGTTTAAATGCTCGGGATTACTTATGGAATAAAGACTAATCTTTCACTATGTATTTTGTCGTGGATCATTCACAAACAGTGATCCGTGTAAATACTGAAGGGACAGTCTTCCAACAGATGGCAGAAATACTTGACGGCGAGGTACATGGCCAAAAGTTCTCGCCCGAACGTACAGTACCGTATCTGAGTGGGTGATCATTTTACCGAAAAAAATGCCTGAAGCTCTCACCAACCATTGATTTGCTGCTCCAAGACGGCTCCCTCGGCGCTGATGGAGGCATCAGTGGTGAGTGAAAATAAGATATTGGGCCTCTGATGGACCAGCATAATTGCGTCGGCGAGAGTCCTCTTAGCACATTAAAGGCTTGCACTGCATCCTCGGGTAAACATAACGGTTTATTTGATGATTTGTCCGAACCTTTGATTAAGTTGGTCAAGGATAATAGGGAACCTGCGGCATTCGGTAGAATGAGTCGGTACAAATTCATCATCCCCAAAATTCACCGTAATTGGTTTCACGAATTTGGCACTGGGTAGTTTCGGATTTCCTGCACCTTTGATTCGCCGGGCAGGATGCTGTTCTCCATCATGTGATGCCCGAGGAAATTGAGTTTGTGAGCGCCAAACACGCATTTGTTCGTGTTAATGACAATACCATATTCGTCGAGACAGCCGAACAGTAATCCGAGGTGTTTCTTGTGTTCCTCTTCGCTGGAGCTCACTACCAACACGTCGTTGACGTATGCATAGACGAAATCGAGGCCAGAGAGTACATGGTGGAACGATTGTGCCAAATGGTGTCCGTAGAATTCGAATGTCCCGAACGGAGTGACCACTGCTGTCATAAAATATTGGCAGGCTCGACCGGAATTTGATAATACGCATTGATGCTTGTGAACACTTGCTTACCCTGTAGGCTTGCAGAGAAATCCTGCAAATGTTGAATGCTGTATCGATCTCGAATAGTGGCTTAGATTAGTGAACGGTGGTTGCCGCAGGGTCGCCAATCTCCGGGAGACTTCTTCGGGACCATGTGAAGAGGTGATGCCCAGCAGCTCTCAGACCTACGGATGATCCTGAGCTCTAACATATGGTCAAATTCCGCCTTTGCAACATTGAGGAGATCCACGGGTAACCTGCGCGCTCTTGCCGAAACTGGAGGGCCTCGGAACATGATGCGTGACGAAGTGTTTGATATCATTGTGGTAAGATCCGGTAAGATGGAGTTAATAGTCGTGGAAATTGTTTAAGCAACTCCTGACATCGGCCGGTGCTGGGTTGGAGGCTGGTAAGGTGAGCGATAGTCAATGCCGGACGGCAGATGCAGTTCACCTGTGCGCGGGTGCAGCAATCACTTAAGCTGCGATTTTTTAAATCCACCAGCAAAGAAAAGTGTGAAAGAAAATCCACTCCAATATGGATTTTGATACGTCAGCAACTGTGAAAATCGAGCAATACGTTTTCTGCAGACGAAAGTCGAGCGTGGCTGATTTCTGACCAAATGTCTGTATGCTAGAATTGTTTGCGGTGGTGAGAACATATCCGGTGTTAGGGTGAAAACGCTCTTGGGAACTGGAACAACCGCTAACTTGGCAACGGAGTCAATGAAATATCGGATACCCAAAAGGCAGTCACCGAGAAAAAGGTGGTGGCTAGTTTGCCCACTGGCAGCAGTCGCCTCTATTGCCGGGCCTCGTCGTGGGTGTTAATGTTTGTAGAAGGAGCAAGTGGGTTGACACGACCAGGCCACTGCACCATATCTCCGGTGTTTCCAGCAAATACGTTGGATGCCGCCTCGGCCCCGTCCCCGATCCCCAAGGTTTGCGTTAAACCTGAAACGGGGATGGCTCTTCTGGCCTGCCAAAGCCTCGACTTGCGCAGTGAGTGCTGCAATTTGCTGTTCCCGCTGTACATTTACCGGCTTTACTGTTGTTGCATTAACCACAGTCACCTGCAGTGCAGTGGTTGTCTCCATGACAATGTTGGCCTGTTTTACGAGCTCATCAATGCTGGCCGATTGAAACATACCTATCAGGTGCCCCTTCCAGACATCAATCTTTTCGCCTACTGCCAGCTTGCTCCATCTCCGCAACATTTGTGACGGCCTCCTATCACCGAGATTATCATCTCTCAGCAGCTCCGAAATGCAGGCTTGCTTCGAGGGCTGTGTTCGCTCCAAAATAGTGGATTTAAGCCCGTTGTATGGCGTCATTTCTTCAGCATGCGATCTGCTCTGGAAGACGAGCTGCTAGGAACCCAAATTTTGTCCGTTGGCTGTGACATTGAGGGAGTGAAATCGAGCTTCTAGTATTGAAAACCACACTCTCGCGTTGGTTGTAAATAAAATTGGAACAATTTTATACACCACAGTTAAGTCTCCCCTCAGCCTCCTGTGTTCCAAATAAAGTAATTCCCATTGTTTTAAAAAAAATCATTACTGTTTTCAAGCTCATATTCATAAATCTTCTTTGTACACCTTCGGCAGCAATCACATCTTTGCTGATTTATGGTAACTGGGCTTGTATCAGTACTCTAGATGTGGTCTGGCAATGCAATATGCAATTCAAACCTAACAAGCCCATATACCCCATGATTCAGCTAAAAATAATCCCATATGTTTGTTCGCTGAATTATTGACCTCTGCTGCCACTTTTAAAGATTTGTAGTATACTTCAAGATCCTTTGTTTTCTCATACTCCTATAATTTCCCAAATATTCTCTGGACAAGTTGCAACTCCCCTAATGCATTAACTTCCTCTTCAAGTTAAATTTAGTTGTCCAGTTTTCTGCCCAAGCGACCATACCTCCTGCATTGTCATGCAGTCTAAAACTTCCCTGCTCAATGTTAACAATGTTGCTGATTTTTGTACCTTATATAACATAATTAAAACATATTCCAACAAGAAAGGGACCAAGTACTGAGCTCTGCAAAACTGGTGACACCCAACCAGTCACAACATTTCCTGTCAATCATGATAGTTTTCTTAGAGACACGAGGAACAGCAGTTTACTGCAGTTGCTCCAGTACTTTTTTGTGTTTATAGACACAAAGTGCTATCTCAGCAGGTTAGGCAGCATCTCTGGAAAAAAAAGATGGGTGACATTTCAGGCTGGGACCTGATAGTGTTGTTTAAGAGGCTTTTATATAGGCACATGAAAGTACTGAAGGTAAAAGATATGGATCATGTTCAGCAGGGGTCGGCAACCTTCGGCCCCAAGGTCGAATGCGGCCCATTATCTGAAATTATCCGGCCGCAGGCGTATTTTTTTCCCCGTAATCATCCGATCCGCAGACTTCCATCATCTCTGGTACCTCCCGGGCCCGAGGCCGCGGACCCCGGCACGGTGACGAAAGGAGGCCTGCGCTGGCGGCCGCAATTGCGGAGGCGCCGAGCAGCACCGAGCGCCAACGAGCGCCGAGCAGCACCAAGTACGGACGAGCGCCGAGCTCCTGCCATACCGCATACTGCGCAAAGCCGGCAGCACGGCCACGTACCTTCTGTGTCTGGTCTTCACTGTCGGGATTGGGGTTGTCAATAGGCCAGGGATGAGTGAGTAACTAGGGGTCATTGCTCTGGGTGGCGTCCTCGAAGGGACGGGATCTATGTGTGCACGTGATTTGATGTCTCCCATCCGGGGCAGGGTGGGGGCGGAATCCATGTGTGCACGTGATGGATGTGGCCCGCCATCCTCTCACAGACATGCGTCCTGGCCTCTATGCAGAACATGGTTGCCGACCCTTGATGAACAGACAGATGAGATCAGTTTGATTTCGCATCATGTTCGGTACGGACATTGTAGGCCGAATGGCCCGCTCCTGTGCTCTTCTGTTCTATGTACATCAGTCATTCCTTGCCATCTTCTCAACAAATTTAATAGCTGGTCTGCTACACACCTTCCTTCACAAAACTATTGAAAAACCTTCATTACAGTATGCTTTTCTAAATGGAGGTTGAGACTGTTCCATTAAATTGATTCCAAAAATTTAGATACCACTGAAGTGAAAATAATTGGTTTGAAATTAATCTGCGTTTTTTTCCATTTGTTTTAAAATAAAAAATGCAGTATTACCAGATGTCCAATTCACTGGCAATAATCTTGTAGCCAGATATTTACACTTCAAGTGTTCAATTATGACATTAAATTATTCATACTGTTGCTACAATTCCAGGAATTTTAAATATTAAGCATGCCTTAATTGAATTATTGAATACATTGGTTTATAGAAACAACTTATTTCGGCTGATTAGAGAGTTTAGAACTAGGAACATAATCGAAAAATTAAAATTAGCCTTTACATAAATGTTAGGTTAAAGATCCTTTGTCAAAGTAGGAAACTGAGAAAAAACTTAAATTAGGTTGTAGAGAAGATGGGCCGGTAAGATGGATAGGATAAAATGTATATCTGTGATGTGGATGCCAGGATTGCTATGAGTATGAGTTCTTAATGGGGCAAAGAAGTGTGATGTTTTGCAAATAGCAGGTTACGTTATGCTAATGAAGAGAGGGAGAAAAACTCTATCTCAGATGCATGGCTTACAGCATAAATGGCCAGTGAAATGGCCAGTGAAATGGACAGTGAAAGCAAATTATCAGAAATTGGAGGGATCCAATAAATTGACAGTTGAATCTACATAAATTCTTAATTATATATTTGACGCTGAGAGATTTTTACTAACCAAAGATATTAAGGGATAGAAAGGAAAAACAGGCGTATGTATTTAGAACAGATATAACCTATGAAATTACGGAATGGTTCTTACCTGGTGGAGCTGCAGGTTTTTCAATTTCTTTCACAGGTGCCGATTCAGAGAGTTCTACGAATATTCCCACCAATTGGTCCACAGTTTTTTCAATATCGTTGCATTTTGGAATTAAAATATCTGTCCATTCTTTGCAGCAACGCTAGAGAACACATTAGCACATGCAACAACGAACCAAAACTTGGTGAAAACTACAAGTCAATGTATAGAGGTCATTGTAAAATAAAAAAAGGCTTGAAATATTCATAAGATCAGACCATATCTCTGGGAAGTTTTAATGTTTCAGTTTGAAGGCTCTTCATCAGATACAGATCAATGCATTTCCAATGTTTTTAAAAATACACTAGACTAAGTGGGACCCGCTGGGTCCCTGTCACATGGGAGGCCTGGACCCCCAACACAATATTCCACCGCTGAGCCATAACCCCCAACTGCGCATGAACGGCTGACGGGCCCCGCAATAACGGCAGAGGTTAAGTTAAAGTTAATAACTTTGCATTTAATTTGTTTATTACCTCGCCATCCCTCTTCCTACTCCTTTTCTCCTCCATTCCCCCTCATCCCCAGCACTCCCTCACACTCATCTTCAGCCTCCCTCTTCTTTCCCCTGTCCTCCTCCACCACTCACTCACCTCTCCCTTCCTCTCCTTTCCCCTACCCTCAGCCACTCCCTCCGTCCCACCATAACCCCTCAACCCTCCCTACCCCCCTCCTCTCACTCTATCCCCCCTCCTACCCCACTCTCCCTGCTCACCTCCCCCACTTTCCCCTCCCTGCCACTCCTTCCCTACCCCCTATTCTCCCTCAATCCCTCCAGGATCTCGATGTAAACCACCGCCAGCCCCGTTCTGTCAAACAGGGTGGTTATGAAGTTGTATTTGAGACAGGGGCTGTCGGGGGTGGCGAGCATCCTGGAGCCGGGGGAGGGCTTGAGGCGGGGCTGTCAGGGTGGGAGCATCCTGGAGCCGGGGGAGGGTGAGAGCTTGAGACGGGGAACCCTAGCCCAGGGCCAGGGGGGTACACGTTGTGATGGGGGAAAAAAAGGCGATTTGAAAATACCCCAACTGCGGATGCGCGGCTGAGGACCCGTATGGTGCCCTTTGTTGTGACATCAATAAAGACGCGCATGGGAACCCTCCCCCAACTGTGCATACTTGTTTCATTTATATCACAGGACAATGATGAGTAAGGTGGGCCAAAAATTGTAATGTTATCATGTACCGTTTTTGCACAAATATAGGTACAAACAACCAAACAAACAAGATGAGAGTTTTAGTAATAGAATAGAATAGAACAGA
Source organism: Leucoraja erinaceus (assembly GCF_028641065.1). NCBI lineage: Eukaryota > Metazoa > Chordata > Chondrichthyes > Rajiformes > Rajidae > Leucoraja > Leucoraja erinaceus. The sequence continues at coordinate 85,023,422 of NC_073381.1, forward strand.
GAGATAGATAGATAGATAGATAGATAGATAGATAGATAGATAGATAGATAGATAGATAGATAGATAGATAGATAGATAGATAACAAAGATGACTTAATATTGATGAATGAACATCCTCTAGGTAACTGCAAAAGATCCAATGGGCTAATTTAAAAAAATAATTTCTTGGTATTCTCTTCAATATTTATTTCATAATTAACGTAATTAAAACTAATTAAAAAACAAATTACCAAGTTATTAAAAAATAAGTTTTATGAAATTTTGCTGTTTGAAATCTAAACAATGCAGCGCTGATTTAATTTCAAAATATGTCATCAGGTGAAAACCGATAAGGAATTTCTGAAATGGAAAAGGGTACTACATGTCTTCGAATTAACATTCAAGCGTTCAGCTAACTCTGCGGTGAACACCTGCAGCTGTAGGACTGGGAGCCGGAAATGTATTGGGGATGAAGAAGGTGATGCAGCCTTAAAGGTGATGAAGATGAAGAAGGTGATGCAGCCTATAAATGTGAGGTTATCCATTTTGGTGGCAAAAACGTGAAAGCAGACTATTATCTAAATGGTGGCCGATTGGGAAAGGGGGAGATGCAGCGAGACCTGGGTGTCATGGTACACCAGTCATTGAAGGTAGGCATGCAGGTGCAGCAGGCAGTAAAGAAAGCGAATGGTATGTTAGCTTTCATTGCAAAAGGATTTGAGTATAGGAGCAGGGAGGTTCTACTGCAGTTGTACAGGGTCTTGGTGAGACCACACCTGGAGTATTGCATACAGTTTTGGTCTCCAAATCTGAGGAAGGACATTATTGCCATAGAGGGAGTGCAGAGAAGGTTCACCAGACTGATTCCTGGGATGTCAGGACTGTCTTATGAAGAAAGACTGGATATACTTGGTTTATACTCTCTAGAATTTAGGAGATTGAGAGGGGATCTTAAAGAAACTTACAAAATTCTTAAGGGGTTGGACAGGCTAGATGCAGGAAGATTGTTCCCGATGTTAGGGAAGTCCAGGACAAGGGGTCACAGCTTAAGGATAAGGGGGAAATCCTTTAAAACCGAGATGAGAAGAAACTTTTTTCACACAGAGAGTGGTGAATCTCTGGAACTCTCTGCCACAGAGGGTAGTTGAGGCCAGTTCATTGGCTATATTTAAGAGGGAGTTAGATGTGGCCCTTGTGGCTAAGGGGATCAGGGGGTATGGAGAGAAGGCAGGTACGGGATACTGAGTTGGATGATCAGCCATGATCATATTGAATGGCGGTGCAGGCTCGAAGGGCCGAATGGCCTACTCCGGCCCCTAATTTCTATGTTTCTATGTTAAAGGATAAATAAGTGCTTCACAGTGGGGTTTACAAAGTGGATGCTGACAAGGTATTGGTGGAAGTGATATGGTAGAGTTAATTATCTTCATATTCATCTTCGGGTTCGAAGCAATGCTGGTGATGATTAGTTTGTTACCCGGAGCTAAGTGCCATTGAAAAGATGGTAGTCAGACAAAAATGTAAAAGGCTGCAATGAAGTAGATCAGGAATACATCCTCAGCAGATGAGAAGTCTGTTCAAGAGGATGACAACAGCTGAAGAAGTTGGTCTTGAATCTGGTGCTATATGGTTTCAATTTTTTTGGATCTTCTGCCTGAAAGGAGAGGGGGCAAGAGAGAATGACTGCCTGTGAGTTGCCCTTGTTTATGTCGGCTGCTTTCCGAGGCAGCAGGAAGTGTAGATGAAGTTGTTGGGGAGTGGAAGGGGGGGATGATTTGTAGAATGGACTGATCTGCAGTCACAACTCTCTGCAAGTATTGTGGGCTTGGCAGAGAAGTTGTCATAACAAGATGTGAAGCTTCCTGATAGGATATTTTCGACAGTGAATCTGTTGGTAAAATTGGTTGAGATTGGTAAGAGACCTGGAGACATGCTGAACTTAGGTACACAAAATTGCTGGAGAAACTCAGCGGGTGCAGCAGCATCTATGGAGCGAAGGAAAGTTATGGATCCTTCGCTCCATAGATGCTGCTGCACCCGCTGAGTTTCTCCAGCAATTTTGTGTACCTTCGATCTTCCAGCATCTGCAGTTCCTTCTTGAACACAACATGCTGAACTTCCTTAGTCTTCAAAGGAAGAAGTTTTGATGTGCTGCAGCATTGATGTGGTTGGACCAGGTTAAATTTGGTCAAAAAGAAAAAAAGTGCATGCAAGGTTTGAGAGGAGATGATAAAATCAGATATAATCCCTATATTTGGTTAATATTTAGACAGACACATATAATTAAGGCTAAGGATACGGACCTAATACTGATAAATGGGATTAATATAGATGGGCAAAAAGATTGGCGTGGATTCCGTGGGCTGTAGAGTTCATTTGTGTGCTGTATAACACAATGATTCAATGCAATCATGTAAATTATACTGAATAATTGCCATTCATTGTCAGGCCTAGTGTTTAATTGACTCTCTTCTTAATTCCAAGTGCTAAAATTCTTTAACAGCATATTACCTCACTGTAGGTAAGCATTTCTTCCAAAGTTAAGGCCTGATCCTCTGGTAGTTTAACTATAATTTTTTGGCCTATTTCTGCCATTGCCTCATCTATGTGCTTTTCTCGTAAATCACTTATCTGGAAACAACAATGAATATTAAATTATTACATTACATAAAATTATTTAATATATTTCCTATTACTGCATCTTTACATAAGAACTATATCGTAAAATCTTTGAAAAAGTCATAGAGAGATACAGCATGGAATCAGCCACTTCTGCCCACCGAGTCCCCACTGACCATCAATCACCTTTTCACTAATCCCATTTTATTTTCTCCCACATACTCATCAATTCCCACCAAATTCTATCACTCACTTACACACCGAGGGCAATTAACAATGTCCAATTAACCCGCAGAGACAAGAGACTATAAAAGTTGAAATTTTGAACATAGAACAAATAGCTGGAGGAACCTACCGGGTCAGGCACCATCAGTGGAGGGAAATGGACAGATGACATTTCCCCATGATGGGTGGAAGACGACTGCATATTGTTGACAATGAGAATTTGTCAATGATGCCCCATTTTGCTGCATCTGTGCATTCTGTCCTTTTTACTCTGGTGGGTTTTAAGGACATACCTACGACCTGCTCGAGAAACTGTAAGAGCATGGAGGTCTTTGTACATCTTTATAAAACATTGGTTAGACTGCAGTGAGAATATTGTTGTAGTTCTGATCACCACACTTTATGGGGGATGTAATTGCACTGGTGTATTCACCAGGATGCTGTCTGGGATAGAATGCTTCAGTTTCAGATATGAGCGGGATAATAGGCTGTGGAATGGGAGTGGGTGAGGCTGAAGGACCGGTCAGAGGTATATACAATTATGAGAGGCAGAGATAGGGTAAAGAGTAAAACCAATCCTCAAGGTGGAGGTGTTTAAGACTAAAGGATTTAGATTTAAGGTTTTTGAGTAAGAGGTTTAGAGGCAATCTGAGGCACGCTGTCTGGAACTTAGAGCCTGTGAAGCTGGTGGAGATGAGTACTTTCACATAATTTAAGAAGAATGTACATGAGCACTTGAATTGCTAAGGCATAGTTGACAATGAACTAAGTGCTCGTAAATAGAATTTGTACAAATAGGCGCTGATGGTCACCATGGACACGGTGGGCTGAAGGGCCTGTGACAGTGCCATATGACACTCTGGCACTGTAGTCTAACAAACCTAAAGACACGATAGAAGTAGGAATAGTCCAGATTAATCATGTTCCTCAATTTTTTTTCCAATAATTTCCTTATCATTTATATTGGATTCATGTTGACGAAGATCTTTGTAATCTTTCTAGAAACAGGTGAGGTCCTTCTGAATTGGAGATTAGCCAATTGTAGGGAAATAGGGAAAATCCAGGAAATTATAGGACGGAATCCTCATATTAGTGGAAGGGAAGCTGTTCGAGAGGACTTAAGATTTACTCACATGTGGAAGAGAATGGACTGATTACAGGGCTGTTCACGGGGTAGTTCATGTCATACAAACTTGATTACATTTTTTGAGGATCTATACCCTATTGATGAGAATAAGGCAGTAGATATTGTCTAATGATGTTAGTAAGGCATATGACAAGGCCCTCATGCTACACTGATCCAGATGATTAAGATGCATGGTTTCACAGAGACTTGGTAGTTTGGGCTCAGAACTGGATAGCTTATAGAAGATAAGAGGGTAGTGATGCCTGGAGGTCTACGATCAGTGGTGTCCCATTGGAATTTGAGCCACATTTTTTTTTTACAAAAACACAACTGAAACTGTTGATGGATTGGTTAGTGCATTTGCAAACAACACCAACATTGGTGGCATTGCAGGTAGGGAAGAAGGCTGGTAGTGTTGTTTTAATTTTTTTTAGATAGACACATGGATATGCAAGGAATAGAGGGATAGAGATCACATGCAGGCAGAGGAGACTAACCTGGCATCAGGTTCAGCACAGACATTTTGGGCCAAAGGACTTGTTGCTTTGATATACTATACTATGTTATATGTTAGAGAATTCATTCACAGAGTAGGTGAAAGTCTAGTACAGGTCTCCATAAATAAAAAGGAGGTACTCCATACCCTATCAGATTACAGGCAGATAAATCTCCAGGACTCAATGGGATTATAGGGCGCTCTGGGAGGCAAGGGAAATAATGAAGACAGAGTAGTAGATGTGATTTACATTGACTGTATGGGGCCTCTAACAAGACCCAACCTGGGAAACTTGTTCAAAAGGTTAAGGGCCTGTCCCACCAGCATGCGACTGCATGCGGCGAGCGCGACCTAACATGGTCGCTTGAGCCGTATGGCCTCGCGGGGCCGGTCCCACTTCGTTCGCCGGAGCCGTATGGAGTTGTGCGGGACTGGTCCCGACATCGCGCCGGGCTCCGAAAAACTGACATTGTCCAAAAATTCAGCGCCGCATTGAGGTCGTACACAGCACCTCGACGGGCGTACGTAACATCTCGACGCCGCACGCAGCGTCTTGACACCGTATGCAGCGTCTTGTTGCTGTACGTAGCATCTTGGCGCGTGGCGTTGCACGATGACGTCACCGCCCGGCGTGCCGTTGCATGATGACGTAACCACCCGACGCCTTGCGACGTCCAAATACAGTCGGCCTGCCTCCTGCCCAGCTGATTGGTGAGTATGATGTTGGGACCAGCCCCGCACAACTCCAGACGGCTCCACGGTTGGAAGTGGGACCGGCCCCGCGAGGCCGTACAGCTCAAGCCACCACGTTTGGTCGCGCTAGATGGATGCAATCACATGCTGGTGGGACAGGCCCTTTAGGGCTCATGGGATCTTGAGCAAGTTGAACACTGGATCCAAAACTGACTTGGCAGTAGACAGCAGAGGGTAATGGTTGAGCATTGGCATCTCACAAGGATTGGTGCTGAAACTCTTGCTGTTTATAATATATATATGACTGACTTGGATGTGAATACGAGAGGTATGATCAGTAAGTTTGCGGATGGCATGAAGACTGGTGTAGTTGTTTATAGTATGGATAGTAGTCTTAAGCAGCAGAGAGGTATCTGGCGAGATGGGCTGAAAAATGGCAGATTGCGTGTAATCCATTCAAATATAAAAAGATTAATTTTGGGAGCACTAATGAGACTTGAACATACATCATAAATGGTAGGGTTTTGGGGAATACAGGCAGATAACATATTTAAGGGGGCAGAGGTGTTACCAGCCTTCATTAGCAAGAGCATTTAATAAAAATGTTGGGAGGTTATGCTCCAACTTTATAAAACCTTTCTTAGCTGGTGTGATGCAGTTCTTGTAATCATATTATAGGAAGATGTGATAGGACTGGAGAGAGTGCAGTGAAAAGTCACTTAGGATAGAGCTGATCAGATATGAGGAAAGAGTTTACAAGCTTGATCTGTTCTTCCCTGAGCAGTAGAGGTTTGGAAGGATGTTTAGAAGGGTTCATGATTGTGGCCAAGTATGCAGATGATACAAAGAGAGGTAGAGGGACAGGCTGCGTAGAGAAAACAGGGACTCTGCAGAAGGACTTGGACAGGTTGGGAGAGGGGGCAGAAAAGTGGCAGATGGAATGCAGTGTGGAGTCATGCATTTTGGTGGTTGGAATAAAGATATAAACTATTTTCTAAATGGAGAGAGGCATTCAGAAATCAGAGGTTCAAAGGAACTTGGGAGTGCTGGTGCAGGATTCCCAAAATGTTAATTTGCAAGTCGAATAAGGAAGGCAAATGCAATGATTGCATTTATTTTGAGAGGACTCAAATACCAAAACAGGGATGTAATGCTCAATAAGGCGCTGGTCAGAATGCATTTGCAGTATTGTGAGCAATTTGGGACCGATATCTGAGGAAGGATGTGCTGACACTGGAGAGGATCCATAGGAGGTTTACGAGCATGATCCCAAGAATGAGTCGGTTAACATATGATGAGCGTTTGATGGCATTAGATGTTTCCACTAGTGGGAGAGTCTAGGACCAGAGATCATAGCCTCAGAATTAAAGGGCGTTCCTTTAACAAGGAGATGAAGAGGAATTTCTTTAGTCAGAGGGTGGTGAATCTGTGGAATCTGTACAACAGAAGGCTTTGAAGGCAGTCAATGGATATTTTTAAGGCAGAGATAGATAGATTCTTGATTAGTAGGGATGTCATGATTATGGGGAGAAGGAAGCAGAATGGGGTTAAGAGTGAAAGATAAATGAGCCATGATTGAATGGCAGTGTAGACTTGATGGGCCAAATGGCCTAATTCTGCTCCTATCACTTATGAATGTGATTAAGCAATATAAAATAATGAAGGGTTTCAACAGGTTAGATTGCAGAACACCTTTCCCTATATTGGAGTTAGATACCTGAGAACATAGATTTAGTGTACCGGGAAAGATTTAAAGGGGATACAAGGGACAAATTCTTCACCCAGAGAGTGATACGTATCTAGAATGCACTGCCTGAGTGAGTGGTTAAAGCTGAGTCACTGACACCATTTAAGGAGTGTTTAGATGTGCACAACTCACTTAGGCATGCAAGGCTATAGGTCAAGTGCTAGGAAATAAATGAATATGGAAGGGTGCCCAATAGCTAGCCCGTTATCTTGCTGCACAATTCTATGACTCCATTCTATGACTCCACAGTAGTAATCACAATCATCACACTGCATTCAATTCATGTTATATATTACATGTTTGTAATATCTTTACTGTTAGCCTTTTGTGTAATTAATAAATGTAACGTTTTCAAGGAATATACTTACTATCTTAAGTAATGCAATCAAGTCATTTATGGCTGCATCCATGTCAGAGAAGAACTGCTTGAGTGTTAAGGATGACCAGTTCAGAAAAGTAACACCTTGTCTCAGGATAGTTTCAATCTAAAAGAGAACAATGTACTATGAATTCATTCATTCATTCATTCATCTATATTACTAAAAGTCTGATCTTGACCACTTCCTGTTGTTCTGTAAATTGATTTTAGAAAAAACGCTGTCACTTATGGCTGTGATTTTTTGGCCATCTTACTCAGTCCCCCTCCGCTGTGCCGGACAAGAGGATTTTTCCCATCGAATAAAAGAGTTATTAGTGTTTAAAAAATGTTGCGATTCTCTCTCTTGAAGACCACGCCCATTCCGGAGGGACTTTAAAACCGGAAGTGTTGAGTGCCTCATTCTGTCTCTACAAGATGGGGGAAGCGAGAGGTTCATGTCTCTCAGTCTGAGCTGTGAATAACACTAAACACATGTCTACAAAACTGTGAGTGTGGTTTTGCTGACCTTGAGTGCCCTTAATGTGGTTTGAAATTGAAAATGTGGTTGGTTTGAAGTAAAGCACAGCAAATGGTTGTTGGTGGTGGTTGGTTTGAAATAAAGCACAGCAAATGGTTGTTGGTGGTGGTTGGTTTGAAATAAAGCACAGCAAATGGTTGTTGGTGGTGGTTGGTTTGAAATAAAGCACAGCAAATGGTTGGTGGTGGTGGTTGGTTTGAAATAAAGCACGATTAAAAGTCTAAACTTGACAACTTCCTGTTTGCGCTGTATATTGATTTTAGATAAAACGCTACCACTTACAGCTGTGATTTTTGGCCATCTTACTCAGTCCCCCTCCGCTCATCAGGTGCAGAGGACTCTTCCCATCAATGAAAAATAAAAGTGTTATTAGTGTTTAAAAAATGTTGAGAATCTCTCTCCTGTCAATCATGCCATGAAGGCCACGCCCCTTCCAGTGGGAGGGGGGAGGGATTATAAAACCCGGAAGTGTGGGTGTGGCTCAGTCTCTGCAATATGGGGGAGGGAGAGGTCATGAGTCTGTCTGAGCTGTGAATCAACTGAACACACTGAATGTCTACTGAACTGTGAGTGTGGTGTTTATGTGGTGTTTTGTGTGGTTTTATGGCGGTTTCACCCTGCTTGAAATGGTATAAAACTGCATTTGAATTTGATGGCCTTGCACCCTGCATGAAGTGGTATTAAACTGCATTTGAATTTGGTGGCTTTGCACACTGCTTGAAGTGGTATGAAACTGCAAGTGGTATGAAACTGCACTTGAATTTGGTGGCCTTGCACCCTGCTTGAAGTGGTATGAAACTGCACTTGAATTTGGTTGTCTTGCACCCTGCTTGAAATGGCATGAAACTGCACTTGCATTTGGTGGCCTTGCACCCTGCTTGAAGTGGCATGAAACTGCACTAGAATTTGGTGGCCTTGCACCCCGCTTGAAGTGGTAGGAAACTGCACTTGAATTTGGTGGCCTTGCACCCTGCTTGAAGTGGTAGGAAACTGCACTTGAATTTGGTGGCCTTGCATCCTGCTTGAAGTGGTATGAAACTGCACTTGAATTTGGTGGCCTTGCACCCTGCTTGAAATGGTAGGAAACTGCATTTGAATTTGGTGGTCTTGCACCCTGCTTGAAATGGAATTTCAAGGAATAGCCGTGAGTCAACTGCCAGCCCACCAGTCGTGAGTGAGCTGCCAGCACATCAGGCTTGAGTGACTGAGCTGCCACCCCAATAATCCATTTGGCCCACAATGTCCATACTAGCCCTCTTGAAAACAGTCCCTTCAGCCCACAACCCCCTTACTAGCGCCCCAGAAAGCCCCCCCCCCCCCCCCCCCCCCCCCACTTGCCGCCAATATGGGAATTGGTAGAGAGGTGGAATATTGCGTTGGAGGACCAGCCCTCCCGTGTGAACATGGGACCCAACGGGTCCCACTTAGTCTAGTTCATTCATAAAGATGAATGCTTCTGGGCCAAAACATAAAACTTGCCGTCTTGGTACATCGGTAGTGGGGAAACTGCTAGAGTCAGTTATTAAAGATGGGATAGCAGCACATTTGGAAAGTGGTGAAATCATTGGACAAAGTCAGCATGGATTTACGAAAGGTAAATCATGTCTGACGAATCTTATAGAATTTTTCGAGGATGTAACTAGTAGCGTGGATAGGGGAGAACCAGTGGATGTGGTGTATCTGGACTTCCAGAAGGCTTTCGACAAGGTCCCACATAAGAGATTAGTATACAAACTTAAAGCACAAGGCATTGGGGGTTCAGTATTGATGTGGATAGAGAACTGGCTGGCAAACAGGAAGCAAAGAGTAGGGGTAAACGGGTCCTTTTCACAATGGCAGGCAGTGACTAGTGGGGTACCCCAAGGCTCAGTACTGCGACCCCAGCTATTTACAATATATATTAATGATCTGGATGAGGGAATTGAAGGCAATATCTCCAAGTTTGCGGATGACACTAAGCTGGGGGGCAGTGTTAGCTGTGAGGAGGATGCTAGGAGACTGCAGGGTGACTTGGATAGGCTGGGTGAGTGGGCAAATGTTTGGCAGATGCAGTATAATGTGGATAAATGTGAGGTTATCCATTTTGGTGGCAAAAACAGGAAAGCAGACTATTATCTAAATGGTGGCCGATTGGGAAAGGGGGAGATGCAGCGAGACCTGGGTGTCATGGTACACCAGTCATTGAAGGTAGGCATGCAGGTGCAGCAGGCAGTAAAGAAAGCGAATGGTATGTTAGCTTTCATTGCAAAAGGATTTGAGTATAGGAGCAGAGAGGTTCTACTGCAGTTGTACAGGGTCTTGGTGAGACCACACCTGGAGTATTGCGTACAGTTTTGGTCTCCAAATCTGAGGAAGGACATTATTGCCATAGAGGGAGTGCAGAGACGGTTCACCAGACTGATTCCTGGGATGTCAGGACTGTCTTATGAAGAAAGACTGGATAGACTTGGTTTATACTCTCTAGAATTTAGAAGATTGAGAGGGGATCTTATAGAAACTTACAAAATTCTTAAGGGGTTGGACAGGCTAGATGCAGGAAGATTGTTCCCGATGTTGGGGAAGTCCAGGACAAGGGGGTCACAGCTTAAGGATAAAGGGGAAATCCTTTAAAACTGAGATGAGAAGAACTTTTTTCACGCAGAGAGTGGTGAATCTCTGGAACTCTCTGCCACAGAGGGTAGTTGAGGCCAGTTCATTGGCTATATTTAAGAGGGAGTTAGATGTGGCCCTTGTGGCTAAGGGGATCAGGGGGTATGGAGAGAAGGCAGGTACGGGATACTGAGTTGGATGATCAGCCATGATCATATTGAATGGCGGTGCAGGCTCGAAGGGCCGAATGGCCTACTCCTGCACCTAATTTCTATGTTTCTATGTTTCTATGTTGATATCTAGGTTTATTTTTACATTTTCTCAATGTTCTACATATTTCATAAAATAATTTAATTACATAGAATATGGCATTAAAATTCGAACTTCATTACAAGACATATTAGACGAAAACAAGAAACGGAAATAAATTGTTATCTCAATCATAATTTGAATCAGAAGTAAGTTCCAAGTACATCCCTGGGTTTAAACATACAACCTATAGACTTCCATGTATATGAAAGAGGTCACATATTATGAAATTCAAATGTCCAGCATACGTGTATACATAGTGTATATATCATGAGAGCAAGTATTAGGTGAACAAAGACAGTCGTTTATCAAGATCAGAGGATTCTACAACTTGAGAGGTGAGAGATTTAAGAGGAATCCCAGGGGCAACTTTTGTCCATAGTGGGTAGTCCACATTTGAAACAAGCTGTCAGAGAAAGCTATGGAATATGACTTTCTATAGCCGCGGGCAAATTGGCATAGGGTTGAGAGGAATAGAGAGTAGCTCAAAGACTGATGTGGAAGAAGTGGTTTGGAATTTGAAGGACATTGGCACCAGTATTGCGGAAGGAGGGAACTGTTCCGACGGAACAGACTTCACTTGAACCCGACTGGAACCAGACCACTGGAAAACTGTATAACCAGGGCTGTAGATGGAGCTTCAAACTAAATAGTGGGGGTTGGGGCCAACTAATTGGAAGTGTAAGGGTAGAGTTAAAGGGAAAGAGAGTGCAGGAAATGTTACAGAAGTCTCCAGAATTAACAGGATGGAAAGTATAAGAAGGGATAAAACTGGGACCGGTGTAAGAGGGGAGGAGTCCTTCTAAATGAATATATATCCCTCAGAATCCTCTCCAGCAAGTTACCTACCGCATATATTAGGTTTGATAGACAGGTCTATAGTTTTCCACATTATTTACCCTCAAGGTGTCGGAAACAGGTAATTCAGGTTAAAATATAAATTGTAAACCGAATCAACGACGTAGTTGAATTTCACTGGATGTAAAACTTGATATTTTACAAAGGTTTGATGCTGGATAAAAAGTGCAATTTATAAAGGTGTGGGACTTGCAAGAATATCTGCAGTCACTTGTGTTGTCAAACACAGCTGCTGATCAAATAAGAGATTTGCTTTGGAAACTGACAAAGCAAACTATTAAGATAGACACAAAATGCTGGATTAACTCAGTAGGGCAGGCAGCTTCTCTGGAGAGAAGGAATGGGTGACGTTTCGGGTCAAAACATCCAGACTGAGAGTCAGAAAGCAGGAAACTAGAGATATTAGATTAGATTAGATGGCCTTTATTGTCATTCAGACCGAAGTCTGAACGAAATTGCAGCAGTCATACATATAATACAATAAAAACAACAATAAACACATATTAACATCCACCACAGTGAGTCCACCCAGCATCTCCTCACTGTGATGGAGGCAAAAGTCTTAGGTCTGCAGTCTCTTCCCTCCTCTTCTCCCTCTGCGCTGAGGCGATACCCCCCGAGCGATGTTATAAATCAGTCCCGCGGCTCAAACACCGCGGCCCGGGGTGGTTGAAGCTGCCGCCCACCAGTCCTGCAGATGCAGCCGCTGGCCCACGGCCGAACTCCGGACTCAGGCCACCTCCGCCAGAACACCGTCCCAGCCACCCTCACGTGAGTACCGCACCGTCTTCAGCCTCGGGCTGGGCCACCCCGACATGGGCGCCGAACCTCCCCCGGACCGGCCCGCCCCGCCCCGACATGGGCGTCGCTTCTTCCCCGGGCCGGGCCGCCCCGACTTGGGCGTCGCTTCTCCCTCGGGCCGGGCCGCCCCGACATGGGCACCGAACCTCCCTCGGGCTGCGAGCGCTGCACCTCCCCGAGCTCGGCCACTCCGACAGGAGCCTCGTTCCACCCTCGGGCTGGCCGCCTCTCACGGGAGCGTCCCAACCTCTTCCAGCCCTGAGCCGGACCACCCTCACAGGAGCAAGCTCAGGGCGAGTCCTGACGGGCTCTGCCTCCGGAGCCTCGAGGTCGTCAGCTCCATTAGGCCTCAGCAGAGACGGAGGCAGAGAAGGGGAATACGACAAAAAGGTCGCATTCCCCCGCAGGGAGAGACTGCAAACCCCGTTTCAACCCCCCCCCCCCCAAAACACAAACTAAAAACCAAAAACTAGACTAACCAAAACAAAATAAACAACACAAAAAACACAAACAAACGGGACTGCCGGTGAGCCGCTGCAGCCAGAGCAGCGCCGCCACTCTGAATTGAAAGGGTAAGGTGTGAAAACAACAGATCAAAGTTGACGATGATCAAGGAAATGTAGAATGGTTCATTGTCGGCTGAGGGGAAGGTGACGAGGCATACAAACAGTAAAATTAATCAAGACAGTGAAACGAGTCAGAAAACTAGGGCAGGGAAGGAACGGAAAGAGAGGGAAAGGAAGGGTTATTGTCAGTTAGAGAAATCAATATTGATACCGTTGGGTTGTAAACTGCATAATGCCTCTCCAGGAACCAGTAGTGGTGGTACTATCATTTCTGGTGGGACAAAAACATCCTACAGGAACACATTTCCACTTATAACATGTAATTGAATGAGAAATAGTCTTGCTTTATATAAAATTGAAAGACAGTAATCCCTCATTATAACGGATCATAAGGGGGGGATGACGTCTGTTATTGCCGAGTCCATTATAACCGTTGTATCATTATAACCGTTTTTTTTAAAGCCCATTGCTGAGGGAGGCAGTGGAGTGCTGGACTCTTAGGTTCGGGAACGGCATGAGTTGGAGAACCATGCCTCCCTTGGGGGCTACGGGTAGGGAACGGGTGCATTGGGGGAACCGACCCAACGGGTCTCTACTTGGTCTAGTATATCAATATATGGTACTTCATGTTAAGAATTTAATCCCACTGGTCAATGGAATTTTTCTTTTAGTTTAGCTTAGTTTAGAGATACAGCAGCTCACCAAGTCCGCACCAACTAGAGATCCCCATACATTAACACTATTCTACACACAATTGGGGCAATTTATACCAAGCCAAACCTGTACGTCTTTGGAGTGTGGGATGAAACCAAGGATCTAGGAGAAAACCCACATGGTCACAGGGAGAACGTACAAACTCCGTACAGACAGCACCCGTAGTCGGAGTCTCTGGCTCTGCAATCGCTGTAAGCCACACTGTGCCACCCTCAAATGTGGCAACAAATTGAAAAACAATAGAAATAAGATTGTGATGATAACTGATGCAGTTTAAAATGATATAAAATTATTATTTACCTTAGTAATTTTTGGAGTTATCAATGCCACGTACTCAGAAGGCATTTGTTGGCGCAACCTCCCAAATTTATGAAGAAGAGCCTATTTATAGTAAAATAAAATTTTTTAAATTTTTTCTGTTTCTTGCCATTATTTGATGATTTCTAGCCACCATAATTTGAGTCTACTCGCATTCTAAACGATTAAGTTGAAACAGATACTTCGCTACTAAATTATGTGTAGAAACAGAATTTCACTTTTTTTCTGAAGGCCATCAACTCCAATTTATGCTATTCTTTAATCAGAGATAATGAAGGCACAGTAATAGATTTGGAGAGATAATGAAGGCAGTAAAAGCAATTGCCCTATGTCTGTTTAATATGTTAAATGGTCCAGTAAAGCACAAAATGACAGCCCAAATGTGTGTTCACTGGATTGGGTGGGTAGGGAAATACCAACTCCATCAGTTGAGTTAAGTGAGCAGTGAGAGGAGGTGCAGCATAAAAGATTTAAAAAGCAGTCGATAGCATGAGGACGGGTCAGTTTCACTTGAGAGTGAGCAGCTTAGAGGAGGGGCAGCCTTGGAGATGTAAAGAATAGGCCTCAGTGTGCTGGAATGACTGCTCCTCGAGGTGTACAAAACAGAGTCAAGCACCAGTGGTGTGGCCATTTGGAAGTGGCCATTTTAAGAGAGGAAGTTTGTTCAGGTGAAATACTGTATTTTTGAGGGTAAGTGGTGAGGCTTTGGCTTGAGAGGCTAGTTTTGTTTTAGGGTAGTCATTTTTCTTTGGCTCGGCAGGCTAAGTGCTTTGTTTGAGGATAAGTTTTGAGACTTTGGCTTGAAAGGCTAAGTGCTTTGTTTGAGGATAAGAAGGTTTTGGTTCGAGGGTCTTGTGCTGTTTGAGGGTAAATATTGTGTCTTTTTCTCGAGGGGCTAGGTACTGTGTTTGAGCTTTGAGTGGATAATGGCTTTTAATTCAGATAAATGTGAGATGTTGGATTTTGGGAAATAAAACCATGGCAGAAACATCAGTAAATGGTAGAGCCCTGTTGCAGTGAGAGGTTTAGCAGTACAAGCATATAGTTCCCTGTGAAGTGACATAGCAGGTAGATTGGGTGATGAGGATGGCTACAGGGGGAAGTAGGGCAGCTTGGCACTTTATTCCTCGGAGTGCAAGAAGGCTGGTGGGTGAACACATGGAAGTGTGTAAAAGCATGAGGTGAATACAGAGAAAGGTTTCCCAGGAGAGGAAAATCAAGAACGAGAGGGCATAAATTTAAGAGGTGGTGGAAAAGATTTAATCGGAACCCGGGGACTAACATTTTCACACAGAGGGTGCTGCGTATTAGAGGGGGCGGTCGATCGGCGATGAAGTTTTATTTGTAGCAATGTTACAAAATTTTGAGATTTTAAAAATCAAGTCTGCAATTTATCCCATCAGATAAAGCATAAAAAGACGTTTAATTTGACACCTAAGTCACTTTCATATTTTCAGTATTAAAAAAGTTATGGCTATTTTCATACTCGGAAATTAGCATTTTGTTCCCTTTTGCTTTTCCATAGACAAAAGCTGTGATCGAGGACAGTCAAAAGCCCATAACTTTCTTAAAAAGCAAGAGAACTCAATGAAATGTTCAGTTATTGTAGATTGAAGCATTCTGAAACAAATATAAAACATCTTATTTGGATGACCTGAAATTAAAGCATATAATTAGTTAATTACCTAATTGTAGTTCATTACAAAATTGACCGTTGTGACGGAAATAGTAATAAATACTTAGACTGCCTTGAAAATTCAAAAATGTGATATTCTCAAGATCAGAACTTTAATATTATTGTATTATATGCTGTAAATCCATAACAGATAGGTAAATAAATGACAATTTCTAGCAATAGACCAAGTCTTTATGGAGATCAGTTGCTAGCTGATACATTAGCATATCATAATCAGTAGCATCATCGTACTCCTCAGATTGTAACCAGTAAACAACTCTGTACACCTTGTTTTTCCTCAATTTTCAATTTTTGCATTGTAAATGAAAAGATTGTGCTCTTCAAACCACACATGACATGCCTTTCTGCCCACTACTTTCCCATTAACAATGTCCTGTAGATTTCATTTCTTAAGAAAAGGATAATTTTTTTAAATAGCCTAAGAATCCAAATAACAAACTAATCCCATTCACACAAGAATTCACAATATAACATGATTTCTAAATCTCACTGTCATGAATTTATATCCCAGATGGAAGGAATTTAATGTTAAATTCCCATAAATTAATCTAGAAACATCCACCCAAAATATAATAAAATTATTGTTTTTTGCACAATACATGCGACTCAAACTGTTGTGAATATTTAGTTTAAAAATAATGATCATGGAGAGAGAGAATAAGACAAAATATAGACAATTTAGACGGCTTATCTTAAACAAAAATGGGCATTTTAATCATCTTGCTTCTGGAACGCGATCGATTGGAATGTTGCATTTGTGGTGAATTTGAACCCCATATTGGCAGGAAAAACACTGCTGGTTCGTATGGGGCCCAAATCACATTTTCGCTTATAGAGGATTGATTAAAGCCATCCCAAGAAGCAAGTTTATATGTAAAATACACGACCTACACCGTGTTTTGGCCCGTACTTGAGATCCGTAACGTTGTAGGCGTTGACGGCGTTAGATGTCGCTTTTTATTTCTATATAATCATGAAATAGTCTCGCGATAAAAAAAAAATCGGGTATGGAAGTCAGAACAATTTTTCTGCATCAGCAAGCAGCCCGAGGAAATCCGAGGACAGGCGGTGGAAAACTAGATTTTAATTCCCCCCCCCCCCCCCCCCCCCCCCCCAAGGCACCAAACTCGTGCACACGGCCAGTGGCAGAACTGCAGCGGCGCTGAAGGTAGGTTTTGAACATCGCTAGTATTTGAGGCGGGGGCTGTCGGGGGATGAGCCGAGCGGCACGGAGCCGGGGTAGGGGTAGGCCGCACCTGTTTCAACACCATCCTTGCCCTCGGTCCCGCTTCTATCCTTGCCTCCTGGCAGACCCGGAACAGCAAATCCAGCCTCAGCTTCAGCGCATGGGTCGCCGGCGAAGCCTCTCCCCGCCTACAGACCCCAGACCAGCTCCAACTTCAGGCCAGGGCCCGGGGGGAGAATTGAAGTTAAAGTGAGTGAGGTGAAGAGGGGACCC
Organism: Leucoraja erinaceus; assembly: GCF_028641065.1. NCBI lineage: Eukaryota > Metazoa > Chordata > Chondrichthyes > Rajiformes > Rajidae > Leucoraja > Leucoraja erinaceus. Next base: position 85,040,513 of record NC_073381.1, read on the forward strand.
GTCGAGGCATTTGTAAAATGGAAGGACACTTACCCGTGGAGCCGTTGTGTCGCAATTGAGAGGCGAGGCAAGGACAAGCGAAAGGAAAAAAAGATGGCTGTCTGAAATTCTGTAAAGGCTACTGTGGGTAGGACCCCTTTGTGATGCCAGTCAATGAGATCCTATTGTGATGTCATATGCTGCTAATGGCAGTGGGGGCACTGTTTTAATTTTTTTTAAGTTTAAATGTCAATAACTTGTAAAATATACTATTAATCTGAACAAAACTTGATAAAGCACACACCAGAACAATGGTGAGTAAGGTGGGCCAAAGAAATGTTGCATTACCATGTACCATTTTGGCGTAATTGAGGACATCACAGACACACAGAATCACAGACAGAATCACACACATAATAACAAACAAGATGAAAGTTTTAGTAATATATAGATAGGCCAAACAAAGGCAAATGGGGTTGGCTTAGATGAGGCATCTTGATCGGCATGGATGAGTTGTGGCAAAGTGCCTGTTTCCCTGCTGTATGATTCCATGACTATAACTGCTCTAAAAGCAAAAGCACTGAAGAGCACCTATTCAAAGAAAATCATTAGGCTGAAATGTTCTTGCTTCAACTTGACAAATAAGCAATGTGATAGGTGCCTTTGTGTTAACAGGAAGACTAGGAAAACTATTACCAACCTAGTGTACCCAAACTATAGCCTCTACTGGCAATATTGGAAGTTAGATCATTTCATGCAGAAACATTAGAAATAGAAGCAGGAGTAGGGTATATGACTCGGAGAGCCTGCTCCACCTGTAATCACATTTATAGCTAATCATCGACCACAGCATCATTTTCAAACACAATCCCCACTTCCATTGATTCCTTAAATATCCAGCAATCTATAATCTTTATTTTTAATAAATGTAACAACTGAACCTCCCCATCCCTCCAAGACAGAGAATTCCTAAGTGACATAACCCTCTGTATGAAGTCATTCTTCCTCAATTCAGGTCTAAACAACCTGCCTCTTATTCTCAAACATTACCACATGGCATAATAATCATTTGTGCATGTAGCTTTAAGAATTTTGTAAGTTTCAATTAAATCGTCTTACATCTGTCAAAAATGTAGGAAATATTGGCCCATTCTATTCAATCTCTTTTCATAGGGCAAGCCTAAGACCACTGGAACTGCTGTGCTCCCTTGATGGCAAGTACATCGCCAAACATATACTCAATTCACCAGTTGCTACGTTACCAACAGCAATAACTTCCTAACATGCATAATCAAAAATTCCCTAATATAGGTCAATTTGTCAGCTGTGTTACTTATCACCTGCAAAGAGTCATAGAGTTAACATGCCCTTCTACCCAACATGTCCATGCTGACCAGTGCTTTCCTGAACTAGTGCTATTTGTCTGCATTTGGCCCATATACTTCTAAACCTTTCCTGTCCATAATCCATAAATAAATGTCCTAATGATTTAAAATGTTGTAACTATATTTGCGTCTGATACTTCACTGGCAGCTCATTCCATTTACCAAACGCCCTTTATGTGCAAAACCTGCCCCTTATGTCCCCTTTAAATCTATCCCCTCTTGCCATAAAACGATGCCCTCTAGCTTTAGCCTCCCTACCCTGGGGAAAAAGTAACTATGATGCCCGTAAAGATTTTATAGAACTTTTTAAGGTCACTTTTCAGTCTCCATTGCTCCAGAGAAAACAGTCTCAGCCTATACAGTTTCTCCTTACAACTCAAGTCCTCTTGTCCTGGCAACATCTTGTGAATTTTTCTTGAAAATCCGTTCTACGATTGCGCTCCCGTTTCTGCTGGATTGAAGTTAAACGCGACTAAAAACGCCTTTAACGCCTTCAACATCACGGATCGCAAGTGTAGGACAAACAACGTATGTCGTTTATTTAAGATATTTTCTTGGTTTTTGTTGTGGCTTCATTTTAATCTGCTGATGTGAAAAATGTTGAGTGGCAGCCTTGCCTGCAGTTGTTCGTTCTTCACCCTTTTTTAATTTTCAGTTTGTTAAAAAGTTTTGTTCTGGAGGCCTTGTAGTCTTTTAAGTATTTTTATGTGGGGGGTGGGGGTGGAGGGGAAACCATTTTTTCCAGTCCCTACCTGGGTGAGGATGCGTCCTTCCTCCGAGCCACATCTTCGCCCCCTCCTCGTGGCCTACCATTCGGATTGGCGCGCTTTTCTGCCGGGACCGGCCAGGGCTTCGAGCTGCAGCTTCAGCACTGAGGTACCATCACGGAGCAGAGCGATGCCTTACCCGGGTCGCTGTGTGGAGTGCTGACTTTAACATCGTGGAGCTGTGATTGCGGATATTCCAGCTGCGGGTGGCACTGACTTTAAACACCATGGAGTCTGGGATCTCTCGCCGAGTTCATCAGTGTTGGAACTCCGTCCAGCACGGCCTGTGGACTTAGGGAGCCGTGGTCTCTGGTAGCAAGCGGCCGTTTCGGAACTCCAAGCCGCTGAGAGCGTTCTTTCGATGCCGGAGTTCCATCATCCAGCAAGAGGGCCTGAAACATCTAGCGGCGATTGCGGAAGCCTCAATAGGCCCCGACCATGGGTGAACATGGAGGAAGTGGACTGAACTTTGGTGCCTTCCCTCACAGTGGGAAACGTTGATCCCGCTGTGGGGGGGATGTTTTTTTATATTTTATGTTAAATTCTATAATGTTGAGTTTATTTTATTTGTGTGCTGCAATGGCAACTTAATTTTCATTACACCAATTGGTGTATGTGACAATAAATGTCCTTTGTCCTTCGTCCTTCATCCTTTGTTATTTAGGCCCCAATACGAATCGGCCTTGTCTTGCTTGCCGATATTAGGACTTAAATCATGGCAGCGGCCACATTCCTATCGATAACAATCCAGAAACATCCACTCTCAAGATTATCAAATTCATTATTTTTTTGCACAATCATGTCATAAGAACATCTAATTCATCTATATTTTGTGTTATTGTCTATCCATTATCAATATTTTCATACTAAATATCCACTACAGTTTTAGTCAGATGTATTGTGCAAAAAATAAATTCATGACAAAGTGAGATTTAAAAATCATGTTCTATTGTGAATTCTTGTGTGAATGGGATCAGTTTGTTATTTGTTATTTGGATAATTTGGCTATTTAAAAATGTTAGCCTTTTCTTAAGAAATGGATAGATGTTCAGATCTAGTAATTGAATTTTGATGCATTTAATTGATTAGATGATTGATTTGATGAAACTGATGAATATAAATGTTTTGTTGGGTAGCTACTATTTTTTTTAACGTTTAAAAAGCATACTCGTTTTGTAAACGGTTTTTGGAAGCAGATTTGATTCAGATTTTGCAATATTATTGTCAATAAGGAACAATTATTTAAGAAATATTTCCCAACTATCATACAGAATATTTTTTTTTCTTCACTCAAGTGGACCCCATTTTGTGAGAACGCCTCTTCATGGTTTCCTTTCTAATAACTGTTGAAGATTAATTTTACTTTTTATTTTCAGATTCTAATCTGAGCATGAGTAAAATATTTGAAAGTGGTGCTAGCAAGCGCAAGAGAAAGAGACTTGAAAATGATATGGTAAAGAAGTTAAGACCAATCACTGCTTTCTTGGATCAGCCACTGACAGAGGCAACAAGTGCCAGCGGTGAAGCAGATACATTGATACTAACACAAGGAAACCAGTGTGGTGGAGCTATCCAGCCAACTACTAGCATTCAACCAGAAGAAAACCTCCCTGAAACAGAAACAGCGAAGCAGGACGTGGAACAGCAAGCTGAATATGAGAAAGCAACCATGATACCAGCTCAAAATGAAAATATAGAACTAATTAAGGAGTCACTTAATGGACAGGGAGAGGCTAAAGAGTGACAAGAAAATATTGTGGATAGTCAGATTTTCCAACTCACACCTGGTAAGGTAGGCAAAGTCCAAGGTATTCCAGACTCAGATATAGATGATGCCAAACATAGATCTACTGTAACATACGTTGGTTTGTGGACAGAATTATCACATGAGGACGTAGCCTATTGTGTAGAAAAGGGCCACTCTCAAGTTCAACATTGTTGTGGACCATTTTCAAATTTCAAGCGAGTGTATAAAAAGCAGTTTAGGTTTTGCACAAAAGCTCTTTTTTATTCAACATAAGTCAATGGAGAAACATATAGCCGAGAGTGGCTTGTGTATTCTCCCTCAAAAGGCCGGATATATTGCTTTGTTTGTAAACTCTTTCCAAACATTTCATCATCTTCTGCTACATCTTTAGCTTCTGAAGGGTTTGATGATTGCCAAAACCCCCCATCTTATCCAAACTCATGAAAACTCAGAGAAGCATAGGAATGCCATGATGACCTACTAAACAAGAAAGCGAGGACAAACATTAACTTCAACGTGGGGTGGGGGATTGGGAGGGGCCTCACAAGTGGAATAGCCTAGGGCCTCTCTTCATCTAAATCCGGCACTTTGTATTTGACAATAAATGTTGTGGCTTTGGCTCGAGAGTCTAACGGCCATGTTTGAGGCTCAGTGATGTGGATTGGCCTGAGAGGCTAAGTGCTGTGCCTGAGGTTAGGTGTTGAAGTATTAGCTCGAGAGGCTAAATGCTGTTCTTCAGAGTAAATGTCGAAGCTTTGACTTGAGAGGTTAAGTGATTAAGCACATTTAACCTATAGTACAGTGACTGGAACTGCACACAATATTCCAGCTGCGGTCTTGCACAGATGTAAGAGGGCATCCCAACTCTTATACCCAATGCCCACTGGAGTGAAGGCATACATGCCATACTCCCTTTTCACCACCATGTATATATATTTTTGTGTATATGCAGATATCTCAGATAGGAACTCATTATTTGCCAATCATATGGCTCAGTTCGGTCAAGATAATAATTTAATGTTGTCAAGCAAAGTGCTTTTACCTACAGATAGTTATACTTATATTAGTGAGGCCTGGCACATGATGTCATGGTTGGACCACTCTATTAGCACAGCTGATGCACATGCCTCATTGGGGTGTATGAGCATTTTGTAAGGGGCATCAATGACTGATCATATACCTGCTGCTATGACAATAAATGTTGAACACATACCTGTGGTATCAAGAGATAGAAAAAGCTTTAACACAGAAAAACTGGACTGGTCAACGCTCACAAAGGAAGACAACCTAGCCTATTATGCCCATACAGATAAATCCTTAAGCAATATTCATCTACCTAAAGATGCAATAATGTGTAGTAATGTTAATTGTAAGGATATGAAGCATAGGAGAGAAATCTGCTCCATGTATGATATAGTAAGCACTCTATATGTAAGCAGTAAGCCCTACTGCAAGCATAAAAAGAAGACACATAACATCAGGCCTGGCTGGAATCAGTATGTAGCTGAAGCCCGTGAAGCCACTAAATCATGGGCTATGGCAGGTAGACCCAGACAGGGGCCTGTGTTTGAGTACAAGAAGCTCACTAATGCAAGGTATAAGTATGATATTCGCTTCATCTGTAAAAATGAGCAAGCTATGAGGGCTGATTCCATGGCTAAGAAGCTGCTAAGTAACACTGCTACTGATTTTTGGAAAGAAATTAGAACTCTTAACAGTTGCAAAACATCTCTACCATGCACTGTAGATGGAATCTCTGGAACAGCTAATATCGCGGAGTTATGGCAACAACATTATAGTACTTTATTCAAATGTGTTCAAGGTGACTTGTATAGGGTGGACAATATTGAGAGTAATGACTCAATGGTTATTATGTCACATGAGGTGTATCATGCCATGAACAAGCTGTCCAACAACAAAGCAAGTGGCTTGGATCATATTTCTGCTGAACATCTTAAGTATGCGAGTATGTGGATAGCTCCTCTCCTTGCTATTTGTTTTACTGGCTTTATGATTCATGACTTGTTACCAGACTCAATGTTGTCTGTTCCGTTAGTGCCGGTCATTAAGGACAAAGCTGGTAAAGTAGGTAGCCTAAATAATTATAGGCCCATAGCTTTAGCCAGCATATTGTCAAAAGTTTTAGAAAGAGTTCTACTGGATAGAGTAAATGAGTTTGTTAACTCCACAGATAACCACTTTGGTTTTAAAGCTAAACATGGCACTGACTAATGAATATATGCCCTAAAGGAGATTGTAAACAAATATAGAGGCAAAAACTCTTCAATCCTTATGTGCTTTATTGATGCTTCCAAAGCCTTTGATCGTGTTAATCTCAGAAAGCTGTTTGTTAAAATGAGTCAAAGAGTGGTGCCTAAATAAATTGTGAGAATTCTGGCTTACTGGTATGCCCACCAGACTATGCAAATAAAATGGGCAATAGGGCCTCAGCCCCATTTGGGGTTAGCAATGGTGTTAGACAAGGGGGAATTTTGTCCCCAGTCCTTTTTAATCTTTACATTGATGATCTGTCCAAACAATTGAAAGCATGTAATACTGGGTGCATGATTGGTAATATTTTAGTGAACCATATTATGTATGCAGATGATCTTGTGGTCTTTAGTCCATCTAGCGCTGGTCTACAGCAGCTCCTTACTATATGTTCTGTGTCTGGTGAGGAACATGATATTAAATATAATGCTTGTAAGAGTGCTGTTATGATCTGTAGAACCAAAGAGGATAAATGTCTAGAATTTCCTGATGTTATATTGTCTGACAATAATCTTAGGGTCTGTAATATGGTAAAATATCTAGGGCATTTTATTACAGAACAAATGAAAGGTGATGAGGATATTTATAGGCAACGACGCATGCTGTATGTACAGGCGAATATTCTCTTGCTTATGTGTTCAAGAAGGAACTGCAGATGCTGGAAAATCGAAAGTACACAAAAATGCTGGAGAAACTCAGTGGGTGCAGCAGCATCGATGCTTCTTGCTTATGTTTGGTGCGTGTGCAGATGTGGTGAAAATGTCGCTGTTCAGAGCATATTGCACACCACTCTATACTGCGCACCTGTGGTCGAACTATGGACAGACAAGCTTGCAAAGACTAAAGGTGTCATATAATGATGCCATGAGAACACTGCTAAGGAAACCTAGATGGTGTAGTGCTAGTAATGGCTGCAGGAATCAGTACTTTAGAAGCTATCCTAAGAAATCAAATGTATAAATTAATCTGCAGGATAAATGACTAAAAATGTAATTATTGTGGCCTTGTCAACATAAGGTTTAGCACTACACGCTACGAATCCCAGTTGTGGAGACACTGGTATCGTTGTCTCATTGTAGGACATTGGTCATTCTTTTTATTCTGGATTTTAATTCATGTATTGTGGGTTTTTTTAATATATAATTTATGATACTTTTATAAGTGATATACTAAGATTTTATATGTACTTTATGTTGTTTTTAATATGCAATGCATTTTTATGTAATGTTGTCCCTTGTCTGGACCTTGAGTCCGAAATAACATTTATTGTTATTATTATTATTATTATTATATAATTAACGATTTAGACAAATGAGTTAAATGGAACATCTCCAAGCTTGCAGATGACACAACAGCTGTGAGGAGGATGCTATGAGGCTGCAGGGTGACTTGGGTAGGTTGAGTGAGTTGGGAGATGCATGGCAGATGCAGTATAATGTGGATAAATGAGAGATTATCCATTTTGGTGGCAAGAACAAGGTGACAGATTATTATCTAAATGGAAGGCACAAAATGCTGGAGTAACTCAGCGGGACAGGCAGCATCTCTGGTGAGAAGGAATGGGTGACGTCTTGGGTCGAGACCCTTTTTCAGACTGATGTCAGGGGAGTGGGTGGGACAAAGATAGTATGCAGTCGGAGACAGTAAGACTGATGGGAGAACTGGGAAGGGGAGGGGATAGAGAGGGAAAGCAAGGGCTATTTGAAGTATTTTTGGAGGGAAGGAGGAATCACAGAGAGGGAGCAGTGAGAGAGGATGTTGCTGACATTATCTGAATGGTATCAGATTAGGAAAAGGCGCAATGAGACCCGGGTGTCCTTGTACATCAGTCACTGAATAAGCATGCAGCCACAGCAGGCAGTGAAGAAAGCAAATGGCATGTTGGCCTTCATAGCGAGATGATTTGAGTTTAGGAGCAAGGAGGCCCTACTGCAGTTGTACAGGGTCCTGGGGAGACCAAAACTGGAGTATTGTGTGCCGTTTTGGTCTCCTAATTTGAGGAAGGACATTCTTGCAATTGAGGGAGTACAACGTAGGTTCACCAGGTTAATTTCCGGGATGGCGGGACCGACAAACTTTGTTAGAATGGATCAACTGGGCTTATATTCACTAAAATTTTGAAGGATGAGAGGGATTCTTATAGAAACATACATTTCTTAAGGGATTAGACAGGCTAATTAATTGCAGGAAAAATGTTCCCCATGTTGAGGGAGTCCAGAGTCAGGGGTCACAGTTTAAAAACAAGGGTTAGGCCATTTAGGACTGAGACGAGGAAAAACGTTTTCAGCCAGAGTTGTGAATCTGTGGAATTCTATGCCACAGAAGGCAGTGGATGCCAATTCACTGGATGTTTTCAATAGAGATATAACTCTTAAGTGATCGCAAAACTTACATGAAGGTACGCAGCAGTGTCGTACTGCTTCAGGCAGCCTACCGAGAAATGCTTGTTCGAAAGCAACTGCGGTGCATGCATAAATCTGCCAAGGTCATACAGACTTATTAACAGATGCATAAACAGCGTCAGTATTTTAAGAAACTACGCTGGTCTGCCATTGCGGTACAGCAACGATACCGAGCATGCCAGATAAGAGATGTCCAAGTGAGACAGTATGATAGTTTGAGAAAAGCAGTGATTTGTATTCAGGCCTTATACCATGGGATCAAAGCCAGAGTATTGAGGTGGTGCAGACACCTTAGAGTGCACCTTGATAACAAACTGGACTGGTCTGCCAACTCTGACTCCCTCTACAAAAAAGGCCAGAGCAGACTGTTTTTCCTCAGAAGGCTCAAATCCTTCAATGTGTGTAATGACATGCTGCACATGTTTTACAACACTGTGGTTGCAAGTGTTATTTTCTACGCTGTTGTCTGCTGGGGCAACAGCATTAGTGCAAAAAACAACAAGAAGCTGGTCAAACTGGTTAAACGAGCTAGCTCAGTGCTGGAGGGGAGAGTAGACTCTGGGATGGATGTGCTTGAGAGGCGTATGAGGCACAAGGTGCAGGTCATCCTGAAAAACCCCGGGCATCCCCTCCATGTAATTCTGGAGAGTCAAAAGAGCACTCGGAACAATAACCGGCTCCTCTCCCTGCCCTGTAGAACGGAGCGGTTCAGGAGATCCTTCACCCCTGCAGCCATTAGAATTTATAATTCGGACCGCTAGGCTGTAGGGTGATGCATTCTTGCAATTTTTAATTTTTAATTGTTAATTATTGGTCTTTTTAAGTATTTATTGCTCTCAGGTAGTGTCCACAGTGTATTCTATGTATTTTCTGTCTGCGTTCGTTTTGAATCTATTTGTTGGTTGGGGGCTTCTGGACATCTGAATTTCCCCGAGGGGATCAATAAAGTATTTATTATTATTATTATTATTATTGGTAGGTAAAATCAAGGCAGCACGCCGTATTAAGTCATTCATAAGAATGTGCATTACAAAAAAGCAGTTCTTGATGCAAAAGGCGGCTGTAGTCACTCTGCAAGCAGCATACCGTGGTTACCGATTACGGGCACGCTACAAAGCTGTGCGTCAAGCAGTCATTTCGATCCAGAGATGGTACAAAGCATGCAAAATAGGGCATTCCCAGTTTGTGCAATATCAGTCAATGAGGGATGCAACTATTACCATTCAGACTGCCTACAAGAGTATGATGGTTAGGTAGGGGGTTAAGCAAAAGAGAGCTACTGTAAAAGTGCAGTCAGTACTCCATATGAGTTGGTATCGGAAATAGTTAAGTGGACAAATAGATAAACAACAGAAAAGGCTTAAACGATACAAAAGGCTTAAACAATATAGGAAAGCCAGTGTTGTATTGCAAAGACAATATGGATCCTACTTCTTGATAAAGAACCAGAAAGGTGACTTAAGAAGACGAGTAGATGAACAGAAAAGGCTTGAACGATGCAAGGAAAGGTTGAATAAATGTGTGACAATGAGTAGAAGCTGCTAATAGAAAAGTCTAAAGAAGGGAGGCTGGTCGGTCAAGACAAAAGAACCGATTGCAATTAAGACACTTCAGTATAATCCAGCATGGAGCCTCCTTCACTGAGCATGGAGCCTCCTTCACTGAGCAATGGACATAGGGTTAGGCATTGCAGAATCTCATGGAACACCAAGAGCAGATAAATAAGCAGAGAAGGGAAACTGAACAGCAGAGGAAGCTGCTAGAAAATGGAAACTTGCATCCATGGGTCAGATCCCACATACCAAGAGGAAAACAAAACAAATACATGAACCAGAAAATGAGAACTCATAAAGCAAGGGGTAATGTATTTGGTTTAAGTATAATACCATTGTGTAACAGTGTATCATTCAATGATGGGTAGGAAAAGAGCATATACCGTACAGGTGAAATTGACTTAAAAGCGGAGTAGTGCGGTGTATGTAATAGAAATGGTGTTACCGGCCTCCAAGTTAAAGGGGGAGGAGTGTTATGTAGGTAATAGAAATAGTGTTACCTGCCTCCAAGTTAAAGGGTGAGGAGTGTTGAGTATGTAATAGAAGTGGTGTTATCTGCCTCCAAGTTAAAGGGGGAAGAGTGTTAGGTATGTGATAATTAGCATATGTAATTAGCATATTTGATGAGTGTCTTGTCAAATGTTGAGCAAGTACGCATGTGGAGGGACTCATGGTGGCGTCCTGTAGTAAAGAAGCTTGTAAGATTACTCCCGTGTCCGAACCTTTATTCAAGTGTGCTAAGCATCCCGATACATAACACCGTTCCTGCTTTTTCCCCATATCCCTTGATTCCGTTAGCCCTAAGAGCTAAATCTAACTGTCTCTTGAAAACATCCAATGAATTGGCCTTCATTGCCTCCTGTGGCAGAGAATTCCACAGATTCGCAACTCTCTGGGTGAAAAATGTTTTCCTCCTCTCAGTCCTAAATGGCCTACCCTTTATTCTTAAACTGTGACCCCTATTTCTGGACTCCCCCAACATGCAGAGCATTTTTCTTGCATCTAGCCTCTCCAATCCCGTAAGAATTTTATATGTTTCTATAAGATAACCTCTCATCCTTCTCAATTCCAGTGAATACAAGCCCAGTTGACCTATTCTTTCATTATATGTCAGTCCCACCATCCTGGGAATTAACCTGGTGAACCTACGCTACACTCCCTCAATAGCATGAATGTCCTTCCTCAAATTAGGAGACCAAAACTGCACACGATACTCCAGCTGTGATCTCACCAGGGCCCTGTATAACTGTAGTAGGACCTCCTTGCTCCTTAACTCAAATCCTCTCGCAGTGAAATGAATTGAATTGACTTTAATAAATTTTATTAGCCAAGTATGTATACGTACAAGGAATTTGCCTTGTTGCTTTACTCGCAAGTAACAACATGATATACAGTAAACAATTAAGAATAAAACATTACAATTTAAACATGTGAAGAATGAAATAAAATACCAGAGTAAAAGGAGTCTACTGACTTTTGGTTGTTGAGTAGAGTTTTAATATCTGGCTGTGGCGGCTTTGACAGTCAGGAGTTGCCTTGCATAGGGAAGTGCTTCAAAGAGTTTGTGGCCAGGGAGAGAGGGGTCAGAGATGATCTTACCCGCTCGCTTCCTGGGCCTTGCAGTGTACAGTTCGTCGATGGGGGGAAGGTTGCAGGCAAAAACCTTCTCGGCTGATCGATAGATGCGCTGCAGTCTCCAGATGTCATGCTTGATGACTGAGCCAAACCAGACCATGATGGAGAAGGTGAGGACAGACTCTATGATGCAGTATAACACTGGACCATCATTGCCTATGGCAGATTGTGTTTTCTCAGCTGCTGCAGGAAGTACATCCTCTGTTGGGCCTCTTTGAATGTGGAGTTGATGGTGGCCTCCCATTTAAGGTCCCTGGAGATGATGGTTCCAAGGAACTTAAACGACTCCACAGATGTGACTGTGATGTTATTGATGGTGAGTGGGGGGAGGGAAGGGGGAGCTCTCCTAAAGTTATCCTGGCCAACATGCCATCAGCTTTCTTCACTGCCTGCTGTACCTGCATGCTTACTTTCAGTGGCTGATGTACAAAGACACCCTGGACTTGTTGCACCTTCCCTTTTCCAAATCTGACACCATTCAGATAATAATCTGCCTTGCTGTTCTTTCCTATTTTTGAGCTCTGCCCATGTTGCCTCAGTAGATGAACCCTCTCTAAATGTAGCTGTGACATTCTGCATGATTAATGCACATTGCTCTCTATCCTGTATGAAACACCGAGACCTTGAAATGTTGAGTTACCAGTCCTGTAGAATGGCCACCAATTCTTTATAAAGGCAACAACATCATTGTTTCATGCACTGATTCCTCTGCTTTAAGTTCCTCTGCTTTAACCATAATAATCTTATTATTGCAAAAGACACATTTCAGCCCATCACTATCACCATGTTCACTATCCTGCCCTGCCTGTCCTTCATTTCAAACTAACTTGTCATAACCTCTTCTTTGCAGAAATCCACTTGCTGACCTGTGATCTGTTTCCCACCCACTGCCACTCTAGTTTAACCTCTGCGTAACACTAATGAACTTCCCCTTCAGTTCGGGTGCAACCCAACTACTGTATTGTAGGTGGTGAAAAGACTTTGCAGAATCAGGAAGTGAGTTACCTGCAGCAGGATAGCACTCGCGGACTTCTTTTACAGTCACAATATTAGTGTGGCATCCTTTTACAATGCTATGCTGACACTGCTTAATTGGGTTAAGTTTTCAAATATGGTATTACTTCCTTAATAACTGATTCTAACGGTTTCCTGAAAAATAACTAATTAGGATATAGTTACCCACTTTCTGTCTTCACACTGTTTCTAAGCATTCACTTTGTATAGTAATTTCTAATTTTTCTGCAAAATTATTTAAATGCAGCTCTTTGTCTCTGACAGCAAACTTTGCCATGAGTGTACTTTTTCCATTACTGATTCATCTTTATGTTCGTGACAACAGTGATGCACAATAATAGAGCTGCATACGTAATTTTTCAAAAACAAAAAGATAGGTGGAAATGTAAGGAGTGTAGATGGAAACATAAAGTTACATGATATAAAAAAAAATATATGAGTGGTCTGATGTTTGGCAAATAGACGCACATTAGCAAATAAACACACACGGTGCTGGAATAACTCCAGGTGATTCTCTCGAGAATATGGATGGGCGACACTTTGGGTCGGGACCATACTTCTGACTGATTGTAGTGGGGTATCGGGGGGGCGGGGCGAGAGAAACCTGGAAGAGAGGTGGGGGCAGGACAGAGTCTGGCAAGCGATAGGCATTTAAAGGTATGTGTGGGGAGGGGGGGGATGATTGGCAAATGATTGAACAAAGACAGCATAGTTCCAACCACAGATCCGGGCTCTGTTAATTAGCTTTCCCCACTCCTTGTATTAAAAAAAGCACACTTTGGCCTATTAGCATGACCATGTTCCTTCACCCCTCCCTTTCCTTTGAAATTTACTGATCCTGACCTCTATCTTCCCATCACCTTTCAATTTCTGACCTACTAGTTTAGTTTTCCCTCAGCCTCTCTAGTTTAAACATTCTCGAATAGCACTAGTGAACAGCTCACCAAGGATATTAGTTCCCCCTCTAGTTCAGCTAAAACCCATCCCTCTTGCACAGGTCACTTCTGCTCCAAATGAGATCCCAATGGTCTAGAAATCTGAATCTTTATCCCCTGTGCCAACTCTCGAACCACTCATTCATCCGCATTATCTTCCTCTTCCTACCCTTACAAGCACGTATAATCTGAAGATACTACCCTCAGGGTCCTGCTTTATAAACATTTGCCTAACTCCCAATATACTCTTTTGCAGGACCTTATCTCTGTTCCTACCTATGTAATTTGTGCCACCGTGCACTATGACTTCCGGCTGCTCAACCTCCCTTGTGAGAATGTTCTGTAACTGCTCAGAGACATCCGGGACCTAGCACCAGAGAGGCAACACACTATCCTGCAATTTCGTTTGTTACTACAGAAACTCTTGGCTGTGCCTTAATGAATGCATGTCTACCCAAATGATTTTAAATGTTGTGATCGTATCTGCTTTTGCCACTTCCACAGCAGTGCATTTCAGGCACCTACCACTCTGTGTAAAATACTTGCCTCACAAATCTTCCTCCCTCTGACATTAAACCTAGTATTTGCCCTCAAGTATGTGATATTTCCTCCCTGGAAAAAAGACTCTGACCATCTAGTCCAGGGGTCGGCAACTTTGTTCTGCATAGGAGCCAGGACACATGCCTGTGAGCGGATGGCGGGCCACATCTATCATGTATACACATGGATCCCGCCCCTTCGAGGACGCCACTCATACTCACTCGTCTCCGACCTATTGACAACCCCGATCCCGACCAACGATCATAGAGTGGATCTTTGATCCCGACAGTGAGGCCCAGACACAGAAGGTCCGGGGCCGTGCCGGCAACTTTGCGCAGGATGCGGTACAGCCAGGGCTCGGCGCTCGGTGCTGCTCGGAGCCTCCGCCATTGCGGTCACCAGCGCAGGCCTCCTTGCATCGCCGCACCTAGGCGCCGCGGCTTCGGGCCTGGGAGGTACCAAAGTCTGCGGGCCAGATAATTACGGGGAAAAAAACCGCCTGCGGGCCGGATAATTTCGCATTCGGCCCGGGGGCCGCAAGTTTTCGATCCAAGATCTAGTCTTTCTATGCCACATCATTTATATGCTTCCATCAGGTTGCCCCTCAGCCTCTGACACTCCAGAGAAAATCACCTAAGTCTATGCAAATGTGGCCTAACTAAAGAATAATACAGCTGCAAAGTGACCTTCTACTTTATACTGAATGCCCTGATACACAAAGACAATGATGCCCTATGTCTTCTTTACCTTCCCATCCACTTGTAGTGCCACTTTCAGGGAGCTATGGACACTTTCTAAAGACCCTGCAATTTACTGTTTTTTTTTACCTACATTTGACCTCCCAAAATGCAATAGTTCACACTTGTCTGGATTAGACTCCATCGGCCATTTCTCCACCCATATTTCCAACTGATCTATATCTCACTGTATTCTTATAATCTTCACCATCCCAATGCCACCAACTTTCATGTCTTCTGCAAACTTAGTTAGAACTTTACAAATGCTTTCATCAACCCAATGAAAACATAACTGCGACAAATAAGATGATAATGTTGTTATTGTGGTTTTAAAATGATCACTAAATAATTTGAAAGACAGCTTTCATATAATGAGAAGCATTACATACTACACTGTATTTACATAAACTGTAATTTTGTACTGCATCAAATAACATTATTATAAGGAATAACACAACCTACCTCTAAACGATCATTGTTAGATTTCAACAGATTCTCAGACTTTAGCAAACGTTTAGCTGGTTCTGGCACATCTAGGCCCATCTTTAATATACATTTGGACTCTCGAAGTAGTTCAATAACTCTATGATCAAAGTTTGACTGCATACTTCCAGAATCCGGATCCCGTATCAAAAGAGTTCCGTTGAGGACTGAATAAAAATCACATTTAGTATATTAAACCAAATACCTGTAGGCTGGAATGAAATGGAATAATGTTCTGTTCAACTAATTCATGTTAAAACCAAGTATTATTTGAGTTGGATATTTATAAATATTCGAATATGTTGAATTCAAAACATCTATATTTCTAAAGATAGATAAAGTGCTGGAGTAATTCAGCGGGTCAGGCAGCATTTCTGGAGAAAAAAGATAGGTAATGTTTCGGGTCGGGACCTATCTTCAGTCTGAAGGAATTGACCCAACACCAACCCCGGTGGAACATCATGTGTCATTGGCAGCCAACCAGAAAGCCCCCCTTTTATTCCCACTCTTTGCCCTTCTGCCAGTCAACCAATCTTCTATCCATTTATGTAGAAAGGAACAGTAAATGTTTGTTTAAACTGAACATAGACACAAAAAGTTGGAATAACTCAGCGGGACAGGCATCATCTCTGGAGAGAAGGAATGGGTGACATTTCGGGTTGAGACCCAACTTCAGACTGACAGTCATTTATACAGTTAATGGCAAGACCTTTAACAACATTGATATACAGAGGGATCTTGGAGTCCAGGTTCATAGCTCACTGAAGTTGCCAACATAATTAGATAGGGTAGTAAAGAAGGCATATGGTATGCTTCATTGCTGGGGGCATTGAGTACACGAGTCAAGAAGTTATGATGCAGCTCCATAGGATTTTGATAAGGCCACATTTGGAATATTATGTACAGTTTTGGACACCCCAAGAAAGACGTGGAAGATTTGTAGAGGGTGCAGAGGGGTTTACCAGAATGCTGACTGGATTAGAGGATTTCAGCTACAGGGAGAGGTTGGATAAACTTTGATTATTTTCTCTGGAACGTCAGAGGATGAGGGACTTGATAGAAGTATGTAAAATTATGAGAGGCATAGATAGGGTAGACATCAGACCCATTTTCCCAGGGTGGAAATGTCCAACACTGGAGAGGAATAGCTATAAGGTAAAAGAGGAAGGTTTAATGGAGTTGTGCCGGCAAGTTTTTTAACTTATAGAGGGTGGTGGGAGCCTGAAACGCATTGCCAGGGGTGGTGGTGGAGGCAGCTATAACAGTGGTGCTTAAAAGGCTTTTGGATAGGCACATGGAAATGCAGGGAATGGAGGGATATGGATTATGCTCAGGCAGGCGAAATCAGTTGACCTAGGCATCATGTCTGACACAAACAATGTGGCCGAAGGGCCCATTCCGTACTGTTTTATGTTATATGCTAATCCTTGCCTCTAATACCATGGCCTCCTATCTTGTATAGCAGCCTCCCGTGCGGCACCTTATCACAGGCCTTCTGAAAATCCAAGTAAACAACATCTAACTTTCCTTTGTCTATCCTACTTGTTACTTCCTCGAGGAATTCCAACAGATTTATCAGACAAGGCCTCCCCTTAACAAAGCCATTCTGACTTTACATATCTGAAAAAACTTTTGGTATCCTCTATTATATTATTCGGCAGCTTACCAGGAGCAAGTTCTTCACACAGAAGTCGATAGGAACATGCTGCCAAAGGAAGTGGTACATGGAAAGCAAAGGTTTATTGGGATATGGGGCAGTCGTAGGCAAATGGGACTAGATCAGGTTGGCATTTTGGTTAGCATGGACGAGTTGGGACAAATAGCTTGTCTCTGTGCTGTATAATTCCAGGACACATTCATCAGACTCTTTCTAATGCCTCTGCATCCTTCCTCCAATGAGCTTATCAAAACTGGACTGAGTTTTATAGAGCTTCAGCATGACTTCACTGCTTTTGTACGCAGTGCCTACACTTTCAATCCCCAAATGTATAGGCCTCATTAACTCCTTTCTCATCCTACTCAATGCCCCGATCTCTTTCAATTACTGGAGCATCCATTCTCCAAAATCATTCTAGTCCTCCCCAAGTTTTAGAACAATATAATTTTTTCTTTATTACACTTCTTTATTCTTTCTAACAAATTGCATCAACTTGCTTTTTCTTTGCCGTAAACAACATCTGCCATATGGTTTAAACCCATTCTGTGAGCTTATTTCTATTCTAATACAGTTTTTGTTTAACTTCATAACACCCTTAAGGGCCTGTCCCACCTGGGCAACCTAATCCACGACTAATTCTGGCGAGTTTGCCCTCGACTCATACTCGCAGCATGGTCGACACGAGGTCGTAGGAGGTCTTCGTATTTCTCCTTCATGCTCGAGAGTGATCTCCGCGTACTCGAGGCCTCAGCTAGGTCGCGGCGTTCTTTTCAATATGTTAAAAAAATGCCCGTGAGTAAAAAAAGGTCGCCATGGAAAAAATCGATACTTTTTTTTATTCGTAGGTGACTACAGCAGAATGGTGCAAAGATAGTAGTGCAATCTGAGAGTGCAAAAAAAAAACTAAAGTCCCATAATAGAATTACCGAATTAAGCAGAATTAAGAGTAAGAGTCAACACCTACAGAAATGAGGTGTGAAAGAGATAATTGGTTCACGTATCTGATATCAGTGGGGAACGTCTAGGCTTTCAAGCTCTTCTCCCAGAAGGTTGAGAGAGAAAAGTAGCAGGCACCTTTGACAATACTTCCAGCTTTCCTGATGCAACAGACCATGAAGATGGACTGGATGGAAGGAAGTGATGAACCTATGATGGATAGCGCTCAGTTCATCATCCTCTGGAGTTTAACACAGTCAAGGGCACTGCAGCTGCCATATCAGGCTCAGTTACATTCTGTAAAGTATCTGTAAAAGTTTGAGAGAATCTTGGACATGCTGTATCTTCTCAGAATGCGAAGTAAATATGCTGAAGCACTTTCTTGATCACTGCAACAGTGTGAAAGGATTTTACTTCGGAGTCACGTGAGTGACTACGTGAAGAAGCCCGCCCCAGGACGCATTGCGGCATTACGTTTCAGCAGGCAACAGCGGCAGGCGGGAGACAGGGCTCCCGCAGAAACGAGAAAAACTAAGTTTTAGGTAAGTACTTACCTTTATTTTTACAGCCCCTTTGTGTCTGCTTGTTTCCCGCAGGGCATGCAAGCGGCCCCTTGGACTCCGGGAGGAGTTTTTTCAGTTCGCGGGAGGGGAGGAAAGACGCCACCAGGACCGCACACACGGCGGACCATGGATGGGAGCTGTGCCGGTGCCAGTAACTCTCCACAGGGGCGACATATGGAAAGCGCAGGAAGACGGCGCTTGCACTGCGTTGGAGGTTTCCCTCAGTCCTCGCTCGCCCTCGAGTACTGCCCAGGTGAGGCAGGCAGGCGGGCGGGCGGAGGCTTCCGACATTTCGGAGCCGGTAAGGGGACCCACTATGCAGTGCTGGCGTAGAGTGCGCTGCAGCCCAAGTGCAGGTGAGCAGCAGCCCGAGTGCAGAGAGAGAGAGAGAGCGAGGACCGCTAATCAGTGCCCCGCTCCCGACACTGCACCAAGCCGTCAGCATTAGCTGCGGGCTGGGGGGAAATGCTGCACCTGCCCGCTCGACAAAGGAAACGTCATTGGGCAGCAACAGGCGGTAGGACCGCTTAGCGGGCGGTCCGCTAAACCCGACACCGCGACCGAGCCAGCCCGCTAGCGCCTGAGCAGCGGGCTGGATGTGTGTAAAACCAGGCGGTGGAGCCGACATCGGACTGGGACGTCTCTCCACCCAGGAGGGGGAGAGACAGCCGCCAGAGATGCAGGAGCGGCTCTTGGGCATTGGAAAGGTGAGTTTGCAGTTGTGTTTTATTGCAGGTTCCAGGAACACAACGCAGAAAACTCGCAAAGAGAAACTGCCCCGCTCCAACTCTACCAGCGGGGCAGCAACCGGCGGCAGCGTCGCTCGCAGAGCGTTTTCGCTATCCCTGAGACCGAGCCAAGCCAGTCTCGCCAGAGCCTGCACGGCGGACTGGGAAAGCGGCCAGGAAGCCAAACGGCCGGTCGTCTCCGATTCGTCGGAGGGGGACATGTCTCTACCAAAGAGAGAGACAGCCGCCTGAGCTGCATTTAGCAGCTCCTGGAGGAGAAGGTCCACCGGGAACAGCAGCGCTCCCGGTGAGACAGGACAGGCACCTCCTCCATAGTGTCGTGTCAGGCACTGCCCTTTGCTACCCTCATACCACGGGTTGGAGCAGGAGGCTAGCATTGGTGACCAGGGCAGGGCTGGTCTGGAAATGGGGCAGGCGGACAAAATCGGGAGTATGCATGGGGTGCAGGATCAGGAACAGCTGTTGGGTGTGTTGGACCGCTTTGTAGCAACCCCACGGGCTGGAGCACCGCCGGAGCCAAAAAATGGCAGCCAGCACAAACCTCTACTGAAGAAGGTGCTCGCCGAGGTGCTGCAAGAATATACAGCACCAGAGAACTGTGAGGCCCTTAAGGGGAAAAGCCTCAACAGCAAAATCTGCAAATGTGGGGGCCCTTATGCGGGCATAAAAACTCAAGCTACAGCGGATCCGAAGGCTCCTGACGTCAGCTATCACAGCCTATGCTCGTTCTATGGAGACAACGAAGATGAACACATACCAGCAGAAAGTGCTGGTATTAAGGTGTACCACACAATTCGAACTAAACAATCTCCGGAGGGAAATATAAGACCTGCCCTCAATCTCAAAATTTGCAGGCTTGAGCAAAGCCCCAGCTGCGGAGGCAGACTCACTGCTATTTGGGAGAGATCTGAACAAAAAGCTGAAGGAGATGGAAGAGGCATCAAAAACCTTCGGCATCATGAGGGCAGGCCCCGGGACGAGCAAACCACAACTTCCGATACCCAAGCAGCAGCACCCCACGGCATCCACCAGTCGACGTCTAGAATATGGGAATGGTGAACGCTTGGGGCCGCATTATCCCCAAAGATCTTTTAGATCAGGGCCCGCCGCGGACCCCCTGGAAAATGCGCCTCCCCCTAACGTCGCCAGCACGTCGTCAGAACAAAAGCACTCAGAAAACAGAATATAGAGCGCTTTCCTGGACTATCTTGGGTTTCATATTAATTCAGTCCACGTAACTATAATGTTGCCAAGAGACAACATAATTGAATTGGCACAAACAAGCAACAAATTAATGGTCAACAAACTACCAACTACTCGACAAGTAACAGAGTAATTGGGGAAAAATGGTACCATTTCTGTCTACATGATTCAGATCTTAGTATCAAAAACAACATATAGGTTGTCATTGAGCATCTCATGAAGTTACCCACTGAAGTAATATCAGAAAGACAGTGGTGGGGTTACCACTTATACTGGGCATTAATTATCTAAAAAAAAATGTTTCGGGTGAATTTTATGTGTTTTAAAGCACTTGCATGTACGGGTATAAATAGACTACACTACGGAGGTGGCCTATATTAACCATATGGGCAGCATAAAGTCGGTATCATATGACAAGTTGGTCAAAACAATTTGGCAATGGTATGTCCAAAGATGTATTTGACTATCAGTACTTACCTGCCAGGTAAGCAAAATACAGTGACAGACACCAGGTCACATAAATTTATGGACAACATCAATTAGATGTTTTTCATATAAAGTTTTAACAAAACTATCAAGCTATATGACGCACCAGATATTAATGCATTTCATTGTCTCTGTACTGCACACTGACAATGACAATTAAAATTGAATGTGAATCTGATATCGATTATCTGCATCAACGCTATATCACCAGGTGTTTGGGGATGTCCTATGTATGTCGCGAGGGAAACCAGACCCTGGGGCAGTGGAATCTTCATTGAAAAATGTCTCTGGGACAGATAGTTCCAGCAGAAAGATCGTCAGCTATATATATTAACTTTTCTGACCTATAGGTCATGTTGTCATTCAAGAATGTATTTATAATATTGATAGACAAATGCGTTTCGCGCTGCATTGGTGAAATTAATTCTATGTATTTCTTCCCTTCTGCCTCACCAATCGAGGACAACGCAAAGTACAAAAGGATGCTGCTTCAGGTATTTGATAGTACCTGACGGACTTACGCAGCCATTGTTCACTATACGCCATGACATGGTTGTTGAAACTTGGATGGTATTTCCCAGTACCCAGAATTATTAACAATCGGAGCCGGGCACAAGTCAACTGTGCCATGGGAAAATCAAGCTCCTGAGTTGCAGATTCTGCACAAGCCTCATCTGGGACTGGGATTGTTATACTGAACCATCGACACCATGTCAGCATCCTTCTGAACATCCACTGGACTACAACACTTGTCTAGCATCAAGAGAAGTACTGCAAGGATACAGGGATAACCTACTCATCCGATACAGTTACTACGAACTGGATTTCCTGGAGAACCTTCATCACGATGAAGGATTCGGCTACAGAACCATCAACACAGCTAGAATTGCCCTGCCTGTTGTTTCAAAACAGCTACAGGACAACAGGCCATGGGGTCACTGGCTGGTGGTAAATCTTTGAAGGGTATTAAACTCTAAACCCCTAGACCAGGTACACCCATATATGGGATGTCACAGTGGTATAACCATACTTCAGGTGATACCCACCAGCCAGATCCCTCAATCTGAACCTTCTATGCACTAAACACATATGTTGAAGGCACACGGAGCAGCACAGAGGGTCCAGTCACTACTCCTATTTACAACTGGACACCATGCTCGTAGCTTCAGACCAGATCTCTATCATTGTCCAGGGAATGGTCAAACCAGACCAGGAACACCTTATCCAGTCATAAAACCGGGGCTTACCCGCCAGAAAACACGGTAATGTGCCATGACCCTATTACCTTACATAGACACAACCTAATTATTCGAGGGAGATGAAAAGCCTTGTGGGTTGGTCACAAAAAACCTTGTGGTTGGGTAACAAGCCTTTTTTGAGATGGCTCAAGCAGGTATTAAAGCTCCTGGGATAAAACTAACATGTACAAAGTTTTCATTCCACAGGACAAACTTCCACGTCAACGGCAAAAGAATGGACGTGCCTGTAAACCACATCCTGGCTACAGCAGAATGGTGGGGGTAAAACGTTCAGAGAAATAATTTATTATAAACTGTTGACAAAACCTGTTTTTATTTGCAGGAAAGATTCCAATCTGCAAATATTTAAATTAGCCAAGGGGAGCATTTAAATTTCTTCAATGTTATTGTAAAAATACCATTGTTTTTCTATAAACAGATTCATTGGTTAATTATGATAACACGCTTCATCCCTCAAAGGCTTCGGCAGCGAGTGATATAAAGCTGTTATACGGTTTGAAATGACAGAAGCTTTGAAATCTTCACGTAGTCACTCACGTGACTCCGAAGTAAAATAGTAAGATTAAACGAGAACTTACCAGTTTGAAGTTTGATCTGTATTTTATGAGGAGTTACGATGAGGGATTACGTGCCCTCCGCTCCCACCCTCATTATATGGATCAAACTGATAAATTGATGTCTCTTTGTCTTTACTATGTCACTTCAAATACTTGTGTCTATCTGTGATTCCACACCGCTGCTTTGAAGTATGCCGCAATGCGTCCTGGGGCGGGCTTCTTCACGTAATCCCTCATCGTAACTCCTCATAAAATACAGATCAAACTTCAAACTGGTAAGTTCTCGTTTAATCTTACTATTACGTTACATTGCTGCTGATATGGATGACTGGAAACTTGAAGATATCAACCAAGTCTACAGCACCTCCATTAATGAAGACAGTGTTATGTTCAACCCCCTGCTCCCCGTCAACATTTTGTTATCTCATGCTGTACAACTCCACGAGGTCCTACCTACTTTAAGTTCAATCAACTTTTCTAACTACAATACCATCAATTTTTAATCTAGTATTTCACATAGAGGTTAGGCATATATGGAACATATATGGAACAAGCTGCCAGAGGAGATAGTTGAGGCCGGTACAATAACAACATATAAAATGCATTTGGAGAGTACATAATAGGGAAGGTTTAGAGGGATATGGGCCAAACACTGCAAGTTGAACTTGTGTAGATAAGCATCATGATTGTAATGGACAAATTGGGTCGAAGAGTCTAAACGTGCTAAACGTCTATGCCTCGAACAACATTCTCCTTCATTATTACTTTAAAAGGATCCTCTTTCCTGGTGAAGGTCGCTGTTAGTATTTAAACAACATTTTTGTACAAGGTCCCATTTCTGCCATTTATGGGTCCCGTGTATTACCTTTTTACAATTTATATTTCCGTTATTTCTTTATTATATTGAAGGAAGCTATTTGGCCCATCACATTCATGCCAGCTCTTAGAACATCATCACTTGCTTCCTATAGCATATCTTCTCTTACACACCCATCAGCTCCCATAATTCTCCTGCCATTCACCTATGGGCATGTCTGTAGAAACTGGAGCACATGGAGGAAATCCACACAGGCACAGAGAAAAATTCCAAACTCCACAAATAGAGCACTTTCAAATCTGGGTCACTAAAACTGTGCATCGGCAGTTCTATCAACTGCATGACAGTACTATCCCTACAAAACAATTTTGGGCTCTTGTAATGAGTCGAGTCAAACAGATATCAAGATACAACACGTTTTTTAAATCTACTAACAGCATCGGACAGCATTACAGTTTTAGCAGCTCCTAATACTGAATGGTGTAGGCAAGCTTTTGGTATGGGGTCCCTTGCAATGTTCCTTAAGTTGAGCAGGTCCAGGTAGACGTCCGATTTTGCAAGGTATGAATGCTCCATTAGTTGTTTAGCACTTCAGACGGCCCGTTCGGCGAGTCCGTTGGACTGCAGAAACTCAGGGCTGGTGGTAATATGGCGAAAGTCCCATCGTTTTGCAAAGTTTTTGAAAAGCTGCAGGTGAACTGACTGCCGTTGACGGACAGAAGATGTGCAGGGGAGGCGTGCACGGAGAAGTGGCGCTGCAACTTCTCGATAACCGCTTCAGATGTAATGGTTTGGAGTAGATCGATGTCAAACCAGCCCGAATAAGAGTCGACAAGGACCAGATAGTGTTTCCCATGCCATTCGAATATATCAGTGGCTAACGTGGACCACGGTAGGGGAAGAACCAGATGCGTTAGTAAGGGCTGCTTCTGCTGATGTGGCGTCAGGCTTTTGCAGACGGCGCAGACTTCAGTTTTGTCACGTATGTACTTGGCCAGTAAAACATGCTTTGTGCCCGTTGTTGGGTTGCCTCCACACCGGGCTGGCCCCTGTGGACGGCGTCAAAGTACTTGTCCCGGAGGACAGCTGGAACAACTGCCTTGTGGCCCTTGACTATAATCCCGTCCTGTAACACCAGTTTGTCATGAACCAGGAAGTATGGGCGGATTGCAAGCGGGGTGTTGTGTTGTTTATCCAGTCAGCCACGCCGGATGACTGCAGACAGCAATTGTAGAGTCTCGTCAGCAGCTGTGTGCTCTGCCAGGCTGCTTATGTAATCAGTAGGTACATACGATACCTTCATTACCGAGAACTGGTCCTGTTCAGAGAGGTGTTGTTCATTATTTTTGCGTGGGGCTCTTGATAGCGTGTCAGCAATGTGCATGTCCTTGCCTTTCTATAGACAATGTTGAAATCAAACCGCTGCAACTGCATAATCATCCGTTGTAGGTGGACCGGAGCAGCGTGAATGAGTTTATTAAAAATATTGACCTGCGGCTGGTGGTCTGTTTCTATAGTCACAGACGTCCCAAAAATAAAGTCCTTGAATTTTGTGCAGGTGAAAACCACTGCGAGCAATTCTTTTACGATCTGGGTGTAATGTTGTTCAGTGTCAGTTAGTGTGCAAGAGGCGTAACAAACAGGCTTGCAGTCACCCTCGGTAGTGGTCTGCAGGCAAGCAGCGGCAAGTCCATACTGGGACACATCGCAGATGAGCGTTACTGGTAACTCTAAAGCAAAGTAGGCGAGAGTATGTGCGCTAGCCAGCTGCAACTTGAGAGTGTCAAAAGCTCTTTGGTGCAGCGGATACCAGGACCATGCAGCATCTTTGTGTGTCAGTTCACGCAGGAGGGCAGATATGTCACTGAGGTTGGGAATTATTTTTCCCAGGTAGTTGACCGTTCCAAGGAACCTTTGTAGACTCGCAATATCGGTAGGAACCGGTATCTCGTTGATAGCTGTAGTTTTTGATGGGTCTGGTCTGACACCATCACTTGTGAAAACATGTCCGACGTAGGTAACTTCTGGGACTTGAAACTTGCACTTCAGGGGATTGAGTTTGAGCTGAACATCTAGTACTTTCTTCAGATTAGCATCATGTTTAGCCAAGTCGTGCCCGTAGACGAGAATGTCATCAGCGATGATGGCGCATGGATACTCAGCAAACAATTGTTCCATCGTGTGCTGGAAAATTTCGCTGACGGAGTTGATGCCAAAGGGCATTCTCAGGAATTTGTAGCGGCCGAAGGATAGCTGAACGTAGTAAGATTGGACGAGTCTGGGTCCACTGGAATCTGCCAAAAAGAGCTTTTGGCATCCAGAATGGTGAACACTGATGCATTGCTAATTTGAGCAGCAACTTCCTCTACTGTTCGCAAAGGGTAGTGCCGGTGTTTGATAGCAGTGTTTAGATCTCTGGGGTTTATGCAAATACGGATCTTCTCCTTGTTTTTTTTTGTTGCAACCACCATGGTGGAAACCCAGTCAGATGGGTCAGTAACGTCAGCAATAACACCCATGGAGACCATCCGCTTGGGTTCATTATGTACCCTGTCACGAATGGCATGCGGAACACTATGTGGTGCTCGAAGCACAGGAGTGACGTTGGGGTCAATGACAATGTGGTACTTGAGGGGCAACTTGCCAAGCTCGTTGTTAAACAGTTCTCGGTATTGCGAGAGTATTTGCTGAGTGGGGCCCTCAGTGTGAAAGAGTTGATGGACAGCACAGCCAAAGTATACCAGGCCTAGGTCGTGGCATGCAGTCTCAGAATCCCCCTTAACGATATAAAACTTTAGGGCATGGGGCTGTGATCTATGGTGCATTTTAAATTAGTTTGTCCAAGCGGGTGTAGAACATCTCCCCCGTAGGCCCGAAGCGTAGCCGAGGCCTTTTCAATAGGTTCAGCATTACGAATGTTTTAAAACTGTGTTCACGAGATGACGTTGCATTTTGCACCATATCAACCTTGGCAATCACAGGTCTGTTATTCACAAACATGGTTACCTCAGGGTCAAGTTGTTCGTTAGAGGAAGGAAGGAGAGAGTGGATGGCTAAACTGTTATCTGTACTTTCAGAGAGTTGAGCGGGGAAAGGCAAGTGAGGCTCTTGGTATTCGATATCAGCAAGCTCTTATTGTACAGGTGCAAGCTCATCCTTGAGGTGGTTTGAGTTGCATGGGAACAGCAACATCTTGCAAAGTGGTTTGTGTGTGTGTATGTGTGTGTGTGCGTGTTTGATTGTATTTTCGCCAAAACGGTACACAATAGCGTGAATTTATTTGCAGAACCTTACTCAGCTGTTTCCCGTCATCGATGTAATAAGTTTCCTTCCGATTTGATGTTATATTTCACAATTTATTGATATTTAAAGTTTAAAAAAGCCAACTTTGAGAATAATAACTGACTGTGACAGTGAGACTTTTCTAGCAGCTTCCAGTGATGACACAATGCCATCTCACACTCCTCCAATCACAATGGGATCTCATTTATACAAGTTGCCGTGAACATTCCAACAACCGAAAATGACATCACAATGTGATCTCTGCTGCGAATACAGAAGGTATGAGATGTTGACAGAGTGTGGGATGGGGGGAGAAGAGGGGAGTAAGGAGAGAGTGAGATTTTTGCTCCCCCCCCCCCCCCCCTCCCCCCCCCCCCCCCCCCCTTAAGGGAAGGATTGATTGCATTGGGGGAACAGGTTGCGTTGTGGAAACGGATGAGTGGTGGAATATTACATTGGGAAAACGGGGACCAACGGGTCAGGGGGTAGAGAGGGGAGAGGGGTTATGGAGAGTGGGAGGGAGTGTCTGCAGGTAGGGAGTGATTGAGGGTAGGGGAAAGGAGAGAGAGGTGATGGAGGAACGGAGGAGGTGAGGGGAGAGAAGAGGGAGAGTGAAGAGGAGGGGGAGGAAGTGCGGGAATATGAGGGAAAATGAGCCGCGCCTGCACAGTTGGGAGCTATGGGTGAGTGGTGGGATATTGCGTTGGGCGAACGGGTTACGTTGGGGGTACGGTTGATGGGGTGATTGGTTCCGGGGGCGCTTGTCTCTGGGGTGAGCACCGATGCCGCATTCGGGGACCAGCCCTCCCGTGTGCCCCCCTCCCACCCTCCGCATTGGAGAACGGGGCCCGACAGGTCCCACTTGGTATAGTATATATATATATATATATATATATATATATATATATATATATATATATATATATATATATATATATATATATATATATATATATATATATATATATCTAAAACTCTCATCGTGTTTGTTTGCGAGCGTGTTCTCCAAATTCCACCAAAGCCCTGCCCGTCAGCCGCGTTCGACGTCACATTGATGTCACAATGGGATCCCGAAAATGAATGGGATCCCGAAAATGCCGGCCGCGCTTGCGCAGTTGGGAGAGGGTTGCCATGGCTTGTGTCACAATGGGGATCTCTGGCATCACAACGGGAACCCGTCAGCCACGCCTGCGCAGTTGGGGGCTATTGGTCAGTGGTGGAATATTGCCATGGGGACCGGGCCCAACAGGTCCGCACATGGTCTAGTTGCTATTACAACTCAACATTTATTATAAGCAGTCTTTTTTATGTTGCTTATCCAGGACATTTCTGGATTTGTCACACCTCTAGTGACCAAGGGTATAATCCCAATAGTAGCGCTATCCTTGTGGATATTGCAGTGTTGTTGACACAGCCCAGTTCATCATGCCAACCATCTCTCCCAATGACTCCACTTGCACTTCTTGCTACCTCAGGATAGCAGCTAACAAAATCAGGGGCCATTTATGTAGATCAGTCACTATATTCCTAATCCATGTCGGGTGTTTATACAGACCTCTCATGGAATGTTATCTGGCGCATGCATGCTATTCCAGGAATGGCTCTCACACACTGATAACAGTTAGTTGGAATGTGGCGGCTTTGTTCTCTGTCTCCGTGTCTCATGGTTAATAAAGAACTTTATATGAATTTAAACTACTTGCCGTTATTCCTACACCTTCATACATGGTGTCAGAAGTTTTATTCCGGAACTTAATCGGCTTGAACTTCGTGAGTTTTTTGCTCTCCTTTTCTTTACAAATGAGATCGAAAAGTCTGTTTGCCAACCGAACATGGCTGGTGCATTCCGGAGACCGGACCCGCTTGGCTTCGACAGCAACGTCGGAGAGCGATGGTACATCTTCAAGGAAGAATATGACATTTTTGTAGCAGTTGCACACTACGATAAGCTACTCCGTTCGAGCATACATTCTCCTCAATCTTGCAGGACAGGAAGCTATCGAATGTGCAAAGTGTACACGGAGGAGGTGAGACAGTCTGCCGAAGGAGCTGGAGCAGAAATTGTCACCCCCGCAGAATCAAAAGAGGATCCTCAATGTCTCAAGAAGAAATGTTGACACTTGTGCAACCCTCAAACTAATCGTACCATGGAACGGCACAAGTTCTTCACACAGAATCAGAATGCTGATGAGACAATTGAATCATATGTCAGTGCTTTAAAGATAGCAGCAAGAAGCTGCAGATTTGGAGAGCTCTGTGATGAACATATCAAGGCAGACTGGTGTGTGGTATCATTAATGATAAACTAAGAAAGGTACTTCTGCGCAACTGTGACTTGACATTGGTTAAAGCTATCTCTACCTGTCAGGTTCATGAGATGACTGATGTGCACACTAAAATGCTAACTATTGTGCAGCGATCAGCTATTAGTATCGATGCTGTTCAGGTTGGGTTCCGGAGATCCTTAGATAACGATCAGAATCCAGTCAAATAAATCCGGGATGCGATTTATTGCTGGCTGTAACAACTGTGGAGGACGTCATGCAGCAAAAAGGGAGAAATGCCCTGCTTTTGGTCAACAATGCTATGCCTGTAAAAAACGTAATCATTTCAGGAGATGCTGCAAATCCACATTTTGAGAAACCTAAACAGCCTGTCCACCAACTACAATCTGATCAAACCAACAGCAGCGTTGAAGAAACGGTTGATGTTGATAGTATCACACTGCAAATGATGCACAACAAGTGAAAAATGACGAAGCTATGGTTACGCTGCAGGTTAATGGTGTCTCAGCTGAAATGAAAATAGATACTGGAGCCAATGGCAATGTTATGTTTAAAATGTCATTCAAACGTGTATGGGGTGGTGAGCAAATAAAAGCATGCAATACCACCCTAGCTGCCAATGGGGGCACTAAGATCAAACCTATCGGAAGGGTAAAGTTGTAGTACCACCTGGAGGGACATTTATATACACTACCGTTTTACATTTTCCAAGAGGGTGTGGTGCCACTGTTAGGACTTTGTGCATGCAAAGAAATGGGGCTGGTCTTGTTCAGCAAGGACGTTCACCAGTTGACCCCGACAAAAGATGATACATCACAGCAAATTCTTGCAGAATACAGTGATCTCTTCAACGACAAGCTTGGAAAGCTATCAGTAACCTATTCCATGACACTGGACCCAGATGTTAGACCTGTTATTCGTTCTGCACATCATATTCCCATGGCTATGAGGGTCAAAGCTGAACTGGACAGAATGCAGGCATTGGGTGTCATCACGCCTGTTACAGAGCCAACCGATTGGGTGTCATCTATGGTTGCAACTTACAAAAAGAACAAAGAAGAGATCCAAATATGCATCAATCCAAAGGACCTGAATGTTGCTCTGAAAGGACCACACCACCTATGCACACAGTGGAAGAAGTGGGTGCCCACATGGCAAACACACCTGGGTTTCCTGGGTTAGACGCCAAGAACTCTTTCTGGCAGATTCCGCTCAACTATTAATCATGAATGCTCACCACCTTCAGCACTTCTTTTGGCCGCTACAGGTTTCTACAGATGCCGTTCGCACTCAATTTGGCCAGTGAGGTGTTCCAGCGCACCATGGAACAGATTTTCGAAGGCTCTCCTTGTGCGATCATCGTTGATAACATTATCATTGCGGGTAAGGACGTTGAGGAACATGATGCCAAATAAAGAAAAAATGCTTGGCCGTGCCAGAAAGGTGCACTTGAAGCTCAATCCTCTCAAGTGCAAGTTCCGAGTGAATCAGGTAAGCTATGTGGGACATATTTTTACAAGCAAAGGCCTCAAAGCTGATCCTTCCAAAATGACAGTTATCAGTGAGATGACAGCGCCAGCGGATGTCGCCGCTCCGCAAAGGTTTCTGGGAATGGGCAACTACCTTGGTAAATTTATTCCCAATTTCAGTCACCTGTCGGCTCCCCTGCGACAGCTCGCTCACGAAGACACTGCCTGGAAGTGGCACGAGCTGCAGCAACATGCCTTTGAGGCACTCAAATGATATGTCTTGTCCACCTACACTGTCTTACTATGATGTCAATAAGCCAGTTACGCTTACCTGCGATGCTTCACAGTATCGCCTTGGTGCAGCATGTTTGCAGGAAGGAAAGCTTGTTGCGAATGCTTCTGCGACAATAACGGACACTGAAACTAGATATGCTCAAATCGAAAAAGAGTTGTTGGAAGTGGTTTTCGTGTGTGCTAAGTACAATGACTACGTCTACGGCAAGCTAGTGACCATAGAAACGGATCACCAGCCACTGGTCACTATTCTAAACAAGCCCATACATGCGGCACCTGCAAGACTTCAGAGGATGATGTTAAGACTTCAGAGGTACAACATTAACCTTGTTTACAAATGTGGAAAACATATGTACCTGGCGGACACTCTGTCTCGGGCTCCTAGGAAATCTACAGCCCAGCATGCAGCTGAAAAAGACACTTTCGATATTATGGTATTCCTTCATCCCGGCTGGAGGAATTGATGGCACACAAGGCGGAGGACGCCACTTTATGGACACTCATCACCGTCATCAAGCGTGGATGGCCCAGCAAACAACGCATGCTTCCACACGCTATTCGGCCCTACTTTCCTTTCCAAGATGAACTAACCATCGAAGATTGGGTCATCATGAAGGGCCACAAAGCAGTTATCCCAGTCTCGCTTCAAAAGGAGTACATCGGCATCATACACAGGGGACATCCTGGGGCAGAAGCCATGCTGAAAAGCGCAAGGAGCATGGTCTTCATGCCTGCAATGACGGATGTTATCCACCAGGAGGTACAATCGTGTTCCGTGTGCAACAGTACAAAGCCACACCAGCAGAGAAAACCACTTCTGCTGCTTCCAGTTCCAGAATTGCCTTGGTCCATGGTGGGAACCAAAATCTTTGAATGGCACAATTAACAATACCTGGTGCAAGTGGACTCATATTCCGGCTGGTATGACATTGAACTTCTTCACACTACTTCATCAGCAGCTGTGAGTTAAGGAGACAATTTTCAGTACCTGGAGTACCTGTCAGACAATGCTGGACAGTTCACAAGCCAGCGCTTTAAAGACTTCGCTGAACAGTGGGACTTTGCTCATATCACCAGCAGCCCGGAATATCCCCAATCGAATGGGCTAGCTGAGCGAGCAGTCCTCAACGTAAAACAAGGACTTTGGGAAAAATCTCACAGAGCCCGGTCGGACGTTTTCTTAGATCTCCTTAATCTCAGAAATGTGCCACGTGACACGACACTTGGTTCACCAGCACAAAGGCTAATTTCTAAGCAGAAGCATACCACCCTCCCAGTCTCAAAGAAACTGCTGGGGCCGTGCATGTGTAAGCCTCAAGAGGTTTAGGCTCAACTTCTCAATAAAAGGCTGTCCCAGAAGGCGTGTTATGATCAATCCAGTCGTCCACTCCAGCCTTTGATGGAAGGACAGGTTGTCCGGTTACAAACCCCGGAACGCTACAATCGTATGGGCATGGTTAAAGAGATATGCCAGGAGCCGAGATCCTATATTGTTCAATTGAAGGAAGGTTCTACAGGTGGAATCGAAGACTTATTTTACCTGTAGACAAGCCTGTGCCAACACAGCAAATTCCATTTGATATTACTGATTACCCGGACACAGTAATGTGGACAGAAGATGACAATGTTCTTATCAGTGATGGACATGTGACAGTGGACCCAGAAGTTTCAGGTTCAGGTGCCGGTGTCTGCACCTGTGGATGAATCGCCTGTGATGTCGGTACCTGTGGAGAAATTGCCTGTGAAGTCTGTGCCTGTGTTGCTATCGCCTGTGAGGAATACCACAGAGAGGTTTTACAGGACACGTGCAGGTCGTGTCTGCAAGCCTAATCCTAAATACAAAGACTAAAGACTGAATGTTTTCTTTATGACTGTTATTATGGGCATTGCTTTACTTCACTGTAGTTACTAGTTAGCAGGTCAATTTATTAATTTTATATAAACTTTGCTATAATTACATGTATGCATGTTTGCTTTTGTTTCATGGGGCATGAGCTAAGGAAAGAGGATGTAGATCAGTCACTATATTCCTAATCCATGTCGGGTGTTTACACAGACCTCTCTATGGAATGTTACCTTGCGCATGCGTGCTATTCCAGGAGTGCTCTCATACACCGATGAGTTAGTTGGAATGTGGAATCTTTGTTCTCAGTCTCAGCGCGTCGTGGTTAATAAAGAACTTTATATGAAGTTAAACAACTTGTCGTTATTCCTACAACTTCATACAATTTATACTTCCTTCATTCCGTCTTCTTCCCTCCCCTACAAAATGGGCAATTAAGAGTAGCCACTTAAAATACCAACCAGCAAGACTTTGGCAAGGGGAAGGAAAACAACAAATCCTTAAGAAATCTATGCAGTCACAGGATAAAGGTACAAATCCCACCCTGTCAAAATCTGTCTGAAGAATTGTCCCAACCAAAAAGTGTCTATCCATTCCATGCAGAAGATATTGCCTGGCCTGCTGAGTTACTCCGGCATTTAGTTTTTTTTACCCAAAGTTATAATTAAATCAAAGTCTCTGAAGCTGAGAGACAGTGGTCGGCTGGAAAGTGAGGTGATCGGCAGAGAGTGAGATAGGCCATTGAAGAGTGAGGAGGTCCGCTGGACAGTGAGCAAGGTTGAGGGAGAGCATGGGGATCGTCAAAGAGCAAGGGGACTGTCGGAGAACGAAGTGGGCCACCGGAATGCCAAGAGAGAGCCGTCAGAGAGTGCGGAGGTCGGAGAGCGAGGATGGCCGCTGAGAACAAAGGGAGGACTCTGCGGTGGGGTGGGATGGTGGTAGGCAGTATAATCGGACTGTTCGGTGAATGTCACTTTACCGGCGGCAAAATGAAGCGACATTTGTGTATTGTCTACGTGAGGTCTGCTACATGATTTTACCAGGTTGTATTCAAAACAAAGCATTTCACTGTATCAAGGTACGCGTGAGAATAAAGTATCATTGAATCATTGAATACAGTTGCAAAATGAGGCAAAATGAATAATGCACTTACCATATTGAATTGCTGATGTTTTTTTGGTCCACATTTTGTGAAGTAATACTTCAAACATGACCAATACATAGGCAATTTTGTTATATACTCGCACAATGGACATGCCCTGAGGGTTGTTTAAAATGTCCGAATTTTTCTGAAATAATAGGATGAAATTTAAGGTACAAGATAATTAACATACAGAGTAACAATCTAGGTAACCATGCACAGAACTGAATGTTAAATAAATATTAAATAAATCTGAATATTTAAATTTAGTTGGCAAGCGTGATCCTCAGCCAATGGTTACTTGTCATTATTGTTTTCTCTCCCATTTTATCTTTGACTCGCAACTCTTATATAGATGCATAAAATCATGAGAAGCATCGATAGGGTAAATAGTAGTACCCTAGAGTAGTTTCCCCAGGGTAGAGGTATCAGGAACTAGAGGGCATAGGTTGAATGGAACAGGGGAAAGAGTTAACGGAACGCACAGGGCAACCTTTTCACATAGAGGGTGGTTGGTATATGAAACCAGGTTCACAAATTAGTTCAAACAAGCACAATAACAACTTTTAAAAGTGTTTTGGACAGGTAGTTGGATAGGAAAACGTTTGGAGGGTTGCAGACCAAATGTAGGCAAATTGGACTAGCTTAGATTAGGCACCTGATTGGCATGGACGAGTTGGGCCAATGTACCTGTTTCCGTGCTGCATCATAATCATAATCATACTTCTTGACTACTTATTAAACAATCACATTTGTAAGACACAATCAACCACATACAAAACCATGCTAACTAACCATAATCAGCCCCTATCTATCTGTTGTCAGAAATTTGAAAATTATAAGGAAGACAAGCAATTTATAAACAAAAAGGGTAAATATAAAAATAAAGTAATGATACTCATAGCCATGGCGAAGAACCAGAAAATGATTTTTAAAAAATAGCAGTATTAGACTGTGCACTAGAGGTGGAACAAAATAAATATGCGGGAGAATGATGGCGGCTGTGTCACCAA
The DNA here is from genome assembly GCF_028641065.1 of Leucoraja erinaceus. Classification (NCBI taxonomy): domain Eukaryota; kingdom Metazoa; phylum Chordata; class Chondrichthyes; order Rajiformes; family Rajidae; genus Leucoraja; species Leucoraja erinaceus. The sequence goes on from NC_073381.1 coordinate 85,075,515, forward strand.
CTGCCCTGCCAATGGATGGAGATGACATTGACTGGGAAGTTTAGACAATGAGATATATAGATGGGTATGATGATGATTATGGACTGTCCCCACCCTATGTCACAGATGTAAAGAAATGAGCTGCAGTCCTAGTAAGCTCTTATTCAGACAGTAGCCAGACACATGGTACAGGTACAGGACAAAATTCCCCCCATGCTATCCAAAAACATATATATCTTATCTTTCAGAATCCCATCCAGAACTGCAGATGTTAGGTTCATTGGTCAATAATTCCCAGACCATCACTTGCACTTGTCTTAAATAGAGACACAACATAAGCCACCCTCCAGTCTTCCGACACCTCATCTGTGTCCAAGGACAATTCATATAACTCAACCTGAGCTCTTGCAATTTCTTTTCTAGCTTCCCAGTTTCCACGGATAGATCTGATCAGGCCCAGGAGATTTATCTACCTTCCTCTGCTTTAGGACACCCAGCTGTTCTGTAATATGGACAGTCCACAAGACATCTCCATTAACTATCCCAAATTCCCTGGTCTTTATGTCTTTCTCTTTAGTAAAAACAGATAAGAAATACTAATTTAGGACCTGCAGCTCCACACATAGATGACCACATTGGTTTCTCCAGTTACCCTCTTAAAGTACTAATAAAAATCTCTGGATTCTCCTCCATTTTATCTGCCAGAATTATATCTTGCTCCATTTTTCCTTCCAGGTTTCCTTAATTATGCACCTCAGTCTCCTAAACTCCTCAAGTCCTAGTCCTCTTGGCAGATAGGAAACAATGAGTAGGGATTAACGGGCCCCTTTCAGAATGGCAGGCAGTGACTAGTGGGGTACCGCAAGGCTCGGTGCTGGGACCGCAACTATTTATAGCGATGTTACAAAACCTACCTTCAGCGGCGCTCCAGATCTGCCAATGGCTGTGCGGGCAACTCCGAAGCCTTTGGTGGGGGGGGGGGGGGGGGGGTTAAAATGCATGTTTGTATTGCTTTCGGAGAAGGATTTCCTCGGGCTGCTAGCTGATGAAGTAAAATCGATCGGACTTCCGTTCCCGGTTTATTTATTTTTTTAAATCGCTGGACAATTTAATCGCTGGATTAAAGTAAAAAGCGACTTCTAACACCGTCAATGCCTTCAACGCCATGGATCGCAATACCAGGACAATACAAAAGGTAAGTCATTTGTTTCACATATAATCTTGCTTCTTGGGGTGGCTTTCATCTAATTTTACGATGCAAAAATGTTATTTAGGCCCCATACGAATCGGCGGTGTGTTGCCTGCCGATATGGGCTTAAAATTTACGGCAATGGCAATGTTCCAATCGATCACATTCCAGAAACACCCACTCGCAAGATGATTTAAATCCTCGTTTTTTTTGGGACAATCATGTCATGAGCATCTAAATCATATATATTTTTGTGTTATTCTCTCTCCATGGTCAATATTTTTATACTAAATATCCACAACTGTACATGTATTGTGCAAAAAATAATAATTTTGATTATATTTTGAGTGGATGTTTCTGGATTAATTTATGGGAATTAAACATTAAATTCCTTCCATTTGGCATATAAGTTCATGACAGTGAGATTTAAAAATGTTAAATTGTGAATTCTTGTATGAATGTTATTTGGATACTTAGGCTATTTAAAAATGTTAGCCTTTTCTTAAGAAATGGATAGAGGTTTAGATCTGGTAATGGAATTTAAATGAATTTAATTGATTTGATTAAACTGATGAATATGAATTTTTTGTTGGATTTTTTTACTATTTGTTTTAGCGTTTAACTTTATTATTTCTACCTTTTTTCTAAAGCTGCAAATAATAACTTGTTTCTGTTAATGCTGTTCAGTGATTTAAAAAAAAATTACATTATAAACAGATGTCTCCGAAAATGAAATGCAAAATTGTGAATCCAAAAGCCCAGCCAGACATAGCTAAAGTTCACCTTGAAGTTAATTTCTCTGTCATGCCTGAGTCTAAGAGGGTTCTTAAAAACGGACACATCTTGTATTTGTATACCTCGTTTGGAAAAAGTCTGTCTGAAACACAGAAATCGCTGAGTTCACATTTCTCTTGTCGGATGCAGAAGGCTAAATATTTGCTGCTGTTAACTCAAGAGTGAGAACTCTCGTAAACCGGACTTTGCTTAAGTTTAAAAAACTCACCAATCCCAAGGAACTTGGAGCATTTATGAAAATTTGTGATAAAACTTTTAAACTTCCAGAATGCAGTCAACACATTTCTTTAGATGACGTTCGATCGCCTGGTGCTCAAGATCTTGAATCCTTGACATCGGCCGAAAGCCAAGTGCCCATATTTCAAGGCACTGAGGACATGGGCGATGACAGTCATAGTCTACATCCTCCACTGAATCTAGCAACGCCAACGACAGCTGCTGCCTCACCTGAACCAATGCCATCGACATCTATTGTTTCAACAAGATGTAGCAGGGAATTTCTAAGTCTTTCGCCAAGGAAACAGAAATTGAAGAAAAGACTAAATTTTCTGTCCACATCCAAGGTCACTCTTGCACTAAAGTATCGCGCAAAGATCAGTGAACTTAGGGCACAGTTGAAAACTCCCAAACGTGTAGTTAATCAAGCCTTAAAGAGAAAGCAAAACCACAGAAAGATTCAGGAACTCAAAACCAAATTACGTGGGAAAACTTTTGCATGAGAGCTTGCTGAAACCAAGGCAGAGTTTTTGAGACTTAAAAAAGCACACGGACAATTGCTCAAGTTTCGTGGCAGTAAGAAAAACAGGAAAATTGTTTCAATTCATCAGTACAGAAAAGTTCATGAAAAACTAAAGGACAGGGGAGAGGATGTGAGACGCCTCGAGTTTGACAATCTTGTCCTCAAAGAAACAATCGAAACTCTGCAGGCTGCCAGTATTGTCGAGTCAAAGGTGGACCAGAAGACTTACTCCTCAACAACAAGGATGCATGTGTTTGACTGTATTGTAAACAAATCTCCCACAGCAAACATTCCAATCCTGATAAGCCAGTTCTACAAGCGGAGTGGGCTTAATCTGGATCATATTCCTCGATGCAGTGCAGTTGAATTATGGCCCGAGAATTAGGAGCTATTGCTGAGTTGCAGACAGCAGAGATGATCCTAGCAACAAAGGGTTTGACTGTGGGTTTTGATGCAACCACCCAAGAAGAGACCCATATTAACAGTGTACACTTCAAGAGTCAAGAGTCAAGAGTCAATTTAATTGTCATTTGGACCCCTGGAGGTCCAAACGAAATGCCGTTTCTGCAGCCATACATTACACACAAATAGACCCCAGACACAACATAATTACATTTAACATAAACATCCATCACATAGCTGTGATGGAAGGCCAAATAAACTTATCTCTCCACTGCACACTCCCCCCCCCCGATGTCAGAGTCAAAGTCATAGCCCCCGGCTGGCGATGGCGATTGTCCCGCGGCCATTAAAGCCACGCCGGGTGGTGCGAGGTCGCACACCGGGTCTTGGTGTTAGAGCCCCCGGTGTGCGCTCGCAGAGTCCGCGGCCATTCCAGCCGCGCGGGGCAGTGATGTAGGCCCCGCTCCAGGAGCTCTTCAACCCCGCAACTCGGGCGGGAGAAGTCGCCGTTGCAGGAGCCCTGAAAAGCGGTCTCCCTCCAGGGAGCCGTGGGCTCCCGGTGCCGTCGTCCACAGACCCGTCGTTGGAGCCTCCGACTCTCCGGTAGCAGCAGCAGCAGCAGCAGCAGCAGCAGCCTCCGACTCAGCAGCAGCAGCAGCAGCGGCAACGCTCCTCCACCGCTCCACCCGCTCCGGACTCGGCCAGCTCCGCGACGGTGAGGTGAGTCGACACCTGAGTCCCCGGCTTCTTCCTGTTGGAGGCCGCTCCTCGTTGCGGCCTCAACGACACCTGCGACCCGACGAGAAAAGGTCGGGTCTCCAGTGCAGGGAGAGATTCAAAAAGTTTCCCCCCCCCCCCCCCCACCCCCCCCCCCCGCCCCCGCACACACACACCCAACACAAAAAATAACAAAAACTACATAAAAACACAGACAAAAAATAATAAAAACGCAGAGACCACAAATAAATGTCTTTCTGCAGCAGTCGATGAATTGGCTGGTGGGTCTGCTGAGGACTATGCGCAACATATTTGCGCAACAGTTGACAATTCGTGTAAAACTTACACTTATTTCAATGAGCAAGCAGATTTTCAAGACACCAGGGAAAAGATAATCGACAACATTTCAAATACAATGAGTGACAGGTGTACAGCTAATCATGCTGCTATTAGGATTGTGAGCAGTGAGTGGGGTAAATCTTTGAATGTGCTCTATTGCCACTTGCATCCTTTTGCCTCCATCGCAACATTAATTCGCTCAGCCCTCAAAATGCCAAAACAATCCAGAGGAAAATTCTTGTTTGCGAAAGACTGTCTAGCAGTAAATGCCAAACTTCGGTACAAGAATGGAAAAGGGGACCCAAAAGGATTTGTTGCATTTTTGGATGAAAGGAACATCCCCCTAGGTGTCCTCCTACGCTACCGTGGCAACAGATTGCATATACTTTTCCATATTAGTGGCAAGCTCATGGAACATTATGATGACTTTGTTGCCCTGCTGAATAGCGGAACATCCTGTGGGGGGTTGAGAAGCGCCATCCTCCATGACTTCACCCAAGCTGAAGCAAAAGTAGAACTTCAGATGTTAGGCTTACTTGGCAAATATCTGAGTGGGCCTTGGATGAAGCGCTACTACACTTCAAGCCAGAATCAGATCAACCATGTTGATGGCATCAAAGTGGTTAAAGGGGTGATTGCTGCTCTAAAGGAAGCCACAGAAAATCCAGAGAACTTGATATTGGCAAGGGAAGATTTCTTCGATGAGGAGGTGCATCTTGATGCCACATTGACGAAACTTTGGGAGCGGCCAGTACATCCACAGTTCAGTTCAAAGATGAGGAGCTGTCTTCAAGCTGTCATCACTGTGTTGGAGAGGCAGTATAGTAACTACTTTGAACTTGATGTAACTGAGAAGCTGAAGGAGGAGACTGCATCACCAAGATCACACAACATTGATGTGGAAGAGATAATGGGGATGTTTAGCTCATTGAAACAGAAATCTCCCAATGCCACCATGTGTTATTTGTCATGTAGGATGCGGGCCTGCAAGAATAGAACAGTCAATTACCTTGATAATCTCGAGGAGCAACGTTGGGAGGAGGTACTCTGTAAGGCAGTGACATGAGGGAGAGTGCAGAGGAACAGACGGATAGAGCTCTTAATGATAGCGGAGTCAAGGGATGTGGGGAGAAGGCAGGAACGGGGTACTGATTGTGGATGATCAGCCATGGTCACTGTGAATGGCGGTGCTGGCTCGAAGAGCCGAATGACCTCCTCCTGCACCTATTTTCTATGTCGACGACCCGAAACGTCACTAGTTCCTTTTCTGCAGAGATGCTGTTTGACCTGCTGAGTTACGCCAGCTTTTGTGTCTATCTTCTATTGATTCTCCTTTGTCTCTTTTATTCCCTTAAAAGTCTCCAACAGATTTGTCAGGCATGATCTCCCCTTATCAAAACCATGCTGACTTTCTCTATTTTATCATGTGCTACCATGTTCCCCGAAACCTCATCCATAATAATGGACTCAATAGCTAAGCAGCCTATAATTTCCTTTCTTTTGTCTCGCTCCCTTCTTAAACTGTGGAGTAACATTTGCAATTTGTCAGTCACTGGAACTATCTAGTGATTCTTGAAAGATCACCACTAATGCCGTCACAATCTCTGCAGCTACCTCTTTCAGGACCCAGGGGTGTAGTACAACTATTCCAGGTAACATATCCACTTTCAGACCTTTCAGCTTCCCCAACACTTTCTCCTTAGTAACACAGCGACTGAACTCACTTCTGCCCCCTGACTCTCTTGAATTTCTGGCACATTGCTGGTGTCTTCCACAGGGAAGTGTGATGTAAAAATTATCCCCACCCATAACTATCTTGACTACTGACCCACTGACTCCCACAACTATCTCAACTACGATCTTCAACACCCTGCTTCCTGCAAAGACTCTATCATCTACTCCCAATTCCTCTGTCTACGCCGCATCTGTGCCCAAGATGAGGTGTTCCATACGAGAACATCCCAGATATCCTAATTCTTTAGGGAACAGGGGTTCCATTCTCCCATCATAGATGAGGCCCTCACTGGGTACCCTGCAGCTCTGCCCTTGCTCCCCCTCCCCCAAGTCGCAACAGAGATAGAGTTCCCCTAGTCCTTACCTTCCACCCCATCAGCCGTCGTATACAACACATAATCCTTGGAAATTTCCTCCACCTCCAACGGGATCCCACCACTAGCCACATTGTCCCATCTCCATCCCTTTCCACCTTCCTCAGAGACCATTCCCTCCGCAATTCCCTGGTTAACTCATCCCTTCCCACCCAAACCACCCCCTCCCCATGTACCTTTCCCTGCAGCCGCAGAAGATACAACACCTGTCGCTATACCTCCTCCCTCGACTCTGTCCAGGGACCCCGACAGTCCTTTCAGGTTAGGCAGCGGTTCACTTGCACCCCCTCCAACCTTATCTACTGTATCCATTGTTCCAGATGTAGACTCTTATACATCGGCAAGACCAAACGCAGACTGAGCGATTGTTTCGCGGAACACCTTCGCTCAGCTCGCGTGAACCAACCTGATCTCCTGGTTGCTGAACACTTTAATTTTCCTTCCCATTCCTACAGACCTTTCTGTCTTTGGCAACAGCTTACAAACAGCTTACAATGGCCCGTTTCCTTTATCATTGTAACTTTTTTGCATATCTTTCATTCATTGTTCTCTCCTCAACACCGTCTATATCTCTTGTTTCTCTTATCTTGAAGTTTGAAGAAGGGTCTCGACCCGAAGCGTCACTCATTCCTTATCTCCAGAGATGCTGCCAGTCCCACTAAGTTACTCCAGCTATTTGTGTCTATCTTCGATGCAAAAAACGTATTCAGTTCAACCACTATTTCTTTGTTTCCCATTACTACTTCTCCAGCATCATTTAACAGCGGTCCAATATCTCCCCTTGCCTCATTTTTACTCTTTATATATCTGAAAATATTTTGGTATCCTCTTTTTTACATTATTGGCTAGCTTACCTTCATATTTCATTTTTTCTCTCCTAATTGCTTTTTTAGTTGCCTTCTGATGTTTTTTTAAAAAGCTTCCCAATCCTCTATCTTCCCGCTAATCATTGCCACGGTATATGTATCTCTTTGCCTTCCTTTATCAGCCTCGGTTGCCTCATTCTCCTCTTGGTATGTTTCTTCCTCTTTAGGATAAAAAGATCCTGCCGTTTCCAAATTACTCTCAGGAACCCCTGTAAATTTTTGCTCCACCGTCATTCGTGGTGGGGTCCCCATCCAACCAACTTTAACCAGCTCCACATCATATCAAATGGCGGTGCTGGCTCGAAGGGCCGAATGGCCTACTCCTGCACCTATTTTGCTATGTTTCTATGTTTCTATGCCCCTTTACTCAACTGTAACACCGATACAATCGATTTTAGCTTCTCCCTCTCAAACTGCCATTTGAATTCTATCATATTATCATAACTGCCGCCAAAGTATTCCCTCAGCTTAAGCTCCCTAATCAAATCTGCCTCGACAACTTCATTCACTCATACCTTCCATCTCAACCTGTTCCTTTCAACTCCTGCAACTACAGGAGATGCAATAGCTGTTGCACTTAATCTACCACGGACTGCCAACTATTTTAATTTCATTTCCCATTCCCGACTTTTATGTCCTTGACCTCCTCTATCATCAGTTGAAGCTGGAGGAACAGCACTCATATTTTGCTTGAGTAGCTTACAACCCAGTCACAAAAACATTGAATTCTCAATTTTTAAGTAACCCCCCCCTTCCCCATTGCTCTTTCCTGTGCCCCCCACTATCTATTTCTCCCACTATTCTGCCCCTCTTTCCCCAACCCCCCATCACCTCCCAACAGTCCGCTTCCACCTACTCCCCCCACCCGCCTTTACATATCACTCCACTTCTTTCCTTATCTCACACCCTTTTGTTTCCTTTCAAATCTTGCCTTTATCCACCCATCTGTCAATCAACCCCCACCCCCACACCTAATGTATACCCACATAACATTTACCAGGCTTTGTTTCTCAAGGCTTGGTTACTTCAGCTCTTTGTGCTTTGCTCAGCACTCCAGCATCTTCAGTTCCTTTTATTTATCTGCTTGTTAAAATCTAAATTAGAACCATCAGATGTCTGCTCTAATTTCTGGCAGTCACTTCTGATGATTGTTCCAGTTGTGCTTACAGAATCCCAGTGACCTGAAGATTTCTAATACCTCATCCTGTGATTTGGATGGAGATATTTTCAATGCAAAATGGCATCTTGAAGCACAATGCAAATAGAATTCCAAAAGCAAGATCCCAGATGTGTTATCAAACAGTTAAATAAGTTTTGTTAACAAACTTACATAGAAATAGTCAATGGGATCAAATATATGTCTGAAGAGTTGTCTTGACCACAGTATCTTTCCAGCAACAGGAGGCATGTCTCTTGCAAGAGGTGGGTTGTCTTTAAAGGCAAGATAATGCTGCAAAGACGTCAAAATGGCAAAATCAACAAACTTAGAACATAGAACAATATAACACAGGCCTTTTGGACCATAGTGGTGAGTTTATCGAACAAGTCGGTTTATTAGCGATGTACATAGTGTGAGCAAGCCCAAGCTGCTACAATACGCTACAGTAACTGTAGGATTTTTATACCCTCATGACACAATGGTTGCTTGGGGAGTTGAAATAAACCATCATTAATCAATGTCTCTGTAATCTTTCAGCTTTGTCTTTTCCCAGAGTTAACTTTAATCTTATGTTTCTTGTTGTTTAGAAATCTCCCTCCCATATATCTAACATGTAGATACTATAAATGTCCAGATTCTACTCGCCAAATGGAGTCCCCTTGCAAAAGACGTTGTTTGTTAGCCTTTGGAAAACTTGCCTGCTAAACACAGTAACCAAGAGTACCAGGCGTATACTGGCCCTATCCCCAAACTCTTTCTCCATTACACTGACGACTGTGCTACCTCCTGCACCCATGCAGAACTCATAGACTTCATCAACTTCGCCACCAATTTCCATCCTGCACTCAAATTTACTTGGACCATCTCTGGCACCTCCCTCCCCTTTCTTGATCACACAGTCTCCATCTCCAGGAAATAGACTATTGACTGACGTCTATTACAAACCCACTGACTCCCACAACTATCTCGACTACACTTCTTCCCACCCTGTTTCCTGCAAAGACTCTATCCCCTACTCCCAATTCCTCCGTCTACGCTGCATCTGCGCCCAGGATGAGGTGTTCCATACCTGGACTTCCGAGGTGTACTCATTCTTTAGGGAATTGGGGTTCCATTCTCCCATCATAGAAGAGGCCATCACTCGTGTCTCCTTGATACCCTGCAGCTCTGCCCTTGCTTCCCCCTCCCCCTAGTCGCAACAGAGACAGAGTCCCTCTAGTCCTTACCTATCACCCCATCAGCCGTCACAAACAACACAAAATCCTCCAAAATGTCCGCCACCTCCAACGGTATCCCACCACCAGCCACATTTTCCCATCTCCACCCCTTTCCGCCTTCCACAGAGGCTGTTCCCACCTCAACTCCCTGGATAACTCATCGCTTCCGACCCTAACCGCCCCCTCCTTAGGTACCTTCCCCTGCAACCGCAGAAGATGCAACACCTGTCCCTATACCTCCTCCTTCGACTCTGTCCAGGGCCCCCAAAAGTCCTTTCAGGTTAGGCACAGGTTCACTTGCACCTCCTCCAACCTCATCTACTGTATCCATTGTTCAAGATATGTGCTCTTATACACCGGTGACACCAAACATAGACTGAGCAGTCGCAGAACACCTTCGCTCAGCCCGCCTGAACCTACCTGATCTCCCGGTTGCAAAACACTTTAATTCTCCTTCCCATTCCCACACAGAGCTTTCTGTCCTAGGTCTGCTCCATTGTCAGAATGAGGCTAAACGCAAATTGGAGAAACAGCATCTCATATTTCACTTGGGCAGCCCAGTGATATGAATATTGATTTCTCTAACTTCAGATAACCCCGACATTCCCTCTCTCTCTCTATCCCTCCCCCACCCAAGTCACACTAGCTTCTCGTTTTCACCCAACTAACAGCTAACAATGACCTGTTTTCTTTATCATCGCAACTTTTTTGCATATCTTGCATTAATTGTTCTTTATCTATCTATATCATAGAAACATAGGTGCAGGAGGAAGCCATTCGGCCCTTCGAGCCAGCACCGCCATTCATTGTGATCATGGCTGATCGTCCCCTATCAATAACCTGTGCCTGCCTTCTCCTCATATCCCTTGACTCCACTAGCCCCTAGAGCTCTATCTAACTCTCTATTAAATCATCGTCTACATCTCTCGTTGCCCTGATCTGTAACCAGTTTGAAGAAGGGTCTTGACCCGAAGAGTCACCCATTCCTTCTCTCCAGAGTTGCTGCCTGTCCCGCCGAGTTACTCCAGCTTTTTGTGTCTATCTACAGTGACCAAGAGCAGCTGTAATGTAAGAATGCAACAGATAAAAATCTAGACAGAACTACAAAGGACTATTCCCCCCCCACCACCATTAAGAAAGCCTGCTTCTCAGCAGAATGTTTGAGCATTAGTTATTTTAACTACATTCTATTTTGGCCATTTTCCCATCATGCTCCCCAGTATGTGAGCTCCAAGGACAACCAAACTATAACCGACTCATCTTCCTTATAATTCTCAAAATCCCCGACAACAGCATCTAATACCTTCTCTTCATCAGCATTTTTTGTTACATCACAAAAAATGTTCTCGGTTTATTGTATTGTATTGTATTTTAATGACCACACAGCCAGGCTGGTGGAATTTGTTATTAGTACAGCTCGGTACAGGTTCCAACATTTCATCAAACATTAAACATATAGCATAGATATACATACAAACAGACGCATTACATAATACATAAGGGCCATGCTTATTCTTATTCCTCACCGTACAGAGTTTAAAATGTTAATTGCAGTGGGAATTAAACTGTTTTTAAAGCGGTTTGTTTTTGAGGCAATTGTCCTGTAGCGCCTCCCAGAGGGCAGTAGCTGAAAGGCATAGTGTGCAGGGTGAGTAGGATCAGAGACGATCTTGCGGGCTCTGTGTAATGTCCGTTTGTGGTAAAGTGATTCAAGGGATGGTAGGGGTAAGCCAATAATTTTAGATGCTCTGTTGATGATGCGCTGTAATTTCTTCCGGGGGAGAGTGAGTCGAGACTGCCGAACCAGACTGTGATGGATGAAGTGAGGATGCTTTCGATGATGGCTGTATAGAAGCGGAGCATGAGATGAGACCTTGCTCTGAACTTCCTGGGCTGTGACTTATGATTTACTTTTAGTAAAGAACCAGAGAACAGAGGTTGCAGGTGAGAGGGGGAAAATCTATATTACTAAAACTAAGATCTTGACCACTTCCTGTCTTTCTGTTTTGTGATTTTAGAAAGAATGCCGCCACTTACGGTGTGTTGTTTGGCCACCTTACTCAGAGTCCCCCTCCACTGCGCTGGACGAGAGGGTTTTTCTCATCGATGAAAAATCAAAGAGTTATTAATGTTTTAAAAAATGTTGCCACTCTCTCTGCTGCTGGTGGCAGGGGGGAGGGGCTATAAAACCTGGAAGTGCCGTGCCTCACCCAGTCTCTGCGAGATGGGAGAAGCGAGAGGGTCACGTCTCTCTGAACTGTGAATAACACTGAACGCATGTCAACTCAACGGTGAGTCCCCTTGATGTGGTTGTAAAACTTTGCAAAATTGGTGGTCTTGCTTCTAAAATGGTTGCAGAAAATGTATTGGTTCTAAGATGTTTGCAAAATTGTTTGTCTTGCTTCTAAAATTGTTACAGAAAATATATTGGTTGTAAAATGTTTGCAAAATTGTTTGTCTTGCTTCTAAAATGTTTTCAGAAAATGTATTGGTTCTAAGATGTTTGCAAAATTGTTTGTCTTGCTTCTAAAATGTTTGCAGAAAAATGTATTGGTTGTAAAACGATTGCAAAATTGTTTGTCTTGGTTTTAAAAAATGTCTGCAGAAAATGTATTGGTCGTAAAATGTTTGGAAAATTGTTTTTCTTGCTTATAAAAAAATGTTTACAGAAAATGTATTGGTTTGTAAAATGTTTGCAAAATTGTTTTTCTTGCTTTAAAAAAAATGTTTGCAGAAAATGTATTGGTTGTAAAATGTTTGTAAAAAGTGTTTGTCTTGCCTCAAAAAATGCTTGCAACAGTTTTTGGATGGATAAAGCGTGAATAAACGTGTGTGTGTTTGTGTGTTTGTGTGTTTGCAGAAAATGTATTGGTTGTAAAACGTTTGCAAAATTGTTTGGCTTGGTTTAAAAAAAATGTTTGCAGAAAATGTATTGGTTGTAAAATGTTTGCAAAATTGTCTTGGTTTAAAAAAAATGTTTGCAGACAATGTATTGGTTGTAAAATGGTTGCAAAATTGTTTGACGGTTTTAAATAAATGTTTGCAGAAAATGTATTGGTTGTAAAATGTTTGCAAAATAGTTTGTCTTGGTTTAAAAAAAATGTTTGCAGAAAATGTTTTTGTTGAAAAGTGTGCAAAAAGTGTTTGTCTTGCGTCTAGAATGCTTGCAACAGTTTTCGGATGGAAAAAGCGTGAATAAACATTTTATTAGATAAGCACTGTGTTTAATTGCAAAATTGGCGTTCATTCCGTGACTTCTGCTCAGTGGCAAAATGGAGCTGAGTGCGTCATTTCCGGTTCGTGGCAAGACGCCGCTGAGTGCAGAAGGCCCAGAGTGAAGACACCGTTGAATAACTCAAGAGAGCTTACTACTCGGTCTATGTTTGTTGGACGTTATTTAAAACACGGTTTTGCTTCAGCAGCAGCCTCTACAGTAGGCTTTAAACGTTTGAATCATTCGGTTTACACGCTGTATGTTTACCACGATCTGAAATTACTTGGCATTTTAGTATTGGTGTGAGTGTATGTGTGTGAGTGTGTGTCTGTGTGTGGGTGTGTGTGTGTGTGAGAGTCTGTGTGTGTGTGTGTGTGTGTGTGTGTGTGTGTGTGTGTGTGTGTGTGTGTGTCGGTGTGTGTGTGTGTGTGTGTGTGTGTGTGTGTGTGTGTGTGTGTGTGTGTGTGTGTGTGTGTGAGTGTGTGTGTGTGTGTGTGTGTGTGTGTGGGTGTGTGTGTGTGTGTGTGAGTGTGTGTATGTGTGTGTCTGTGTGTGTGTGAGTGTGTGTGTGTGTGTATGCGTCTGTGTGTGTGTGTGTGTGTGTGTGTGTGTCTATCTATGTGTCTGTGTGTGAGTGTGTGTGTGTGTGTGAGTGTGTGTGTGTGTGTCTGTGTGTGTGTGTGTCTGTCTGTGTGTCTGTGTGTGTTTCTGTGTGTGTGTGTGTGTGTGTGTGTGTGTGTGTGTGTGTGTGAGAGGCTGTCAGTGTTTGAGAGTCTGTGTGTGTGTGTGTGGCTGTGTGTGTGCGCGTGAGAGTCTGTCAGTGTGTGAAAGTCTGTGTATGTGTGTGAGAGTCTGTGTGTGTGTGTGTCTGCATTTCTGCGTGTGTGTGAATGTGTGTGAGTCTGTGTGTGCATGTGTGTGTGTGAGTCTGTGTGTGAGTCTATGTGTGAGTGTGAGTCTGTGTATGTGTGAGTGAGTCTGTGTGTGTGAGTCTTGTGTGTGTGTGTGTGTGTGTGTGTGTGAGTGAGTGTGTGTGTGAGTCTGGGTGTGTGTTTGTGTGAGTGTGTGTGTGTGTGTGTGTCTGTGTGAGTGTGTGGCTGTGTGTGTGTCTGTGTGTGTGAGTGTCTGCGTGTGTGTATGTGTGAGGTGGAGGGTGTGTGTGTGATCAACAAATAACAAATAGTACAAATAATATAGTCCACCCCACGCCGACAGCCCCCACCTCAAAAAAATTTTTTGCACAAATTCTTCAGTGAGTCCAGAAGATTGAGAATTACAACAAAATGATGGAATTCTTTAATTTGCCACAACCAAGAAACGGAAGGATGCACCTTGATGATGACAATCCAGAATTGCTGCAGGAATTGCAATACGATAGAACTGAACAACAGCAGTTTGTTCAGGAGAATGGGCCTCTGCTGAATGCTGAACAGAGAGCAATGTATGACCAGGTGGGCAACTCCTTGAAAAGGAAGCTCCCTTCAATGCTTTTCATTGATGCACCAGGAGGAACAGGAAAAACATTTATCACCAATTTGATCCTCTCCAAAGTTCGAGGTCAAGGTGATATGGCTATTGCTGTAACATCCTCTGGGATAGCAGCTACATTAATGCCTGGTGGAAGAACTGCACATTCTTGATTCAAGATACCCATCCAAGTGGCCGAGGATGCATTCTGCAACATCGAGAAGAACTCTAAGACGGCACATTTCATGAGGCAAGTGAAACTCATTGTTTGGGATGAATGTCCAATGATTAGGCGAGAAAGCTTTGAAGCGGTGGACAGAACTCTTCAAGATGTCCGCAGCAACATTAAGTCTTTTGGCGGCATTCTGATTGTTTGTTGTGGCGATTTTCGACAACTCCTTCCTGTGGTGAAAAGGGGAAATGATGCTGGTGTTGAAAATGCCTGCATCAAGTAATCCTACTTGTGGAGGCTTTTCACCAAGTTTCAATTGCACACAAATATGCGATTGACAGAGGGAGAAGGCAACTATTCTCAATTTTTGTTGAAAGTTGGAGAAGACTAGATTTTAAAGAATGAAGACTATGAAATTGAAATCCCACAAGACATGCTTCCATCAGCAGAAACACTGGAGGATTGTATTGATTTAATCTATCCTACATTTGACAATCCTGCAGAATTATTCTCCAACAATTGTATCTTGGTTCCTCACAATGATACCATGAGAAGGACCAGACGCATCATGCATCAGATGCTTCCTTGGAATCGTTAAGGAGTACTTTTCTTTCAATGCTGTCACTGACGGAACTCATGATACTCGCTTACTAACAGAATTCCTCGATTCACTCGAGCTCTCTGGATTACCACCACACAATTTCTAGTTGAAAAAAGGATCACCAATCATATTAATGAGAAACTTGGAACCGCCAAAGCTATGCAATGAAACGAGGATGACTGTGGAAGAGTTACACAATAATCTGACCATTGGAAGAATCAAGATGGGAGCCTTCAAAGATGACATTGTTCTCATTCCTAGGATAGCACTCAATTTAACAGAAGGTGAAGACATTCCCCTTCAGCGGACCCAATTCCCCATTCAATCAAGTTTTGCTATGACGATCCATAAAGCACAAGGACAAACAATGCAAAAGGTGTTGATCTACCTCGACAAACCGGTATTTCAGCACGGACAACTATATGTGGCTCTTAGCCGTGGAAAGATGAAGGGAAATGTCAAAGTTTTCCTGAAGGATGGAACATCGACCAAGAATGTTGCCATTAAAAGCGTGCTTCGTTGAATGATGACTTCTGAGATAAATTCTCAGATTTTCTTTGTTAAAATTTGACCGCACAATCTCTCTATATTAAATTTGTCTCTTTTTTTTAATCAACAGCAAAGGGACATAATGATGCAGTGAGCAGCAACAAGAGACAACAATAAATAACTTAATAATTCTCATCTTTAACATTTAAATTGTTGTTATGTTAAGAGTCATTCACATTTTAAACTTTAATAAATCCTTTTTCCACTTTTCATGCCTGCATGTTATTCATCACAATTGAAACCTAATTGGCAGGAATGGCTGCTCTGTGGGAGAGCCAGTAAGAGTGCATGGGGGGAGGTTGTGGGGAGATGGACTGAATGCGTGGGGGGAAGGGGAATGGCAAGGTGCAGAGTGGGGGTCTGAAGGGAGGAGGGGTGACTGAATTAACTTCCACCACACCAGCCGTGAGTGACTGCACTGCCAGCCTACCAACCCTGAGTAAGTGAACTGCCAGCCCACCAGCTGTTAGTGACTGAACTGCCAGCCCACCAGCCGTGAGTGACTGCACTGCCAGCCCACCAGCCCTGAGTAAGTGAACTGCCAGCCCACCAGCCATGACTCACTGAACTGCCAGCCCAATAATCCATTCAATCCACCCTCTCCCCTTCTCTCTCACGGAGTCTGTCACCTATTTTGGGCAGAATTTCTGGCAGTTTCTCAGCTGCCGGCCTGCCAGGTCTGAGTGACTGTACTGCCAGGCCTCAGTGACTGAGCTGCCAGCCCAAGAATCCATTTGACCCACAATGTCCATACTAGCCCTCTGGAAACCAGTCCCTTCAGCCCACAACACCTATACTAGCGCAATGGTTTTTTGGATCACGTTTCAAATCTATCAACTACAAATTATTCCAATGTGTTCCCCAATTCAATGAGCATATTCATCTTTTTCTGATCATTGTTTCCAATGATGCCCAACAGCATTCGGAAAACTGACTGCCTTTTTGTTGCTGGATATAACTTTCCAAACAACTTAGTAAGAATTATAGTGGGATCTTGATTAGCTGGGCAAGTGGGCCGAAGAATGGCAAATGGAGTTTAACTCGGGTAAGTGCGAGGTGTTACATTTTGTGAAGTCAAATCAGGGCAGGACCTTCACAGTGAACAACAGGCTCATGGGAAATGTTGTTAAAAAAAGGAATCAAATAATACAAGTACATAGACACAAAATGATGGATGTTTTGTCACCTATTCCCTTTCTCCAGAGATGCTGCCTGACTAGCTGAATGACTCCAGCATTTTGTGTTTATCTTCAGTGTAAACCAGCATCTGTGGTTCCTTCCTACACAGTACAAGTACATAATTCCATGAAAGTGTTGTAGGTAGATTTAGTGGTGAAGAATGCTTTCGGCTCACAGGGAATTCAGTATAGAAGGTTGGGCCATCTTCGGTTTAAACCATCATCGGCAGTCCCTTCTTAAACATAGAAGTTGGGATGTTATGTTACAGTTGCACTATACTTTGCTGAGGTAGCTCTGAATATTGTGTTCAGTTTTGGTCACCCTACTCTAGGAAAGATGCCATTAAGCTGGAAAGAGTGCAGAGAAGATCTACCTGGACATTGCCAGGACTCGAGTAATTTATTCCTTGGAGCTCAATGGCAGGCTAGTACTTTATTCCTTGGATAGTGATCTTATAGGGGTGTATAAAATCCCGAGGTGAATAGATAGGGTGAATACGCTGTCTTTTTTTACAGGGTGCAGGAATCAAGAACTAGAGGGAGAGATTTAAGGTGAGAGATTTAATTGGAACCTGAAGGGCAACTTTTTCACACACACAGAGCAGTGGGTATATTGAACAAGCTATCAGATGAAAGAGTTGAGGCAATTAAAAAAAATATTTAAAAAACATTTGATCAGGTACATGGCTAGGAAAGGTTTTGAGGTATTCAGTATGGTCCAGGTGCATGCAAATGGAACAAGCTTAGATGGGGCATCTCTGTTGGTCTTGATGAGTTAGGCCAAAGGGCTTCTTTGCATGTTATATGTCCCTATGACTAAGGATGTAATGAAACCTATATACTGAACTTATTTTAGGATATGGGTGAAGGCAAACTTATAAATAAGCAATGTTTTTTTTGGATCAAGTTTCAAATCTATCAACTACAAATAATTCCAATGTGTTCCCCACTTACTCCAGTTTTGATCTTGTTCGCCACAGCTCATTCCAAGCTCACTTCTTGCAAGACACATTATTTTTCAATTTCCAAGCTTATCAGGTATTTTAATGACACCTATAATGCCAATATGCCAAATCTACATTTTCAAATTTCTAACTTCAAGTCTCTAAGAATTAATACATTATATCAAGCTGTCTATCCCAACTGCCAACAATTCATCCCTTTGACATATGTACATTTTCAGGCGCCTTTTAATGAAGTGCCGCATGAGAGGTGAGTATGCAAAATGAATGTATATAGAATTGAGGGGTAATATACTGTCATGGAATAAAAACTGGTTGGCACACAGAATCCAAAGCATTTGGGTGTCTGGTTGTAAATAATGTGTACTGTAGTCTTGGGATTGAGACCCAATTATTCACATTATATATTAACAATTTGGATAAATAGAATTAATATATTACTTAATTTGCTGACTATGTGAAACTCAATGGAACTGTAGCAGAGAGAATGCAAATAACTAATCTAAACAAGATGAGTGAGCAAGTAAAGTCAAGGCAGATGCTCCATAGCAGGAAAATTAAAAAGGTAGTGTCTTAGTTAGATAAGAGAAATGTTGATGTAGAAATTGATTTGTGTTGTTGTGCACCATACAATGAAAGCATACATGCAGATTCAGCAAGCAATTAGCAAGGCAAATTATATGTTTGCCTTCATTGCAACAGGAATCTACACCGTGAACAGTGAAAACAGTGTATTAAATTAATAGTCTAATCAGTTTCCTCAGTTGATACCAACAGCAGCAAACATCACTAGCATGACCATCAATGCACAGGAAAAGGAAACGAGGGAGATAGCTTAATGAAATTTAAATAGATAGTGTTCCGCAAATCTCACTAAATAGAGGATCCTATAATGCAGGCTTTAACTTGGAGAAAGTTATAAGAAAACATGCTATGATGAGAACTCATTTACCTACACAGGAAATAAATTATGTGAATGAGGGCTGAAATGCTGGTTAGACTTCATTTGAGGAAGAGCCAAATGGCTCATTCGTTTGTTCTGATCAGAGATGGGAGTGCAGAGGATTAGGCATTCATTATTGAAATGGAAAGGATTACGACCTTTAGAAATGTGTACATAAAAAGATAGAAGTTGTGAAAGGGTCACAGATTAAGGAAGGAAAGATCACAAGGAGAAAAATCATAGTCAAATTAGTTCTATGGAACATAGAATTTGGAAGGTTGAGATTAGCAACAGCAGTACTGTTTGTGGATCTTTAGAAGGATAGAGATGTTTAAAGGGGCTAGGTTTTAGAAGTTTTAGAAACAAATGATCCACAGAATACACCAGCAAATAATGCCCTATTTTTATTGGTATGGTCATGGTCCAAGGAAAATAGGACTTGTCGGAGAGAAAACAAAAGCGCCTGTGGTGTAAATAGTGAATATTAACCCCCAAAAAATGGAAATATACGAGCAGGTCAGGGAATCACTTGAGACTGCAGATGTTAGAATCTGAACAAAATAAAGAGAGCTGCTGTCTGGTACTCTACGGATCAGACACAAGCACGGAGGAAAATACCCATTCATTGTTTTGGGTTATAACCCAACATAGATCATAGAACATAGAAGAGCACAGCACAAGAAAAAGATCTTCAGTCCAATATGATGAACAGGATGCCAAACACGATGCCAAAAATCACCATCACATAATCCATCTTCCTCCATTCCCTACATATCAATATGCCTATCCAAAAGTCTCTTAAATGCTACTATTGTATCTGCCCTCAACCACCAACACGAGTAATGCATTCCAGGCACTCATCACCCTCTGTATAAAATACTTGCTCCACACGTCTCCTTTAAACTTTGTCCCTCTCACCTTAAAACTGTGTCCTCTAGTATTTGATTTTTCCATCCTGGGAGCGAAGTTCTGACTGTCAACCATATCTATGCCTCCCATAATTTTCCCGTAATCTCTCGCGGTCCAGAGAAAACAATCCCAGTTTGTCCAAACTCTACCTGTAGCTAATACTTCCTAATCAGGGATCATTCTGGTCAACCTCCACTCCACCCTTTCCAAGGCCTTCACATCCTTCCTGTGATGGAGCGACTAGAAATGCACACAATACTCCAAATGTGGCCGAACCAAAGTCGATAAAGCTGCTTCACAATTTACCGATTCTTATACTCAACGCCCCAACCTATGAAAGCAAACATACCATATGCCTTCTTTATCAATTTATTTATGTTACCTCTTTCAGGGAATTAAGGACTTGGATCCCAAGATCCCTCCACAACAATGCTGTTAAAGGTCATGCCATTAATTGTATAGTTTCCCCTTACATTTCACCCTCCAAAGTACAAAACCTCACCCTTGCTCAGAATAAACTCCATTTTCCATTTCTCTGCCTATTTGTATCGCTAATCTGTATACCTCGACAGCCTTCCTCACAGTCCGTGGCCACAGTAATCTTGGTGTCATCTGCAAACTCACTGACCAACCCGTCTATGTCCCAGAACAGATCCTGGCAGAACTCTATGGAGCGAAAGTTCTCCCGGTGGCTCAGCATTTCAACTCCCCCTCCCATTCCGAATCCGACCTTTTTGTTTTTGGCCTCCTCCATGGCCAGAGTGAGAACCACCAGAAATTGGAGGAGCAGTTTCGCTTGGGCAGTTTGTACCCCAGTGGTATGAACATTGACTTCTCTAATTTCAGGTAGTTCTTACTGTCTCCTCCCCTTCTCAGCTCTCCCTCAGCCCTCTGGCTCCTCCTCTTCCTTTCCTTCTTCCCGCCCCCCCATCAGTCTGAAAAAGGGTTTTGGCCTGAAACATTGCCTATTTCCTTCGCTCTATAGATGCTGCTGCACCCGCTGAGTTTCTCCAGCATTTTTGTCTACCTTCGATTTTCCAGTATCTGCAGTTCCTTCTTAAACATCCTGGCAGAACTCTACTGGTCACAGACCTCCAGCCTGAACATTGTCCTACCACCACAGCTGTCTTCTATCAGTAAACCAGCTCTGAATACATACAGCCAAATCATTGTTAATTCCATGCATCTTAATGTTCTATATTAGACTACCATGGTGGATCTTATCAAACACTGCACTAATATCTATCTAGATAGCACCCATTGCCCTACCCTCATCGATCACCTTCACCATCTCCACAAAAACTCGATCAAGTTAGTTTGAGGCTCACCGGTCTATAATTCTCTGGTTCTCGCTACTTCCCTTCTTAATTAAAGGAACAACATTAGCTACTATCCAGTCATCGGGGACCTCGCCAATGTCTAGTAAACAGTGGTAATGCTCCCACAATCTGCCAAGAACCTCAACACCTCCTCTTTCTTAATCTCAAACTGCCCTTGCATATTAGTATTCTCTACACTGATCTCACTGTCCTCCATGTCCTTCTCCTTGGTGAAAACGGATGCAAAGTACTTGTTTAGTACCTCTCCTGCAATTTGATACTTTCAGCTGCGATGAAAGATGGGAATTAGCCAGCCCAAAAAGGTAGGGGAGAGAAGTGGGGCAAGAACTAACACGCAATAGGTGGATACAGGTGAGGGGTGGTAGATTTGCAGGTAGGAACCAGATTGGGGGGGGGGGGGGGGGGGGGGGGGGTAGGATGAAAATAGGAACAGAGGCTGGAAGGTGATAAGTAGAGAAACAAAAGGCTGCAGATTCTGGAGTATTGGGGAAAGGATAATACTGGACCAAATATGGGAACAATAGGGGCAGAGGTGATAAATGGAGGGTGGGGGATGGGGGGGGGGGGGGGGGGGGGGGGGGGGGGGGGGGGGGGGGGGGGGGGGGGAGGCACAGGAAAGAACTTAGTACTTCAAATTGGAGTTTATTCTGATCAGATGCACGCTTCCAGATGGTGCTGTTCCTTCAGTTTGTATGTGGCTACACTCTGGTAATGGAAGTGGCCCAGGACTGATAGGTTGGTATGCAAATGGGAAGAGTTAAATGTTTAGTGACCGGGAGATTCAGCAGGCCTTGGCAGACAGAGCACGTGTTTGGCAAAACAATTGTCTGATCTACCTCTGGTTCTGCTGATGCAAAGGATCTCACACCAGCAGCATCAAATGGTGAAGATGAGACCCTTCCAGGGTAAGCAGAGGTTCACATGGTCCTCGTCAAATCGCATCAACTGCATTCACAGCTCCTGATGTGGTCTCCTTTACATTCAACACTTTGTGTTCTGGTGCAGATAGGTTAAGGCGGGTCAGGTGCTCCCAATGTGGCCTACTTCATATCAATGGGACCAAGCGTTGACTCTTTCAAATTATACCATTCCTCTACCACCTCACTTCCCACCCCTCCACCAACCCCAGTATGCACAGGTTAATTCCACCCCACCAGTACCCTCCATTCCACACTCACCTCTCAACCCCGAATCCCCTACTTCCCTTTTATTGGCCCTCTTTTCCACCCCCCGTCCCTCAACCCATATCCCTCCCTCTAGCTTTACATTTCCCTCATCCTCTTTTCTCCTTATCTGACACCCTTTTGTCTCCTTCTCAGCTCTAACCTTTGTCACTTAATCCACCAATCTGTCAGTCACCACATTCTCACCTGTATCCACCTACTGTATCTCTTACCAGGCTTTATCCCATATCCAACCTCTCTTTTCCCGCTTTCTTCCCCCTATGTCAATCTGGCTGAAGAAGGGTCCTGACCCGAAATAGCAAATGTCCAAAGCATCCACAGATGCTGCCTGACCAGCACTTTATGTTTTGACAAAGTTAGATTAAGACAGAGCAGGCGATAAGATACACAGTTAGCGAGACATTTTAAAGAAACATTGTGAGAAAGGAACATTGCATATTAAGAATTAGAAACAATGAGAAATCAGTCTCCCTGACTTTCAAAAATTCTACATTTATTCCATAGAAATATTATTTTTCCCTTTTACATTGGGTCTCATTGTGGCAGTCGAAGAAACCGTAGGCAAACAGGACAGTGGAATTGAGGATTACAGTGCCACAAAAGATTCCACTAAAGTGCAAGAGATTTTTTCCTATTTCTTAAGTGTACATTTATAAATAGATAAACTGAAATGTAATATCACAGTGTGCACATAAATTCTTACCTTTTTAATGAACATTAACTCGTTAGCGTAGTGTCGAAGGATCCGTTCAATTGTTGTTTCAATTTCTGACTCGAGGGATGGAATATTCAAATTCTGAAATCTATGTTTAGCACAAATAAACCACAATCCATTATAAGGAGCGTCATGATGGTCAAACATTATTCCGGCAATATAATTTTTAAACATCTATTTTATTTTTCTTAAAAAGCAGTCTAAAAATTACAAATTCCATTTCCTTCTTTTCAACTTAAATGTAAACACACCTACATTACACAAATGTAAACCTACATTTTAAATAACAAAATATTATTATTTCACGGTCAAACTCCCTTGACAGTCAATTATTTAATTTAATCCACCACCTCAACATATGATAAAATGATTGATAATGTGCTTCTGCCAGCAAGACGAGTGTGTATCTGGACTTTCAAAAAGCCTTTGACAAGGTCCCACACAAGAGATTAGAGTGCAAAATTAGAGCGCAAGATATTGGGGGTAGGGTATTGACATGGATAGAGAACGAGTTGGCAGACAGGAAGCAAAGAGTAGGAATTAACGGGTTATTTTCAGAATGGCAGGCAGTGACTAGTGGGGTGCCGCAAGGCTCGGCGCTGGGACCCCAGTCATTTACAATATATATTAACGATTTAGACGAGGGAATTAAATGTATCCCCCTTGGTCAGATACTCCATCCACCCTTGGTCAGATACTCCGCCACTTCAATCTGGACTTCCACTGTTTTGCTGATGACACCCAGATCTACCTTGGCACCAAATTCCCCCACAAGCCCCCCCTCTCCCATATCAATTCCTGTTTGTCAGTTATAAAAACCTGGATGCAACATAATTTCCTCAAACTCAACAGCGATAAGACAGAATTCCTCCTAATAGGCTCCAAAGCCACACTCAATAGCCCCACTCTCACCATCGACGGCACCACCGTCTCCCCATCTCCCCAGGCCCGCAACCTTGGCGTGATCTTTGATTCCACCCTCTCCCTTGAGCCTCACATCCGCCATGTCATTAAAACCTCCTTCTTTCATATCCGCAACATCGCCAAACTCAGACCCTCTCTCACACCGCCCGCTGCTGAAAGACTCATTCGTGCCTTTATCTCCTCCTGACTGGACTATTGCAACTCACTTCTCCTTGGCATCAGCTCCACCTACATCAACCGACTCCAACTGGTCCAGAACGCAGCCGCCCGACTCATCACCTATACCAAATCCTGGCATCACATCATTCCAGTCCTCAAACAACTTCACTGGCTTCCCATCTCCCACCGGATCACCTACAAAATCCTGATCCTCACCTACAAAGCCCTCCACCATCTGCCCCCCCCCATATCTCACTGACCTCCTTTCCCCCTACCAACCCTCACGGACCCTCAGATCCACATCAGCTGGACTCCTCTCCATCCACAAGTCCAACCTCCGCAGTTTTGGGGACAGAACCTTCTCCAGGGCAGCTCCCAGGCTCTGGAACTCCCTCCCCCAACATCCGCAATTCCTTGTCCCTCACCATCTTCCAGTCCCACCTCAAGACCCATCTCTTCACCTCTGCTTATCCTTAGCCCCACGTGCCGTCCCTTTTCATCTGTGCATTAATTGTCTCATACTGTGTTTTGTATTGAATTCTGTATTTACTTTGTGTACTAGTCACGTCTCTACTATTTATTACATTCTCCTTACATGTTTTTCCTCTACCTGCTAAATTTTTGTAAGGTGTCCTTGAGACTCTTGAAAGACGCCCATAAATAAAATTTATTATTATTATTATTATTAAATGTGACATCTCCAAGTTTGCGGATGACACAAAGCTGGGTGGCAGTGTGAGCTGCGATGAGGATGCGATGAGGCTGCATGGTGACTTGGATAGGTTGGGTGAGTGGGCAGATGCATGGCAGATGCAGTATAATGTGGATAAATGTGAGGTTACCCACTTTGGTAGCAAGAACAGGAAGGCAGATTACAATTGTAAGGGGAATAGATAGGCTTTTCTGCGGCAGCAAACGAGACTCCAGGATGGTATGTTGCCTCCCTGGTGCAAAGGTCAGGGATGTCACTGAACGGCTGCAGAACATTCTGGAAGGGGAGGATGAACAGCCAGTTGTCGTGGTGAATTTAGGGAGCTAGGAGATAAACTTAAAAGTAGGACCTCAAAGTAGGATCTCTGGATTACTACCAGTGCCACGTGCTAGTCAGAGTAGAAATAGGAGGATATTGCAGATGAATACGTGGCTTGAAAAATGGTGCAAGGGGGAGGGATTCATATTTCTAGGACATTGGAACCAGTTCTGGGGGAGGTGGGACCAGTACAAACAGGGCGGTCTGCACCTGGGCTGGAATGGAACCAATGTCCTTGGGGGAGTGTTTGCTAATGCTGTCGGGGAGGATTTAAACTAATGTGGAAGGGGGATGGGTGCATGAGCAGAGAGACAGAGGGGTGTAAAATGAGGGTAGAAGCAATAGGTAGCAAGGTGAAAAGTAAAAGTGGCAGGCAGATAAATCCAGGGCAAAAATCAAAAAGGGCCACTTTTCAACATAATTATGTAAGGGGTAAGAGTGTTGTAAAAACAAGCCTGAAGGCTTTGTGTCTCAATGCAAGGAGAATTCGTAATAAGGTGGATGAGTTGAATGTGCAGATAGTTATTAATGAATATGATATAGTTGGGATCACGGAGACATGGCTCCAGGGTGACCAAGGCTGGGAGCTGAACATCCAGGGATATTCAATATTCAGGAGGGATAGACAGAATGGAAAAGGAGGTGGGGTAGCGTTGCTGGTTAGAGAGGAGATTAACGCAATAGAAAGGAAGGACATTAGCTTGGAGGATGTGGAATCGATATGGGTAGAGCTGCAAAACACTAAGGGGCAGAAAACGCTAGTGGGAGTTGTGTACAGGCCACCGAACAGTAGTAGTGGAGTTAGGGATGGCATCAAACAGGAAATTAGAAATGCGTGCAACAAAGGTAAAACAGTTATAATGGGTGACTTCAATCTACATATAGATTGGGTGAATCAAATTGGCAGGGGTGCTGAGGAAGAGGATTTCTTGAAATGTATGTGGGATAGTTTTCTAAACCAACATGTAGAGGAACCAACGAGAGAGCAGGCTATTCTAGACTGGGTATTGAGTAATGAGGAAGGGTTAGTTAGTAGTCTTTTTGTGCATGGCCCCTTGGGCAAGAGTGATCATAATATGGGTGAGTTCTTCATTAGGATGGAAGTGACATTGTTAATTCAGAAACAAGGGTCCTGAACTTAAAGAAAGGTAACTTTTTAATGGTATGAGACGTGAATTGGCCAAGATAGACTGGCAATTGATTCTTAAAAGGTTGACGGCGGATATGCAATGGAAGGCATTTAAAGACTGCATGGATGAACTACAACAATTGTTCATCCCAGTTTGGCAAAAGAATAAATCAGGGAAGGTAGTGCATCCGTGGATAACAAGGGAAATCAGGAATAGTATCAAAACAATAGATGAAGCATTCAAATTAGCCAGAAAAAGCAGCCTACCAGATGACTGGGAGAAATTCAGAGTCCAGCAGAGGAAGACAAAGGGCTTAATTATGAAAGGGAAAATAGATTATGAAAGGGAAAGGGAAAGGCAGGGAACATAAAAACTGACTGCAAAAGTTTTTATAGATATGTGAAGAGAAAAAGATTAGTTAAAACAAATGTAGTTCCCCTGCAGTCAGAAACAGGTGAATTGATCATGGGGAACAAGGACATGGCAGACCAATTGAATAACTACTTAGGTTCTGTCTTCACTAAGGAAGACATAAATAATCTGCTGGAAATAGCAGGGGACCGGGGGTCAAATGAGATGGAGGAACTGAGTGAAACCCACGTTAGCCGGGAAGTGGTGTTAGGCTGCATCCCAGAGTACTTAAGGAAGTAGCCCCAGAAATAGTGGATGCATTAGTGATATTTTTTCAAAACTCTTTACATTCTGGAGTAGTTCCTGAGGATTGGAGGGTGGCTAATGTAACCCCACTTTTTAAAAAGGGAGGGAGAGAGAAAACGGGGAATTACAGACCAGTTAGTCTAACATGCTGTGGGGAAAATGCTAGTTATTAAAGATGGGATAGCAGCACATTTGGAAAGTGGTGAAATCATTGGACAAAGTCAGCATGGATTTATGAAAAGTAAATCATGTCTGACGAATCTTATAGAATTTTTTGAGGATGTAAGTGGATAAGGGAGAACCAGTGGATGTGTTATATCTGGACTTTCAGAATGCTTTCGACAAGGTCCTACATAAGAGATTAGTATGCAAACTTAAAGCACACGGTATTGGGGGTTCAGTATTGATATGGATAGAGAACTGGCTGGCAGACAGGATGCAAAGAATAGGAGTAAACAGGTCCTTTTCAGAATGGCAGCAGTGACTAGTGGGGTACCACAGTGCTGGGACCCCAGCTATTTACAATATATATTAATGAATTGGGAATTGAATGCAACATCTCCAAGTTTGCGGATGACACGAAGGTGGGGGGCAGTGTTAGCTGTGGGGAGGATGCTAGGAGGCTGCAAGGTGACTTAGATACGCTGGGTGAGTTGCAAATGCATGGCAGATGCAGTATAATGTGGATAAATGTGAGGGTATCCACTTTGGTGGCAAAAACAGGAAAGGAGACTATTATCTGAATGGTGGCCGATTAGGAAAAGGGGAGATGCAACAAGACCTGGGTGTCATGGTACACCAGTCATTGAAAGTAGGCATGCAGGTGCAGCAGGCAATGAAGAAAACGAATGGTATGTTAGCATTCATAGCAAAAGGATTTGAGTATAACAGCAGGGAGGTTCTACTGCAGTTTTGGTCTCCTAATCTGAGGAAAGACATTCTTGCCATAGAGGGAGTACAGAGAAGGTTCACCAGACTGATTCCTGGGATGCCAGGACTTTCATATGAAGAAAGACTGGATAGACTCGGCTTGTACTCGCTAGAATTTAGAAGACTGAGGGGGGATCTTATAGAAACTTACAAAATTCTTAAGGGGTTGGACAGGCTAGATGCAGGAAGATTGTTCCCGATGTTGGGGAAGTCCAGAACAAGGGGTCACAGTTTAAGGATAAGGGGGAAATCTTTTAGGACCGAGATGAGAAAAACATTTTTCACACAGAGAGTGGTGAACTCCTGGAATTCTTTGCCACAGAAGGTAGTTGAGGCCAGTTCATTGGCTATATTTAAGAGGGAGTTACATGGGGCCCTTGTGGCTAAAGGGATCAGGGGTATGGAGAGAAGGCAGGTACAGGATACTGAGTTGGATGATCAGCCATGATCATATTGAATGGCGGTGCAGGCTCGAAGGGCCGAATGGCCTACTCCTGCACCTAATTTCTATGTTTCTATGTTTCCCTGGGTTTTCTCTGGGTGCTCAGGTTTCCTTAGGTTTATTGGCTTCTGTAAATTGTAATTTGTCCCGAGCGTGTAGGATAGTGCCAGTGTACATGGTTGTCACTGATCGGCGCAGACTCGGTGGGCCAAAGGGCCTGTTTCCACACTGTATTGTATATACCAGAAAAACAAGAGCATCAAAAGTATGTGGAAATAGTGTGGTTACACAATATCATTAAAATTTCTGACTTTATTTCTGAACAAATTTGTGGAAGTTTTGCTTAATTCAAATTTTAGTTCAGTTTAATTTAGAAATACAGCACGGAAACAGGCCCTTTAGCCCTTCAAGTCCACCCCGACGAGCAATCCCCTCACACTTGCACTATATCACATACTAGGGACTATTTACAATTTATACCAAGCCAATTAACCTACAAACCTGTACATCTTTGGAGTGTGGGAAGAAACCAGAGATCCCGGTGAAAACCTACGCAGATCACGGGGAAAACGTGCAGACGCCATACAGACATCACCTGCAATCGGGATCGAACCCGGGTCTCTGATGCTGTAAAGCAGCAATTCGACTGCTGATCCACCATGTCGCCGTTAATTGGTTATCATGGATGGTTTTGCTGACTATTTATTTGCATATGTTGCGAGAGGAGCAACAACCGCAATCTTACTTAGTACTAACAGAAGTATCAAAAAGTAGCAGTTGAGGGTACTGCTTGTAGACCACTTTTAATGTGTAATTTCTTGAGCACCCTATCCAAGAGTATACTAAACAGAAAAAGGCCTTTCGAACAAGTCCACACTAACGTGCAAGCACCTATTTCTATTAATCCCACACCAATCTAATTATATTCTTCCCATTTGCCCATCAACAACCTCCAGATGCTAATGAAGAAACAAGGAACTACGGATGCTGGTTTACAAAAAAAACATAAAGTTTCGAGTAACTCAGTGGGTCCGGCAGCACCCTGGCAACATGGGTAGGTGACGTTTTGTGTCACGAGCCAGTGTGAAGAAGAGTCCCAACTTGAAACCCTATCCATGTTCAGGAATGCTGCCTGACACACTGAGTTACTCCAGCACTTTGTGTCTCCAGATGCTATTGCTTACACTTTTTTAAAAATTTACATAAGCCAATTAAACTGCGAACCCACAAAATTTTGAAATGTGGGTGAATACTTACTTTCAGTGACTGATGTACGAGCACACCCAAGTCTCCTTGCACCTCCCCTATTCCTAATCTGACAAGTTTCAGATTCGGTCCTCAGTCTCCTCCATTGTCAGAATAACTGTCCTCGGTCTCCTCCATTGTCAGAGTAACAAGATCTTCGGCTTCCTCTCACACTCCAAAGACGTACAGGTTTTGTAGGTTAATTGGCTTAGTATAAATGTAAATTGTCCTTAGTGTGAGTAGGATAGTGTGGGGATTGCTGGTCGGTGCAGACTCGTTGTGCCATTGGGCCTGTTTCCGCGCTGTATCTCTAAATTAAATTTATTTTTTAAACTAGACGGCCTCCATAGCCGTCTATGGCAATGAATTCCACAGATTCACCGCTCTCTGACTAAAGAAGTTCCCTCCCATCTTATTTCTAAAGATACGTCATTTTATTCTGAGGCTATGGCCTGGATTCTCCTGCTAGTGGAAACATCCTCTCCACATCCAATCTATCCAGGACTTTCACTTTTCGGTAAGTTTCATTGAGGTTCCCTCTCATCCTTCTAATCTCCAATGAGTAAGGGCCAGTGCCACCAAACGTACATCATATGTTAACCCAATCATTCATGGGAACATTCTCATACACCTCCTCAAGACCCTCTCCAACGCCAACACATCCTTCCTCAGATATGGGGGGTCAATACTGCTCACAATACTCCAAATGCAATCTGACCAGTGCCTTATAAAGTCTCAGCATTACATCCCTGTTTTTTTTTATTCTAGTCCTCTTCAAATAAATCCCAGCATTGCATATGCCTTCGTTACTACAGATTCAACTTGTAAATTAATGATTTGTGAATCCTGCACCAGCACTCCCAAGTCCCTTTGCACCTCCAATTTCTGAATTCTCTCCCCATATAGAAAATAGTTCATGCCTTTATTCCTACCAAAATGCATGACTCCACACATTGCTACACTGTATTCCATCTGCCACTTATTTGCACTCTCCCAACATGTCCAAGTCCTTCTGCAAAGTCCCTGCTTTCTCCACACTACCTGCCCCTCCCACCTATCTTTGTATCATTTGCAAACTTGATCACAAAGATTTTAATTTCCTCATCCAAATCATTGATATACAACATGAAGAGTAGCAGCCCCAGTACTGATCCCTGCGGAACACTGCTAGTCGCTGGCTGCCAATCAGAAAAGGCCCCCTATATTGCCACTCTTTGCCTTCTGCCATTCAGCCAACTTGTTCTCCATGCTAGTGTCTTCCCTCTGATACCATAGGTTCTCATCTTCTTTAGCAACCTGACGTGCTGCACTTTATCAAAGGCCCTCAGAAAATCCATGTAAACATGACTCTCCTTTATCTATCCTGCTATTTATTTCCTCATAGAATTCCGACAGGTTTATCAGGCAAGATCTCCCTTTCATAAAATCATGCTGACCAGCCTGTTTTATCATGAGTAGTTTGAAGCAACAAAGGCGTTTTTCAAAGATTAAAAAAATGGTAATTTCTTGAGTGGCCAAGTCAATCACCCGATCTGAACCCAATTGAGCATGCCTTTCATATGCTGAAGAGAAATCTGAAGGGGACTAGTCCCCAAAGCAAGTATAAGCTAAAGATGGCTGAAATACAGGCCTGGCAGAGCATCACCAGAGAAGACACCCAGCAACTGGTGATGTCCATGAATCGCAGACTTCAAGCAGTCATTGCATGCAAAATACTAAACATGATGACTATCATTTACATGACATTCCTGTGTCCCAAATATTATGGTGCCCTGAAATGGGGGGGGGACTATGTATAAACACCGCTGTAATTTCTACATGGTGAAACCAAAATGTATAAAAATGACCTTTAATAAAATCTGACAATGTGCACTTTAACCACATGTGATGTTTCCTATTACTAATCTCAAATTGTGGCGTACAGAGGCAAATAAATAAATGATGGGTCTTTGTCCCAAACATTATGGAGGGCATAGTAAATGTACAAATATTTTCACCTCTATTAGTAGAAAAGTAATAATATACTCTATTCTATAATTCATTATCAGTAATTAATAAAACAATTGTTATTACCTCTGCAGAAGCCGCAAAGCATGCCGTGAAGAAATAATGTTTGTAAAACTATTATTCATGAAGTCATCAAGTAAGTTCTGAAATAAACAGAAAAATGAAAATAGAAAAACGCAAGTGTCTAAAATCTGGTCTAAAAACAGAAAATGCTGGAAACACTGAGTAGCATTGTTGAAAGAGAAACAGAGCTAATATTTCAGCTTGAAAGCTTTTTTTCAGAATTTGGAAAGAGAGAAAACAAAGTAGTTTTAAATTGTAAAGGGGGTCAGTAAGAGATGGATAAGATAGAGGGAATATTTCTGATAGAATGAGCAGGATTTATTATCATTGGCAAATTTAAAAAAAATGATTTCAGCATCTAATACCCAAGGTAAATATATATTTTAGTGGTCTGAGCACTTACTTCAAAGACAACAACATTTCTCTAAATGTCAGCAGACAAGGAGATAGAGATAGACTTCAGGAAGCGAAGCAGTACACATAGCCCAATGACGGCACCAAAGTAGAGATGGTTGAAAGCTTCAAATTCCTGGGAGTAAATATCACCAACAACTTGTCCTGGACCTCCCATATGGCAGCCATGGTTAAGAAAGCACACCAACGCAACTACTTCCTTAGAAGGCTTAGGATGTTTGGCATGTCCACAACAATTCTCACCATCTTCAACAGATGCGCCGTACAAAGTATTTTATCGGGATGCATCACAGCATGGTTTTGGGACAGCTCCATCCAAGACCGCAAGAAATTGCTGAGAATTGAGGACGCAGCCCAGACCATCACGCAAACCAACCCCCCTTCCACTGACTCCATTTACATCTGACGCTGGCACAGCATGGCCACCAGCATAATCAAGAATGAGTCAAACCCAGGCCACTCTCTCATCTCCCCTCTCCCATTGGGTAAAATATATAAAAGTGTGAAAACGCATACCTCCAGATCCAGGGACAATTTCTTCCCAGCTGTTATCAGACAACTGAACCAATATACTATACCAACTACCAGAGAGAAGTCCTGAACTACTATCTACCTCATTGGAGACCCTTGGACAGTCTTTAATTTAACTTTACTGGACGCTATCTTGCACTAAACGTTATTCCCTTTATCATGTATCTGTACACTGTGGATGGCTCGATTGTAATCATGTACTGTCTTTCCACTAACTGGTTAGCACGCAACAAAAGCTTTTCACTGTACCTCGGTACATGTAACAATAAACTAAACTCAACTCAACAAATGTTGCCTTTTTATGCAAGGTGACAAGTAATACTTCACTTTCAAGAGCCTGTTGGTTGAACCAGTCATTTTCTTAAATTCTGGATAGATAACATCTACCATATGTAATCCACACATGCTCCCTTTAATTACCGGTAACTCAAATTTCTCAAAGTACTTGTTAATTTTCTCCTTGATTAACATTAAACTGACAGACCTAAAGTTACTAGAAAAACGTTTCCGCATATTCTTGGTTGAAAGTGTAACTTGGTCACTTTCCAAGATTCAAGATTCAAGATACAATTTATTTGTCATTTGGACCCCTTGAGATCCAAACGAAATGACGTTTCTGCAGCCATACATTACAAACAAATAGACCCGAGACACAACATAATTTACATAAACATCCATGCTGTGATGGAAGGCCAAAAAAACTTATCTCTCCACTGCACCCCCCCCCCCCCCCCCCCCCCAATGTCAGAGTCAAAGTCAAAGCCCCCGGCTGGCGATGGCGATTGTCCCGCGGCCATTAAAGCCACGCCGGGTGATGCAAGGTCGCACACCGGGTCTTGATGTTAGAGCCCCCAGCGTGCGCTCGCAGAGTCCCGCAGCCATTCCAAGCCGCGCGGGGCGGTGCTGTAAGGCCCCGCTCCAGGAGCTCTTCAACCCCGCAACTCGGGCGGGAGAAGTCGCCGTTGCGGGAGCCCTGAAAAGCGGTCTCCCTCCAGGGACCCGTGGGCTCCCGGTGCCGCCGTCCGCCAGACCCGCAGTTGCAGCCTCCGAATCTCCGGAGGTCGGGCCGCAGCAGTGCTCCACCACCGCTCCACCCGCTCTGGACTCGGCCAGCTCCGCGACGGTGAGGTGAGTAGTCGGCACCAGAGCCCCCAGTCTTCCTGTTGGAGGCCGCTCCACGTTGCAGCCCCAACGACAACGGAGACCCGACAAAGAAAAGGTTGGGTCTCCCGTGCAGGGAGAGATTTAAAAGTTACCCCCCCCTCCCTCCCATCCCACCCCCCCCCCCCCCCCCCACACACATACCCCAACAAAAAATAACAAAAACTACATAAAAACATCGGCAAAAAATAATAAAAACGCAGACGGGCTGCAGAGGCCGCTGCTGACGAGAGTTGCGCCGCCTACCGTATTCTCAAGTGCAGTGGTCTTCGAGTGTAGGCTTTGATGAGAGAGGGTAGAGTAAATATAATTTCATTTTAAGTTTATCCTGAGCTTAGTAGTCAAGGATAGTGACTTTTGCTTGAATCTTCTAAGCTGGAGCCAGCATTCTGAGGCAAAGAGGTAAACAAGGGACATTTCAATTGCAAAAAGTGGTGAACAGTGCCCAGTCCATTATGGGTACTGAGCTTACCACCATCAAAGGGATCTACACAAGTTGCTGCCTTAAAAACTGAAGTAAGCATGCAGGTACAGCAGGCAATGAAGAAAGCAAATGGCATGTTGGCCCTCATAGCGAGAGGATTTGATTTTAGGAGCAAGGAGGTCCTACTGCAGTTGTACAGGACCCTGGTGAGTCTACACCTGCAGTATTGTGTCCAGTTTTGGTCTCCTAATTTGAGGAAGGACATTCTTGCTATTGAGGTAGTGCAACGTAGGCTGACCAGGTTAATTCCCGGGATGGCGGGACTGACATATGATGAAACAATGGATCAACTGGCTTATATTCACTAGAATTTAGAAGGATGAGAGGGCATCTTATAGAAACAGAAAATTCTTAAGGGATTGGACAGGCTAGATGCAGGAAAAATATTCCCGATGTTGGGGGTCCAGAACCAGGGGTCAGATTGTAAAAATAAGGGTATGCCAATTAGGACTGAGATGAGGAAACACTTTTTCACGCAGTGAGTTGTGAATCTGTGGAATTCTCTATCACAGAAGGCAGTGGAGGCTAGATCACTGGATGTTTTCAAGAGAGAGTTAGATATAGCTCTTAGGGCTAACGGAATCAAGGGATATGGGGAAAAAGCAGGAACGGGGTACTGATTTTGGATGACCAGCCATGATCATATTGAAAGGCGGTGCTGGCTCGATGGGCAGAATGGCCTACTCCTGCACCTATTTTCTATGTTTCTAAAATGGGAGCCAACACTGCTGCCATTGGGAAGAGATTATAGGAACCTGAAAACTGTAAAGTCCAGATTTAGGAGCAATTTCTACACCCTCCAAATAAACTCTGAACAATGATGAAGGTGTCAAAGGAAACAACGGTATATTGATCAGTTACAGACATGGACGGAGAACCCTTACATAGCAGAGCACAGGAACAGACCTTGCTGCCCACAATGTCTGTGCCAATTATGATGCAGACGCAAAATAATAATTTCTAGCAAATACAGAAACGGAAAAAAGCATGAGATATATAAATAAAGAGAAAAGATCAAATTAAAATTGGCAAGTAAAATTAGCTAGCTCCACATACTAGAATATATTCCCCACTGACTCTTCTGTTACCTCTAAATCAAAGATCTGTTTCGCGAATGTAGCATAGTCAGCATTGAATTCCTTCCTTCGAGAGTCCAAAATATCATAATTACTTTTTTTAAGATTCAAAAATATATTCTGGAATTTGATTGCAAGAATCTCTATTCCCTCAATTGAAGAACTCTTCAATACAGAGAAGGTCTTCAATATTTCAACTATTTTTGTGATCTGCAAATGTCAATGAACATTGATTATTTCACACATATAACTGAACAATTTTGCAGTGTTTTCTATTTCTGTTAAGCTTATTGAATGCACCATTCTGTACCAATTCTCAATGCAATACTATAATCATAAAATAACCATTGAATCATGTGTGCATTCATTTTCCAATTAATTACATCTGATGGGAATCCATCTATATTTTTATTTGAGTTCTTTGCAATTACCAGAACCACCATGGTTATTGTTGAAATCAATTATTTTTATTACATTTTAAAAAATCAACATTATTTTCTGGTGCAGATACACAAATATATTCAAAGTTTGCACTTGTCTGGCCAGTGTACAGCCAGTTCCGAATAAATAGAAGTTCAGAAGTCCTATAAGATACAAAATGTTACAAAGATTTTAAAAATCAAGTCTGCAATTTATGCCATCAGATAAAGCATAAAAAGAAGTTTAATTTGATACCTAATTCAATTTCATATCTTCAGTATTAAAAAAGTTGTGGCCATTTTCATACTCGGAAATTAGCATAAAGTTCCCTATTGCTTTTCCATTGACTTACACAAAAGCTGTGATCGAGGACAGTCAAAAGCCCCTAACTTTCTTAAAAATTAAGAGAACTGAATGAAATTGTGAGTTATTTTAGATTGAAGCATTCTGAAACACATATGAAACATCTTACTTGGATGCCCTGAAATTAAAGCAAAAAATTAGTTAGTTACCTAATTGTAGCTAATTACAAAATTGACCTTTGTGACGGAAATAGTAATAAACACACAGACTGCCTTAAAAATTAAAAAATGTGATATTCTCAAGATCAGAACTTTAATATTATTGTATTATATGCTGTAAGTCCGTAATAGATAGCTAAATAAATTACAATTTCGAGCAATAGACCAAGTCTTTATGGAGAAGATCAGTTGCTAGCTGCTACATTGGCATATCATAATCAGTAGCATCATCATACTCCTCAGAGTGTAACCAATAAGTAGCTCTGTACATCTGAGAAATGTTTTTCCTCAACTTTTCAATTTTGGCATTGTAAACTACAAGTTTTTGCTCCTCAAACCACGCATGACATGCCTTTCTGCCCACAACTTTCCCATTAAGAATGTCCTGTAGATCATCACATTTGGAGTAATCCAAATTCGGATAATCTCTGTGAATGCTGTCTAAATCAGTCTCTTTTGCTGAGCATTTGGATTGACAATATTGTATTTCTTCTTCGGAGACATCTGTTTAAAATGTAAAGAAAAAAAAACACTGAACAGCATTAACAGAAACAAGTTATTATTTGCAGTTTTAGAAAAAAGGTAGAAATTATAAAGTTAAACGCTAAAATAAATAGTAAATACCCAACAAAAAATTCATATTCATCAATTTCATCTAATCAATTAAATTCATCTAAATTCAATTACTAGATCAAAACATCTATCCATTTCTTAAGAAAAGGCTATTTTTTTTAAATAGCCTACGTATCCAAATAACAAACTAATCCTATTCACAATATAACATTATTTAAAAATCTCACTGTCATGAACTTATATGCTAAATGGAAGGAATTTAATGTTTAATTCCCATAAATTAATCTAGAAACATCCACTCTCAATATAATCAAAATTATTATTTTTTGCACAATATATGTGACTAAAACTGTTGCGTATATTTAGTTTTAAAATATTGATTATGGATAGACAATTACACAAAGTATAGACGATTTATGACATGATTGTCCAAAAAAAAGAGAATTTTAATCATCTTGCTAGTGGGTGTTTCTGCAATGCGATCGATTGGAACATTGCCGTTGCTGTGAATTTTAACCCCATATCGGCAGGCAAGACATGGCCGAATCGTTTGGAGACTAAATAACATTTTCTTGTTGTAAAATTAGACTAAAGCCACCCCACGAAGCAAGATTATATGTGAAATAGACGACTTACCCTTTGTTTTGTCCTGATATTGCGATCCATTACGTTGAAGGCGTTGAGGGCATTAGAAGTCGCTTTTTACTTTAATCCAACTATTAAATTGTCCAGTGATTTAAAAAAAAAAACGGGAACGGAAGTCAGATGGAACTGTGTCTGGCTACAGTCATGGGTATAGAGTGAGTAAAGCAGGGGGCTGAGCACACAGCATTGAGGTGACCTTGTGCTGATGGTTATTGAGGAAGAAGTGCTGGTGCCAATTCATACCGATTGTGATCTGTTGATCAAAAAGTCGCAGATCCTTGCTCGTAGCGGCTCGTACGAGTAAAAAGTAACAATTTTTTTCATCACAACATATTTTGCAGGGATGAAAAAACATCACGAGTTTACCGGATGTCCCCAGTACCTACCGTTAGCATTACAAGCCGCTACGAGACATCCACCAACTCCTACGGACCCGCTACGGACATTCTCCGAGTTTGAATCATGGGAATCGTGATGTGCCAACTTTTATACCCAATACCTACCCAGTGAAGGCTAGCGTGCCAGTTGCCTTCTTCACCACATGTCCAGCAATCTTAGCACTTTTAGGGGAACCATACACCAGTCTTTTACCCAGAGTAGGGGAATCGAGGGCCAGAGTACAAAGGTTAAAGGCGAAGGGGAAAAGATTTAATAGGAATCCGAGGGATAACCTTTTCACACAGAGGGTGGTGGGTGTATGGAACAAACTGCCTGAGGAGGCAGTTGATACTGGGACTATCCCATCGTTTAAGAAACAGTTGGACAGGTACATGGATAGGACAGGTTTGGAGGGTTATGGACCAAGCGCAGGCAAGTGGGATT
Source organism: Leucoraja erinaceus (assembly GCF_028641065.1). Classification (NCBI taxonomy): domain Eukaryota; kingdom Metazoa; phylum Chordata; class Chondrichthyes; order Rajiformes; family Rajidae; genus Leucoraja; species Leucoraja erinaceus. The sequence continues at coordinate 85,113,493 of NC_073381.1, forward strand.
AGGTTAGCTGGGATATTGTTGGCCAGTGTGGGCAAGTTGGGCCGAAGGGCCTGTTTCCATACAGTATCACTCTATGACTATAACTCTATAACTCCTTCCTCCAAGCCAATTTTGAATCCAGTTGGCTAGCTCACATTGGATTCCATGTGATCTAACCTTCGACTTCCTACTATTCCTACTTTTTAATAAAGGTGGGAGAGAGAAAAAAGGGAATTATAGACCAGTTAGCCTGACATCTGTGGTGGGGAAGATGCTGGAGTCAATTATAAATGATGAAACAGCGGCACATTTGGATAGCAGTAACAGGATCGGTCCGAGTCAGCATGGATTTACGAAGGAGAAATCATGCTTGACTAATCTTCTGGAATTTTTTGAGGGTGTAACTAGGAAAATGGACAAGGGAGAGCCAGTGGATTTAGTGTACCTGGACTATCAGAAAGCATTTGATAAGGTCCCACATAGGAGATTAGTGGGCAAAATTAGGGCACATGGTATTGGGGGGTAGAGTATTGACATGGATAGAAAATTGGTTGGCAGACAGGAAACAAAGAGTAGGGATTAACAGGTCCCTTTCAGAATGACAGGCAGTGACTAGTGAGATACTGCAAGGTTCGGTGCTGGGACCGCAGCTATTTACAATATACATCAATGATTTGGATGAAGGGATTCAAAAGAACATTAGCAAATTTGCAGATAACACAAAGCTGGGTGGCAGTGTGAACTGTGAGGAGGATGCTATGAGAATGCAGGGTGACTTGGACAGGTTATGTAAGTGGGCAGATGCATGGCAGATGAAGTTTAATACGGATAAATGTGAGGTTATCCACTTTGGTAGCAAAAACAGGAAGGCAGATTACTATCTAAATGGTGTCAAGTTGGGAAAAGGGGAAGTACAACGGGATCTGGGGGGTCATTGTTCATCAGTCAATGAAAGTAAGCATGCAGGTACAGCAGGCAGTGAAGAAAGCAAATGGCATGTTAGCCTTTATAACAATAGGAATTGAGTATAGGAGCAAAGAGGTCCTTCTGCAGTTGTATATGGCCTAGTGAGACCACACCAGGAGTACTGTGTGCAGTTTTGGTCCCATAATTTGAGGAAGGACATTCTTGCTATTGAGGGAGTACAGCGTAGGTTTACAAGGTTAATTCCTGGGATGGCGGGACTGTCATATGCTGAGAGAATGGAGCGGCTGGGCTTGTATACTCTGGAATTTAGAAGGATGAGAGGGAATCTTATTAAAACATATAAGATTATTAAGGGTTTGGACACGTTAGAGGCAGGAAACATGTCCCGATGTTGGGGGAGTCCAGAACCTGGGGCCACAGTTTAGGAATAAGGGGTAAGCCATATGAAAAGGAGACGAGGAAACATTTTTACTCACAGAGAGTGGTGAGTCTGTGGAATTCTCTGCCTCAGAGGGCGGTGGAGGCCGGTTCTCTGGATACTTTCAAGAGAGAGCAAGATTTGGCTCTTAAAGATAGCGGAGTCGAGGGATATGGGGAGAAGGCAGGAACGGGGTACTGATTGTGGATGATCACAGTGAATGGTGGTGCTGGCTTGAAGGGCCGAATGGCCTACTCCTGCACCTATTATCTATTGTCTATTTCTGTAATTTGTCGGGCAAGTATTTGCTTCCCAGCATCTGTCGTTTTATGTTGTAAAATTTGTGCTTAGTGCTTCAAGCACCCATTGAAGAAGTTTTGAAGATTCCATCTGAGAGGGGGAAAAAGTCTCCCACCTGTCTTTAACCAACTACATAGTCTTGAACAGTGGTTCCTCTAGTTCTGGAAATATCCTGTTCATGTCTACCCTCATATCATATCACCATCCCTCGGGTTTTTATATTTTCAATCAAATAACCACCACAGAACTCCAGCAGATGCAAGCGTAGTGTGCCTGATCTTTCCTTGTACAAAGATGCTGAGAGAATGGAGCGGCTGGGGCTTGTATACTCTGGAATTTAGAAGGATGAGGGGGTATCTTATTGAAACATATAAGATTATTAAGGGTTTGGACACGCTCGAGGCAGGAAACATGTTCCCGATGTTGGGGGAAACTAGAACCAGGGGCCAAAGTTTAACAATAAGTGGAAATCCATTTAAATCGGAGATGAGGAAACACTTTTTCACACAGAGAGTTGTGAGCCTGTGGAATTCTCTGCCTCAAAGGGCGGTGGAGGCCAGTTCTCTGGATACTTTCAAGAGAGGGCTACATGGGGCTGTTAAAGATAGCTGAGTCAGGGGATATGGGGAGAAGGCAGGAACGGGGTACTGATTGGGGATGATCAGCCATGATAACATTGAATGGCTGTGCTGGCTTGAAAGGCCGAATGGCCTACTCCTGCACCTATTGTCTATTGTCTATTATGCAGTACCTTGTCACAAGGCCTTGCTAAAGTCCATATGGACAATATCCACTGTGCTGCCCTCATCAATGAGGGCTGGTAGTTGTAGCACATAATATAATGATGCTTAAGAGGCTCTTCAATAGGTACATTGATATGCAGGGAATGGGGGGATGTGGATCACATGCAGGCAAAGGAAATTAATTTAACGTGACATCATGTTAAGCACGGACATTGTGGGCTGAAGGACCTGGTCCTGTGCTTAACTTCTAAAAATAGAGCATTCTATACTTTTGGATTTATTAATGAAAAGAAAACAGAGCATGAATAAACAGATTACTTTTGGGATGACAGGCTGGTTTTAGACCATAAGACATAGGAACAAAATTAGGCCATTTGACGCATAAAGTCTACTCCGCCATTCAATCATGACAGATCTACTTTTCCCTCTCTATCACATTCTCCTACCTATTCCCTGATGACCATATTAATCAAGAATCTATCAATCTCTACTTTAAAAATACCCATTGACCTGACCTCGACAGTGTCTGTGGCAATGAATTCCACAGATTCATCACTCTCTCGCTAAATAAATTGTCCTCATCTCTGTCCATCTCTCTCCCTGCACTGGAGACCCGACCTTTTTCTCGTCGGGTTTCCGTTGTCGTTGAGGCCGCAATGAGGAGCGGCCTCCAACAGGAAGAGACCGGGGACTCTGGTGCTACTCACCGTCGCCGTCGCGGGGCTGACCGAGTCCGGAGCAGTTGGAGCGGTGGAGGAGCGCTGCTGCTGCTGCTGCCGCTGCTGCTGCTGAGTCGGAGGCTGCTGCTGCGGGTCTGCGGACAGCGGCGCCGGGAGCCCGCGGATCCTTGGAGAGAGACTGCTTTTCGGGGCTCCTGCAACGGCGAATTCTCCCGCCCGAGTTGCGGGGTCGAAGAGCTCCTGGAGCGGGGCCTAACACCATTGCCCCGCGCGGCTGGAACGGCCGCGGGACTTTACGAGCGCACACCGGGGGCTCCAACACCAAGACCCGGTGTGCGACCTCGCACCACCCGGCGTGGCTTCAATGGCCGCGGGACAATCGCCATCGCCAGCCGGGGGCTTTGACTTTGACTCTGACATCGGGGGGGGGGGGAGAGTGCAGTGGAGAGATAAGTTTTTTTTGGCCTTCCATCACAGCTATGTGATGGATGTTTATGTAAAATGTAATTATGTTGTGTCTGGGTCTATTTGTGTGTAATGTATGGCTGCAGAAACGGCATTTCGTTTGGACCTCTAGGGGTCCAAATGACAATTAAATTGACTCTTGACTCTTGACTTGACTCTTGGTAAAAATATATTTTGCTGAGATATTTGCTGAGGACAGTCAATGAGGACACAGCTTTCACAAATTATATCAATGATTTGGATACAAGGCATCAAATATATAATAGGTAGACAAAATTGCTGGAGAAACTCAGTGGTTGAGACAGCATCTATGGAGCGAAGAAAATAGGCAACGTTTTGGGCCAAAACTCCTCTTCAGACTGATCAAATATATCATATCCATATTACATCCAACTAGAAGGCTTTTGAAGCAGTCAAGAAACAATGAACATTCAAGGACATATTGACAGGATAATTAAATGGTAGAAACCATGGTAGCTGAAGTATGATTTGGAAGAATGTAACATTAAATTGAGTATTTATAAATGTACACTATAATGTGGCAAGAGGAAACATATTGACAAAATTTGACTAATTCTCATTGGATATGGTTATCAATATCAGCTCTATTATGTCTGAAATGTTATTGTATAAGGGTTTTACATCAGAAATTAACTTTTATTGATCCACATGTTAATATAGTATGTATTGTAAATAATGTATATATAACATTAAGTTCAATAACTTTGATTATGACCACTATTATGGGGTTCTGGTATGAAATAGCTTTACTTAAAATATTAGTGTCAAATATTAAAAATATTTAAAATATTTAGTACCAAAATAAACAGATAGATTCAAATTTATATGATGATTGCTTTTCCTAAATTCCAACTCACTTTTCCTAGTCTTTTACAAAAGACCTCAAGTTTACCAAAAATATACATTTCCGACACATCAAAAGAACTGTCACGTTCAGTTTCAATGGTCTTTTGTTTGGTTTTCTGGAAATACATACGATATTCTTCTAACAATGCTTTACATTCCTGAAACAAAGAAGAAACAGTTATATTGAAAGCAACAGTTTACAACTAAATTACCACCATCTGGTGAAATTGAAAGAATTATAGCATTAAAATGAAATTATACATTGTAGTTTTTCTTCATCTTGTAAAGGAAAGCATTAATCAAACAGCAACAGGTCGAGAAGATAACCAGCAAAAAAAGAAGAGGGTGAGGGGTGAGGAAGGGGGTGGAGGGGGATATATGAGAAAGGGAACAAAAATGTGAATACTGGAGCTGGATCGGAAGGAGAGATAAAAGGGAAAACCATTCCAGTGTATATAATGGTAACTGTACTTTAGGAACTGATTACCAGTTGTGGTGATATTTGGATCATGTGATATGTTCATTATTTTATCAGTCTCGTGAATACATATGCAAGTATGCGCAGTGTACTCTTGTAAAATAAAATAGTAAGATTAAACGAGAACTTACCAGTTTGAAGTTTGATCTGTATTTTATGAGGAGGAACGTTGAGGGAATACGTGAAGAACCCCGCTTACGATGCATGCGTGTCATCCTTCAAAGCAGCGGTGTGAGGTCACAGATATCCTATATTGACCTAACATAGTAAGATTATGAAAGAGATACCAGTTTTTAATATGATCATAAGAGAGTGGGAGCGGAGGGCACGTATTCGCTCAACGTTCCTCCTCATAAAATACAGATCAAACTTCAAACTGGTAAGTTCTCGTTTAATCTTACTATTTTACTTCGGAGTCACGTGAGTGACTACGTGAAGATTTCAAAGCTCTGTGACCTCATGCCGTGGAACGAGTCCATGCTTCACAACTGCCTTGGTTGTGGGGAGAAATGATGTTAACATCATTAAACATAATACGATATTGAAACCCAACTGTAAAATATTAAATCCAATTATTGCCCCTATTTATGCGGTGAATTATATGCAGAACTTAAAATTGTTTCTGCAATTCTTCCAGGTTCAATAACTGGTTTGTTATAAAGTCGTTGGATAGTTTCCTCCGTTGACCATTCTACTGTCTTGAGGGTTTTGTCCATTGGTACGTCCAGCTTCATAGCTGCCAATGTAGCTGCAGCCCTGATGGAGTAAGATTTAAAATTTTCCCTTAGAGTCCACTCCAGCCTTTGTTAGGACTTGCTTAGCCATTTAGAGATGATCTGGACTGTCACTGTTTTGAGTGGCTATTAGTAGCTGATAAACGTGACATTTCTTCCTCTGATGATCTAGCATACTTCATGTATGATAGTAAATGAGTTATAATACAGCAACGACCATCTGTCGTATAGGCTCTGTACTTTGTTTTTAGGCCTGCTGACCCCTGTCTGTTCTGTTTGACCCTTTGATTAATGTGACAGGTTTAATTCCCTGATGAAATCATCATGTTGTCCAGCCTTAGTTTCTGTAGTGACTGGACTCTTTGTGCCGTGACCAAGGCCATCAGCATGACTGTTTACGTAGTCCGTTTCTGTAATGACAGAGCTGTAGCTGGAGACCAGTTTCTTAACTTGGTCAGTACAAAACTCACATCCCATATATGAATGTACCTAGTTCTTGGGTATTAATTTTAACATGCCCCTAATGAGTTTTGTTACCAGTGTGTGTGTCCCCACAGAATGCCGCTCTGTACCTTCCACAGGTATGTAGACAGAGCACTCCTGGCGCAATTGTGGTACTATGACTAAGCCTCTCATCGTAATGGAGGCTTGCCAGGAATTCCAGAACAGATGGCTGTTCATAGATCTGTGGGTGATGATAATAGTTATGAACGTACTTCCTATTTCTAGAGGATACCAAGTACTGTTGAATGAGTGGACTGTCTGTGACCCGCTGAAAAGATTCCGCCTATGGTCCGTCAGTCCTAGGTGTAGAAGAGGTGCTTTCAATTCTACAATAAATAGGTTAATATAGATAGTAACATGGGTAACTCTCCATGTTGCTAGAAGAACCAGTAAGTTTGAATGACGCGTGACTGTGTTCAGTAATTAGATAATGTCTGATATTATATGGCTGGCACACAGTCCCTATGCCAATTCTACTAGCAGTCTGATGGATAGTTAGTTCCTTGCCAGTCTCCATTAAGGCTGTACCATATTTACCAGCAAAGTCAGTGCCATGTGAACTGTGTTAGCAGTGAACCGCAGATGACCTGTAGTTAACACATCTGTGGGTACCTCTAATTGGTAATCTAGCCAGCATATCTTGATACGATGCTCGCCAAATAGTACCCTAGAATCAATACAGAAGATGACACAAAGTTCCCATCTGAAAGAACATAAGTACGAAGTATTCCATTAACCCAAGATGAAGTGGCAACCACCTCTGATTATGATAAGGATATTTAGTACACAAATTTCTGTGGTTCTTATTGGATGTCTCCATAACATCTATAATGTATGTACGTAGTTTAATAATGCTTCAATTTGTTGCTTCCTTGTCTGAATGACGTTCAGTTCAGTACATGCTGAACTAAGGAGCAAGTAATGAATACCTCCACATTCTATATCAGTGGTTTGGGAGGTTCCAGGTTTGCATATAAGGCCAGTGCTTCCTGGTGAACTAGTGTCATGTCTATTTCTAATAGTGCGGCCGATAATATCCCGCTGATAGGACTTTAGAACCTTCTTTCGGTTCAAGACCTTGTCCTGTTATGTTCCCGGAGGTAAATGTCTTGCCAACACCTCAGCAAACGTATTGGCTTGCAGGTTATGTGTAGACATGTACTCAATGCTGGCAGCCATCCTGGCCCTAGATCTTTGCCAGTCTGTTCTTGCTGAAAGTATTGCCCCACCATGTCCAGCAACTTGGTTTCCTCGTCCTCCATATGGGAATGTTCAGTTCAGAATCTGACACAGGGAGCCATTCAACACCCTCTTCCGAGGAGGATGAAATGTCAAGCAGCCCTTTATGGTAATCTGCTGAGGGACTTACACCTTTGCCACTGTGGCTATCGTCCATATCCTGGAGCCTGCCACTCTGGAGAAGTTCCTCCAACAACCGCTCCTGCCGACCTACGTGCTCTCGGGCACTAGTCGCACGTGGTTTTTGCCGCAGCCGGTCCCCATGCCTACGGGCACTGATCGCTCCCGGCCGCCCCATATAATTGTGCCGTTGCTCGCAGTCCCGGTACTCCCCGGCACCTGTCGCTGACGGCCGAACATGCTGCAGCCACTCGTACCAGTTTCCCAGCTCCGCGAAAGTGGCCGCTGCTGGCTGCGCTATATCTTGCAGCTGCTCATCCTTACTCCGGTATCGGTAAGTATTATCCGGAGGCTGTTTCTCCGCATCATTTTCGCAGTGATGTACTTTGCGTTTTGCCTTCCCGCCCGGTCTAGGATTTGATTTTCCCGGCGCGGGGTTTAAATCCGGCACAGCTGATGTCTCCCCTCCTTCAGGGTTATGTAAACCTGTGCCTTGGTCAGGGTCTGGCCAAATTTGGTCCTGCCCACTCTCCTCCGAGGAGTAAGAGATATCCTGCGGCCCCACACGGGGTACCGCTGTGGGACTTACCTCTTGCCCACTGTGGCTAGCCTCCACATTCATGGGACTGCCACCATGGAGGAGCTCCTCCACTTCCACGTGTTTTGGTGTGATTTGCACTCACTCCCTTATTGGGAGATGGTGGTGCTGATTCTTTCTTTCTTCCACCCGTTTTGGCGTGATTTGCACATACTCCCTTTTCGGAGATGGCATAAGGGCCAGGTACTCACAATTAACCACTGGCCCGTTTTTTGCTTCCAAATGCATTGATTTACACTGGGTACTTGTAAGGCATTACAGTTTCCAGGTGGCAGATGTCTGGCCAGTGTCTCTGTGAAAATTTGTTGTTGTAATTGATGGCCAGACATGTAATTTATACTGCCTGCCATCCTTGGATCCAAGTCTCCACCATCCAGCAGCTTCAGGGTTATGTAATCCTGTGTGGTCAGGGTCTGGCCCATCTGGGTCCTGCCCACTCTTTTTTTGAAGAGTTAGAGATCTCTTGGGGTCCCGCACGTGGTACCCATGTGGGGCTTACCTCCTGCCCACTGTGGCTAGTCTCCACATTCATGGGACTGCCACTATGAAGGAGCTCCTTTTTCTCCGCTGTTCCCGTCCCCCGTATACACGGGCACTGGTTTGCGGGTTTTCCTCGCCCCGCCGCTGACCGCACCGGTCCTGTATGTAGGTCCACCACTCCACACGCTCCCGGTACTCACAGGCACCTGTGCTGGCTGCTGATCATGCTGCAGCCACTCGTACCAGCTTCCTCCAGCGAGGGCTAGCGGGTCCAACGCGTACTCAGTGCTCTTCGGCACTGACAGCTCGTCGCGATTTTTAGAACATTGCGGAAGTGCCGTTAATGCGCCCTTTCCGCATTTCCAGCGCCTCAGACCCATCTAATACTTTAACCAAACAGTTTCTATGAAAACCCCCCATTTTAGGTTTACACCATTTTTCCACATACCTATAGTAAGGGTCCGTGGGGTTGTACCTGAGTCGTCGGGAACCTGCTCCAGCGCCGTTATCCTGTCGCTGAAGTCGGCTCCGTCCCGTTTTAAAACAAATTAACGGGCCCCCGGCCTCTGCTGGCTGCCTGCAATCTGCAGACTCTCCCCAGCCAGCTGCTGGCCCTATTATATCCCAGCTGTGGACAGGTGTAGCGAAAAAACAGGAGAAAAAGTCGGGGGGGGGGGGGGGGGGAAAGTGTGGGACAGACTATTCCCATAACGGGAGTTCAGCCTGTTGCTGCTGTCTGTTTTCCCCCTGCCTCTGCGGTGCTCCAGCGCGGTCCAGCGGGTCCAACACGTACTCAGTGCTCTCGGGCACTGACCGCTCGCCGCTATTTTTAGACCTGCGGAACCCCCCGTCAGTTCCGCACCTTCCAGCCCCTCGGACCCATGAATTATTAAATCCACTAAACGGCTAGTGGGGCTGTTTCCGAGTTGTTGGGAAAAACTGCTCCAGCGACCGTTGTCCTGGCTCTAAAGTCGGCTCCGTTCCTGTTTAAAAAGAAATTAACGGGCCCCGGCCGCTGCTGGCTGCCTGCAGATCTGCAGACTCTCCCCAGCCAGCTTCATCAGCCTTCTAGATAAAAAAGGGTAAGTAAAGAAAACGAAGTTCACTTACGTTCTTGTTGCAGGTTCAACCCCTGCCAATTGGGAGGAACGTCCTTCCTCCAGCGATGACGAGTTCGAATGCGTGTAGCGATATGGCACGCATGCGTCGTAAGCGGGGTTCTTCACGTAGTCACTCACGTGACTACGAAGTAAAATAAAAACACACTGGCAATTGTTTGACTGAAACTTATGTTTGTTTCTATCCACATGCCACTATGGTCTGTATGGTTTGGTGTGGTATTTATTTGTCACGTGTACTGAGGTACAGCAAAAGTCATTTTTTTAATACAGTTCAGTATAAGTATCACTATGCATAAGCAGTTACATACATATTAGATAACCATCTCAGATGCAGTACAAGTGTATAGCAATAGTTCACTGAGACAGTACTCAGAGTTGCCAGTTTGACACCATTTTCAAGTCCCAATTGTTGTAAGTGCAGGGATCTTGATCTGACCATGAAGCTCTGTTAGCCTGGTGGCGTTGCAGAGTCAGCCTGGGCCCCAGGCAGCTGCAGGGCCTCAAGTGGCCCATTCCCCGTCGAGACACCACACTCCCTCCTGTTCTTCTCTGCGAGTTCTTCTCTGCGACCTGCGTCCACCACTGCGACAGACGAGTCAAGCCTACTGGCCGATTCCCCCGTCGCCAGTGGGCAAGCTGAACCTTCTCGGTCTATGGGCCGCGGGATTCTCCAGCCAAGCGCATAGCGTGTCTCTCCTTGCTGTGCTGGAGGCTGGTCCTGATCCTGATCCAGGTCGGCTCTGCACCAGCCGCTGGGCCTGGTCCAGCACATCTGCGCAGTGCTCTCCAGGAGCTTCTTTCTGCGCTGGTGTAGCATATGTTGAATGAATGAATGCTTTATTCTCACATGTGACAAGTCACAATGAAATTCCTTGCTTGCATACCTTGCCAAAGTACGCAGTAGACGCCCATGAAGGGTGCTTACAAACTACCCCCCCCCCCCCCCCCCCCCCCCTCTTCTCCAGCACCAGTTCTGTGGTGCCTTCCGGTGGTTAGGTCAATTACTATGTGAACCCTCTGCAGTCAGGGTCGGGTCACATGACTGGGTAATGGCGGGAAACAGTTGTCACAAGGTATTGTGCCCTAGTATATATAATGAACCCTCGGTCAATCTTCCCCCATTCGTGTGTGTGTTCTCTTTGCTTTGACAATAAAGATCTCTTTGATTCACCATGCGTGGCTTGTTTATTCGCCCGCTATTTTGGTGACCCCGATGATCCAAAACGGTAATTTTGGATTTAAACTATGCACGCAGCCAACAATCAACCTCAACAGCCCAACAAAATGCTGTCTCCCTGAACTGCACGTGTTCTCGGCATCGCAGCCCCAAGTGTGGTTTCAGCAAGCCGAGGACCAGTTTCACATCCGATGCATCACGGCTGATGACACCTGGTCCTTTACCTACACGTGCCGCCGGATCAGGCCAAATACAAGGGCCTCAAAGCACTGCTCTTGCGGACCTTTGGGCTCAGCCGCCTGGCACGCGCAGCGTGGCTCATGCACATGGGCGGCCTCAGCGATTACAAGCCATCAGTTCTCATGAGCGAGATGCTCACCCTCATGGACGATCATCAGCCCTGCCTGCTCTTCAAACACGCCTTCTTGGAACAGATGCCGGGCGATATCCGCCTGCTTCTCACCAGTGAGGATTTCGCAGACCCCCTGCAGCTAGCAGACGAGCTGTGGCAAGCCAAGCTGCAGGGCGTTGGCTCGATCGATCTGGTGTCGGCAGTGCCTCGGAAGGTCCAGAAACCAGGCCCTGCATCCGGAGTTCGGCTGCGCCGCCTGTTCCGAATGACCCCAGTACTACCACCAGCACTGGGGTCCCACAGCCCATCAGTGCCGCCCACCCTGCTCATGACCACGAAATAACGGGGCGGGTCGTTAGTAATCGCTGCGGCAGTTGGCCTGAAATATCAGCCTGAAATACGCTTGGGATAGACACTTGGGACGATGGTTCCATGTTGATACGGGCACGAATGTTAGCGTTTTGCCCCCGTCGGGGGTCAACACTTGTTCTGGCAAGCGGAGGCCTTCTCTGACTGCAGTAAATGGCAGCTCCATACGGATGTATGGGGTTGGCACGATCCCGCTCATCTTTGGTCCCTGCCATTTTACGGTGGCTGACGTCTCCCAGCCGTTGCTGGGCGCAGATTTCCTCCGGGCCCAATCTCTGTTGGTGGATGTGGGGGGTTAACGCCTCGTTCATGCTGCGACATTGGAGCCGATCTCCTTACGCCCCGGAGCATCCGCTACGCCACGCAGCGACCCGGTGTCTTCCGAGGACAATATTTACGCAGATACTGGCGGACTCCCCGGACATTCTGACTCCACAATTCCATTCATCCAGCCCCAAGCACGGTGTGGTGCATCACATCCTCACCTCAGGCTCCACGCACGGGCACACCGATTTCCTCCCAACAAACTCTGTATCGCCAAGGCAGAGGGGATTGTACGGCGCTCTAACAGTCCATAGGCATCTCCTCTTCACATGATTCCTAAGGCGTCCGGTAGTTGGCGGCCTTGCAGGGAGTATCACCGCCTCGATTTACGACACAACCGCAGACCGGTACCCTATCCCGCACATTCAGGACTTTTCTGCCCTTCTAGCTGGCACCCGTTTCTTCTCCAAGGTTGACCTGATGTGGGGCCATCATCAGATCTTCGCCCACATGGAAGGATGTGCCCAAGATGGCTATTATTACTCCTTTTGGGCTTTTCGAATTCCTGCGAATGCCTTTTGGCCTAAAGAATGCTGCGCAGGCTTGTCAGCGCCTGATGGACACGGTGAGTTGCGGCCTGGAATTTATGTTCATTTATTTAGACAATATTTCCGTTGCCAGTCGCACCCGTCAGGAGCATTGTGCGCACCTCCACCTGCTCAGCCAGCGGCTCAGCGAGCACGACCTGGCCATCAACCTGGATAAATGTTGGTTCAACCTCAGTACCATCGACTTCCTGGGCCATCGCATTACTCAGCATGGTGCGATCCCGCTCCCGGACAAGATTGCCATCCGCCGGTTTCCGTGGCTGTCCACAGTGCAGGGAATCCAGGAGTTCTTGAGTGAATTTTTGGTGATTGGTTCATGCCCGTGGCCGGACCTGGCGGCCGATGTTCCAATTTCTGACCGGCAAGCAGCAGGACATAACGTGGCACGCTGAAGCCGTGGCTGCTTTTGATGGGTCCAAGGAGGTGCTGGCACGGGCGACCATGCTGATCCATCCGCGAGCTACTGCACGGACTGCTTTGACAGTGGTTGCCTTTGCATGTTGGAGCAGTTCAATGATGGGTGCGGGCAGCCTCTGACCTTTTTCAGCCGGTAACTCAAGTCTGCGGAGCAGAAGTACAGTGCCTTCGACCGGGAGCTCCTGGTGTTGTACCTGGTGGTGAGACACTTTCGTTATTTCCTGGAAGGCCGGGGTTTCACCGTCTTTACAGATCATAAGCCTCTCACCTTTGCATTTGCGAAGGTGTCGGATCCCCGGTATGCTCGGCAGCAGCGTCAGTTGGCTTACATCTCAGAGTTTACGATTAGCAACCGCCACATCGAGGATAAAAACAACCGGGTTGCTAACACGTTGTCTAGGCCCGTCATCGATGTGATCCTGGATGTCGCTCTGCCTTGGCGGCTGCTCAACTGGAGGATGCCATGCCAAGACGCCTGCCTACCGCACTAACATCTCCGGGCTGGTGTTAGAGGACATGCCTTTTGGCCCAGTTGCTACCACAGTCCTGTGCGATGTCTCCACTGGTCACCCGCGACCCATCGTTCCGGCCACCTGATGCTAGCGGGTGTTCAGACGCTAGCGGGTGTTCAATGTTATCCATGGGTTGATGCACCCTATCATCAGGGCGACGATGTGGCATGGCTTGCGCAAGCACGTCGGTAACTGGGCCCGGGAGTGGGTTCCGTGCCAGACGCCCAAGGTCCAATGTCACGTCCGGGTGCTTATTCAAGAATTTGCCATGCCTCATCAGCGGTTCGACCATGTTCATGTAGATATCGTGGATCCGCTGCCCACGTCCCGAGGTTTCACGCATCTCCTTATTGTAGTGGATCGTTTCACGCAGTGTCCGGAAGCTGTCCCGCTGCGTCGTGTACACGTGCTCCTGCTGCCCATTGGATTGCTCGCTTCGGGGTGCCGATGGACATCTCTTTGGGGATGAGGGGCTCAGTTCACCTCTGAGTTGTGGTCGGCTATGGCTTGTTGGAGGTTTCAGCTCCACCATGCTACGGCCTACCATTCCCAATGTGGAGCGGTTTCACCGTCATCTGAAGGCCGCCTCAAGGAACGGAGTGGATTGATGAGTTACCATGGGTTTTGGTGGGGATTCGTACTGCCCCGAAGGAGGACTTGGCTTCATCTTCTGCGGAGTTGGTGTATGGTGCTCCGCTTACTGTTCCAGGGGATTTCGTTCCGGCGGTGCGTGGGTTGCAGGAGCCGCCATTCTCTGTGTTAGTCCATTTACGGGAGAAGGTGAGCACGCTCGCTCCTGTCCCGACGTCTCGCCATGAGGTGGTGCCTTCCCACGTTCCATCTGTTCTCCAGGACTGTTCATTTGTGTTCCTGCGCCATGACATGGAGCCCTTCCGGGTGCTGCAGCGTGGACTTACTACTTTTGTTTTGGACATGGGGGGGTCGGCTTGAGACTGTGTCGGTGGCTCGGTTGAAGCCTGCCCATGTTGACCTGAGTCAACCTGTGTTGGTGGCCCACCCTCATCGTCGGGGACGTCCGAGGTCCCGCCCATTCCCGCCTTCTCTATTGTCGGGGGTGTCCTCTGTGGGGGGCGATGTGTGTACGAGGTCCGGTTGCCTCATTCGTCTGCCCTTTCGGTTTTGTGCCTCCCATTCTGGGGGGAGGTCCTGTGGCGCCACCCGGGGGTTAGGCCACTTACTATCCGAACCCTCAGCCGTTCTTCGAATCTTCAATTCAACATGCATGGCTTTACTCATTCGCACGCTATATTTCGTTCTTTGTTCTTCTCCCTTCCCCCCTCCCTCACAGCAGTCCACCCATGCCAGGTCCCCATTGTCCATTGTTCTTCACGGCAGTCCCTCCACGCCAGGCCCCCATTGTCCACTGTTCTTCACCCCATTCCCCTTCATGGCTGTTCCCTCATGCCGGGACACCCGTTGCTCTTCACCCTCCCCCAAGGCGGTCTCCCCCACGCAGGATCCTTCTTCATTCCTGTTCTCGGCAGCGACGTCCTCACTTCACCTATCTGTCATCGTCCATCGGTCGACACCATCACTGACCGCCACACCGACCTCTCCACTAACGCTGCCGGGTCCTCTCCCGAGGCCTCCATGGCGCCGACCTAGGCCTCAGACATGGTGCGGGCTCTGGCGGCCGTGGGTCCGCGGACCCCGTTGGCCGCTCCATTTGAACCCGTGCGAGGCTCCTCCGACCTGTGAGGCCCCGGCTGGGCTTCTTCGCGCCATCCGGGAGGCATCGAGACCACGGCGCCTGGCAGGAAGCCTACTGCTAAGCGGCGCGGCGGGAAGCCTTACAGGTGGCAACAAAGGTGGAATCGAGTTTCTGAACTCAACCTTTGATTTCAGTTCAGGACTGTTTTGCATTATGCTCTAATATAGAAACATAGAAAATAGGTGCAGGAGTAGGCCCTTCGAGCCTGCATCATGGCTGACCATCCAACTCAATATCCTGTACCTGCCTTCTCTCCATACCCCCTGATCCCTTTAGCCACAAGGGCCACATCTAACTCCCTCTTAAATATAGCCAATGAACTGGCCTCAACTACCTTCAGTGACAGAGAATTGCAGAGATTCACCACTATCTGTGTTGAACATTTTAAAAGGCAAATACAGAGCTGTGTTACAGGTGTGTGTGAACCGACACAATAGACTCCAGATCCTTTTATGTGTGGGACTATAATGTAAAACAGCAGCTACAGGAATCGACTAGACATTGTCAGGCTATCTTTGTGGTGTCTGCGTGGCAAGATGGCGTCCAACGGCTGACTAGGGACTTTCGATAAGAACCGTGAAACCTTTACCTCCTATTGTGAGCAAATAATAATGATTTTTAGTACAATAATATTATTGAAGTTAATCAAGTGGAGTAAGAGCACAAAACAAGGCCACCGGGGAATACAAAATGGCCATTCCATTAACTGAAATTGGTCCAGAAGTTTATGCAACTCTCACCAACATCATAGCCCGAGAAAGCAAAAAATGTTTCAAAACTTGATGCTCACTTCATCCCTAAGCCCGTAGAGATTGCAGAAAGTTACAAATTTCAAACAAAAAAACAAAAGTCTGTCGAGACTGTAGGTGAGTACATTATCACATTGAAGAAGTTGTCTCTACGCTACAATTTTGGGTCATTTCTGGATCGAGCTTTGCATGATGGATTTGTATGTAGATTGCAATTCCTCGAGTCTTCTGGTATGTCACTTAAGACTCAAAAAAAGGAAAAATCTCCATTGGAACCCCTCAATCCCCTCGCTTGCCAATCAGTATCTGGAAATGTGTGTCAATATCTTTGACACTTCCTTCCCTAGCTATGCTCTTGCTTATAATATACATTAAATGTAGATTGGCTATTGCATGCGAGCCAATCATAGTGTGTGTTAGTAATAGCTCCGCCTAGTACGTGCTTTATGTTATCAAGACCTCGCAAATGCCAGTCAGTAGATGTAGCAGCTCGGAGCTGTAACATACTGCAGATCCTATCCCGAAAGTGATTCAATAAATATCTGTTGTATCTTAATGTGTGTTTGGGTCACATCATTACATGGTGTCAGACAGTTAGTCTTACCCACACCGTTTAAGTTAATTGGATTTTATTTTATTTTGATTAGTTTGTGTCTTTACCATCTCCATTTTGGCTAATTTGTGTCGCCGCCCGTGCCCTTTGATCGTTGATTCAGACATTGCTGAACGACGGCGTCTTATCGAACGTGACTACACTCATTATGCTCACATCGTTCATCGGAATGACCCCCCAGAAGTGCGTGCATCTGTTTTGTTCAATCTTGCGGGACCTGAGGCAATGAATCGTGCCAACAACTTCACTTTTGTTCCTGCTGTTTTGGATGACAACGGCCAGATCCGTGTGCCGGCAGAAACTATTGACGACCCTGTGGTTTTGATAAGAAAGTTTAGAGAACTGTGTGATATGCCTTAGAACCATATTATTAAAAGAACCAAGTTCTATGCTCGTTTACAGCAGGTCGATGAGCTTATTGAACAATTTATCAGCGGTTTGAAGCACATGGCTGCACACTGTCGATTTCGTGGTTTAAGGGATGAGTTAGTACGAGATAAGCTGGTAGGTGGAATGCTTGATAGCAAGCTGAGAGCTGAGCTTCTCCAAAACACTGAATTGACCCTTGACCAAGCAGAGCATGTTTGCCGTATTTCCGAGATAATATCTCCCCACTCTGACCCAGTGCCTTTTAGTCCCCGCCAGCAACATAGCGTTAATCTTACAGACTTCTCCTCTCGCAAACCCCCTACCGGGACTACTGCTCGCTGTCAGAATTGTAACTATTTTCATGCGAAGGGTCGTCAGTTTTGCATTGCCTACGGGAAAGCCTGCATTTTCTGTAAGAAATTGAACCATTTTGCATGATGCTGTTGTTCCCGTGTGACTCCTAATGCTTCAAGGACAAGCCTGCACCTGCTTCAGCAGGAGTTCACTGATACTGACTCCCAAGTGCCTGAGTTGTCGTTCCCCGCTTCACTCTCAGACAGCGTTGATAACAGTTCTGCCATCCACTCCCACCTCCCTTCGTCTAACGAGCTACTTGACCCTAAAG
Source organism: Leucoraja erinaceus (assembly GCF_028641065.1). Classification (NCBI taxonomy): domain Eukaryota; kingdom Metazoa; phylum Chordata; class Chondrichthyes; order Rajiformes; family Rajidae; genus Leucoraja; species Leucoraja erinaceus. Next base: position 85,130,933 of record NC_073381.1, read on the forward strand.
TAACTATGTTCGTGAATAACAGGCCTCATCTTGCCAAGGTGGACATGGCGCAAAAGTGAACGTCATATCATTAAGGGAGTAAAAAAAATTGCAATGCTGAACGTATTGATAAGGCTTTGGGGTTACGGGGGACGGGTTCTGCATCAACTCGGAAAAGCTGATTAAAGTGCACTGTAGATGCACCTTACCTTACATTTTTACATTGTTAAAGCTAATTCAGAGACTTTGCTCGGTATCAATGCATGCCACGATCTAGGGCTGGTTTACTTTGGACGTGATGTCCACAAACTCTGCCTCACTGATGAGCCCACTCCGCAGCTACTCTCCCAATACCTGTTTAATGAACTTCGCAAGTTGCCTGTCTAATATCACATTACTGTTGATCCTAAAGTCACACCCGTGGTCCGAGCGCCACATTGTGCCCCACCATGCCATGCGTGACAGAATACACGCTGAACTCAAACGCATGGTCTCAATGGGTGTTATTGCCGAGATAACTGACCCGTCCGACTAGGTTTCCACCATGGTCGTTGCAATCAAGAAAAACAAGGAGGAGATCCGTATCTGCATCAACCCCAGAGATCTTGACACTGCCATCAAGCGCCCACATTACCCAATGCGAAACAAAGAGGATGTCGCTGCACAGATTAGCAACGCAGCAGTACTTTCGGTCCTGGATGCCAAAAGCTCCTTTTGGCAGATTCCACTAGACCCAGACTCGCCCAAACTCACCACGTTCGGTATACCCTTTGGCAGCTTCAAATTTCTAAGAATGCCTTTCGACATCAACTCCGCCAGCGAAGTCTTCCAGCGCACTATGGAACAATTGTTTGCAGAGTACCCATGTGCCATCATTGTTGATGATATTCTCGTCTACGGTTGCGATTTGGCTGAACATGACGCTAATCTGAAAAGAGTACTTGACCGTGACAAAGACATTCAGCTTAAACTCAATCCACTAAAGTACAGGTTTCGAGTTCCTGAGGTCACTTACGTCGGACATGTTTTTACCAGCGACGGTCTCAGACCAGATCCGCTGAAAGCTGCAGCTATCAACGAACTGCCGGTTCCTACTGACGTTTACAACGATTCCTCGGTATGGTTAACTACCTGGGAAAATGTATTCCCAACCTCAGTGACATATCGGCTCCCCTGTGAGAACTGACACACAAGGACGAGGCATGGTCCTGGTACCCGCAGCACCAAAGGGCTTTCGACGCTCTCAAACTGCAGCTAGCTAATGTACCTACACTCTCCTATTTCCATCTGGAGTTACCAGTAACGATCACCTGTGATGCATCCCAGTACGAGTTAGGCACAGCATGCCTGCAGGCCACTTCTGACGGCGATCCCGTACGCTAACTGACACTGAACAGCGCTACGCCCAGATCGAAAAAGAACTGCTAGCAGTGGTTTTCGCCTGCATTGAATTCAAGGACTTCATCTTTGGTAAAACTGTGACCATCGAGACTAACCACCAGCCGCTGGTCACCATTTTGAACAAACCAATCCACGCTGCACGACTACAGAGAATGATGATGCAACCATAATATGGTTGAGTTCTTCATTAGGATGGAGAGTGACATTGTTAATTCAGAAACAATGGTTCTGAACTCAAAGAAAGGTAACTTTGAGGGTATGAGACGTGAATTGGCCAAGATTGACAGGCAATTAATTCTAAAAGGGTTGACGGTGGATATGCAATGGAAGACATTTAAAGGCTGCATGGATGAACTACAAAAATTGTTCATACCAGTTTGGCAAAAGAATAAATCAGGGAAGGTAGTACATCCATGGATAACAAGGGAAATCAGGGATAGTATCAAAGCGAAGGATGATGCGTACAAATTAGCCGGAAAAAGCAGCATACCGGAGGACTGGGAGAAATTCAAAGACCAGCAGAGGAGGACAAAGGGCTTAATTAGGAAGGGGAAAATAGATTATGAAAGAAAACTGGCAGGGAACATAAAACTGACTGCAAAAGTTTTTATAGATATGTGAAAAAAAAGAGATTAGTTAAAACAAATGTAGGTCCCTTGCAGTCAGAAACAGGTGAGTTGATCATGGGGAACAAGGATATGGCGGACCAATTGAATAACTACTTTGGTTCCGTCTTCACTAAGGAAGACATAAATAAATTGCCGGAAATAGCAGGGGACCGCGGGTCAAAGGAGTTGGAGGAATTGTGTGAAATCCAGGTTAGCCGGGAAGTGGTGTTGGGTAAATTGCATGGATTAAAGGCCGATAAATCCCCAGGGCCAGATAAGCTGCATCCCAGAGTACTTAAGGAAGTAGCTCCAGAAATAGTGGATGCATTAGTAATAATCTTTCAAAACTCTTTAGATTCTGGAGTAGTTCCTGAAGATTGGCGGGTAGCTAACGTAACCCCACTTTTTAAGAAGGGAGGGAGAGAGAAAATGGGGAATTACAGACCAGTTAGTCTAACATCGGTAGTGGGGAAACTGCTAGAGTCAGTTATTAAAGATGGGATAGCAGCACATTTGGAAAGTGGTGAAATCATTGGACAAAGTCAGCATGGATTTACGAAAGATCATGAATCTTATAGAATTTTTCGAGGATGTAACTAGTAGCGTGGATAGGGGAGAACCAGTGGATGTGGTGTATCTGGACTTCCAGAAGGCTTTCGACAAGGTCCCACATAAGAGATTAGTATACAAACTTAAAGCACAAGGCATTGGGGGTTCAGTATTGATGTGGATAGAGAACTGGCTGGCAAACAGGAAGCAAAGAGTAGGAGTAAACGGGTCCTTTTCACAATGGCAGGCAGTGACTAGTGGGGTACCGCAAGGCTCAGTGCTGGGACCCCAGCTATTTACAATATATATTAATGATCTGGATGAGGGAATTGAAGGCAATATCTCCAAGTTTGCGGATGACACTAAGCTGGGGGGCAGTGTTAGCTGTAAGGAGGATGCTAGGAGACTGCAAGGTGACTTGGATAGGCTGGGTGAGTGGGCAAATGTTTGGCAGATGCAGTATAATGTGGATAAATGTGAGGTTATCCTTTTTGGTGGCAAAAACGGGAAAGCAGACTATTATCTAAATGGTGGCCGATTTGGAAAGGGGGAGATGCAGCGAGACCTGGGTGTCATGGTACACCAGTCATTGAAGGTAGGCATGCAGGTGCAGCAGGCAGTAAAGAAAGCGAATGGTATGTTAGCTTTCATTGCAAAAGGATTTGAGTATAGGAGCAGGGAGGTTCTACTGCAGTTGTACAGGGTTTTGGTGAGACCACACCTGGAGTATTGCGTACAGTTTTGGTCTCCAAATCTGAGGAAGGACATTATTGCCATAGAGAGAGTGCAGAGACGGTTCACCAGACTGATTCCTGGGATGTCAGGACTGTCTTATGAAGAAAGACTGGATAGACTTGGTTTATACTCTCTAGAATTTAGGAGATTGAGAGGGGATCTTATAGAAACTTACAAAATTCTTAAGGGGTTGGACAGGCTAGATGCAGGAAGATTGTTCCCGATGTTAGGGAAGTCCAGGACAAGGGGTCACAGCTTAAGGATAAGGGGGAAATCCTTTAAAACCGAGATGAGAAGAACTTTTTTTCACACAGAGTGTGGTGAATCTCTGGAACTCTCTGCCACAGAGGGTAGTTGAGGCCAGTTCATTGGCTGTATTTAAGAGGGAGTTAGATGTGGCCCTTGTGGCTAAGGGAATCAGGGGGTATGGAGAGAAGGCAGGTACGGGATACTGAGTTGGATGATCAGCCATGATCATATTGAATGGCAGTGCAGGCTCGAAGGGCCGAATGGCCTACTCCTGCACCTAATGTTTCTATGTTTCTAACTGCAGCGATTTGATTTCAACATCGCTTACAAGAAAGGTAAAGACATGTACATAGCAGACACGCTACCCAGAGCTCCGCGCAGAATCAACGAACAACAACTCTCCGAACAGGACGAATTCTCAGTCATGAAGGTCTCGTTTGTGCCAACTGATTATTTAAGCAGCCTAGCTGAACACACGGCTGCTGATTAGACTTTACAACTGCTGCCTACAGTCATCCGGTGCGGTTGTTCTGACAAACAGTCCAACACCACACTCGAAATACGCCCCTACTTCCTGGTTCATGACGAACTAGTGCTACAGGACGGAATCATAGTCAAAGGCAGTGTTTCCAGCCGCCCTCCGGGACGAATACTATAACGACATCCACAGGGGCTCTCCCGGCATGGAGGCAACCCTCCAAAAGGCGCAAAGCATGTTTTACTGGCCCGGTATGACCAAATACATACGAGAAAGAACTGAAACATGCGCTGTCTGCAAAAGCCTGACGCCACATCAGCAGAAGCAGCCCTTACTGCCACAACCAGTCCCTCCTCTCCCGTGGTCCTCGTTAGCCACCGACATCTTCGAGTGGCACGGGAAACACTATCCGGTTCTTGGTGACTCTTACTCGGGCTGGTTCGAAATAGACCTACTGCAAACCATTTCTTCGGAGGCAGTGATTTAGAAGCTGCAACGGCACCTCTCCGTGCATGGCTCTCCTGCTTGTATACCAGCCAAGCCTTTAAAAACTTTTGCTAAACGATGGGACTTTCAACACGTTACCAGCAGTCCCGAGTTCCTGCAGTCCAATGGACTCGCCGAATGCGCCATTCGGGGTGCAAAACAACTCATGGAACGATCATACCTTGCCAAATACCTGGACTTACTCAATCTACGCAACATTGCACGGATCCTGTGCTATAATCCTGCTCCAATAATTTATGAATTTATATGACAATGAAAACTGAATCAATGTAGATATCTGATTGAATGACAGTCCGTTTACTATTCCAGCAGATAAGATTAAGGAGAACCCAAACCAATTTTCTAAGTCTATGAAGGGAAACAGGGTAACAAAATAGAAAACAGGGCCCCTCAGAAACTATAGTGGTCACTGGAGATTTACAAGATCCTCAATGAATATTTTTCCTTTTTTTACCATGGAGAACATGAAGATTGAAATGGTTCAATGGTACTTTATTATTATGTGTTACAGTGTGAGGTGTACAGTGAAAATCCTTGTTTTGCATACAATCCAATAACATTCTACTATACATCAGCAAAATAGTCTGATTTAACTGGGTTGCATGCAAAACAATTTCACTGCATCCAGGCATCTATAACTTGAGAAAGACTTGTGAAGGAAATATTTGACAAAGTCCCGCATTGCAGATTGGTTCAAAGCATAAAAGCCCATGGAGTCCAACATAATTTAATAAATTGGATCCAAATTTGGTTCGGTGAGACAAGGCATATATGGTGATGGTAACGGGTTGCGAGTATGTGTGTAGGAAGGAACTGCGGATGCTGTTTTAAACCAAAGACACAAAATGCTGCAGTAACTCAGCGGGACAGGTAGCATCTCTGGATAGAAGGAATGTGTGACGTTTTGGGCCAAGACCCTTCTTCAGACTGAGTCAGGGGAGACAGAGATACATAGATAAGGAAGAGAAAGTGGTCAAAACGAGACAAAGGGGATGGAGTACAAGGAAAATGTAGAATAGATCATTGTTAGCTAGGCGAAGGTAACAACAAAGCAAACAGGTAATATGTAATTGAGGACAGACTGTTCGGAGAACTGAGAAGGGGGGAGGATGTGAGGATGGTAGTTTTTGGCTGCAGAATTATACTGATCAGTTGGTAGGATTGGAGAGAATAAGAGATGGAATTTAAACCTGAAAGATGTGAGGTGCTCTATCTTGGCGGATATAAGTTTAGAGACAGAAGTTGGTGGGCGATAGGTGAAAACAGATAAGGAAAGGAAAGGGCAGATGAAGCAAGCTGGGTGACGACAGAGGCTGGAAGGTGATAAGTGGGACTAAATAAAGAAAGGATGATGGAACCAGAGGAGAGAAGGAGGGATTAACCGATGGAGAAGAAACCCAGGTGGAGAAGTGTGTGAATGACTGGCATGTGGGCAAGGATAACAAATCTAGGTAATGGGGAAGAGAGGGGATGAAAAAAAGTAAAGGACTGGAGAACCTAGAAATGTTAAAGTGACATGGGGAAAGTAGGTTATTTTAAATTGGAAAAAATTAACCATTGGTGACCTAAGCATAATATGTGGTGTTATTCTTCTGGTATGCATTTGGCCTCACTGTATATTTGGAGAAGGCTATGGATAGAGTGGTTGGTGTGGTTTTTAGTACATGACATTTATCGTATTTTGATTTGAACATAGTGTTCTCCTTTGTTTAACCTTTCCTTATCCTCCTCATCTTCCCCATGCTCTTGTTCCAACATGCCGGCTATATGAGAACTGAAAGTCCGTTCTAATGAAAGCTGCCTGACTTATTGAATGTAACCAGCATTTTCTGTTTTTATTTCAGATTTCCAGCAGAAGTGATAATGGGGAATAAAGAAATGGCAAATGAATGGAATAAGATAGTGGAGTGGCTATTACTTAGGAGAAGGTGCTTGGGAAGCTGAAAGGTCTGAAGGTGGATAAGTCACCTGGACTGGATGAACTGCACCCCAGGGTTCTGAAAGAGGTGGCCTTGGATATTGTGGGCGCATTAGTAATGATTTTTCAAGAATCACTAGTCAGGAATGGTTCCAGATGATTGGAAAATTGCAAATATTACTCCGCTGTTCAAGAAGGGAGCGCAGAAGAAGAGTGGAAATTATAGGCTGGTTAACCTGACCTCAGTGGTTGGTAAGATTTTAGAGACCATTGTAAAGGATGAGGTTTCTCAGTACTTAGAAGCACATGATAAAATGGGCCGAACTCACCAAAGTTTTGTGAAAGGGAGATCTTGCCTTACGAACCTGTTGAATTCTTCGAAGATATAAATAGGACAAAGGAGGATCAGTGGATGTGGTTTACCTGAATTTTCAGATGACGTTTGATAAGATGCTTTGAAAAGAGGCTGCTAAAGAAGATGATAACCTATGGTATCAGAGGGAAGGTGGCAGAAGGCAAAGAGTGGCAGTAAAGGGAGTTTCTTCTGGTTGGCAGCCAGTGACTAGAGGGGTGTTCTGTAAGGGTCGGTGGTGGGGCTGCTACTCTCCACATTGTATATCAATGATTTGGATGAGGAAATTGAAGATTTATGGCCAAGTTTGCAGTGTTACGATAATTGGTGGAGGGGCAGGTAGTGTAGACAAAACAAGGACTCTGCAGAAGAACTTGGACAGGTTGGGAGAGTGAGTAAAGTGGCAGATGGAATATAGCAAAGGGTGGAGTCATGTATTATGGTAGTAGGCATAAAGGCATAGACTATTTTCTAAATGGAAAGAAAATTCAGAAATCGGAGGTGCAAAGGGATGTGGGAGTTTTGGTGCAGGATTCCCAAAAAGTTCATTTGCATGTTAAATCGGTAGTAAGGAAGGACTAGAGGACTAGAATATTAAAACAGGGATGTAATGCTGTGGCTCTCTCAGGCACTGGTCAGACCATGGAGACGGTTCAGGGGAGGCTTACGAGAATAATCCCAGGAATAATTGGGTTAACATATGATGAATGTTTGAGAACATTGAGCCTGTACTCAACAATTTTAGAAGGATGAGGGGCGGGTCCTCATTGAAACTTAGCGAATAGTGAAAGTCATGGATAGAGTGGATGTGGGGAAGATGTTTCCACTAGTGGGAGAATCTAGGGTCAGAGGCTATTGCCTCAGACTAAAAGGACGTACCTTTAGAAAGGAGATGAGGAATTTCTTTAGTCAGAGGATGGAATTAATTTTCACAGAAGGCTGTGGAGGCCAAATCACTGGATATATTTTAAGCCGGAGATTGACAGATTCTTGATTAGCACTGATGTCAACGGTTATGGGGGAAAAGGCAGGGAAATTGAATTGCAAGGGAAGGATTCATCCATGATTGAATGGTGGAGTAGACTTGATGGGCCGAATGGCCTAATTCTGCTCCAATAATTTATGAAGATTTACATGATCCTCAATGAATATTTTTCTTGTTTTTACCATGGAAAACATGAAGATTGAGATGGTCAATGGTACTTTATTATTACGTGTTACATTGTGGGGTGTACAGTGAAATTCCTTGTTTTGCTTACAATCCAATAAAATTCTGCTATACTTAAGCACAATAGTCTGATTTAACTGGATTGCATGCAAAACAATTTCATTGCATCCAGGCATCTATGACTTGTGAAAGACTAGGGAACTTTGGGAAGTTAATGGTGATGTCTTGAGGACAGTCCGCATTGCAGTCGAGAAGGCGGCGGATTCCTAAAATGTATAAAGGTAGATAAATTATTCGGGCCCGATCAGGTTTATCCAAGGACATGGTGGGAAGCTAGAGAATAAATTTCAGAAGCCCTGATTGCAATATATCAGTCACTGTTAGACACTTGTGAGATACCGTCACATTGAAGAGTGGCTATTATTGTGCCTCTATTGAAGAAAGGTTGCAAGGAATAATTTGGTAGCTATCGGCCAGTTAGAGAGGATTCTGAAGGATAAAATATATGTGCAACTGGAAAGACAGAAGTTGATTAAGGATAGTCTTCATGGGTTCGAGCATGAGTGATTGTGTCATATGAAGTTGAAAGTTTTGAAGAGGTAACCAAGGAGGTTGATAAGGACAGGGCAATAGATATTATCAATATGGACTTCAGCAAGGTCTTTGATAAGGATTCACATAGTAGGCTGCTTTAGAATATTAGATTGCCAAGGGTCCAGAGAAAGCGAGCTAACTGGATACAGATTTGGCTTCATGGTAGGAAACACAGGGTGGTGGTGGTAGAAGATTATACATCTAGCTGGAAGCCTGTGACTGGTAGTATGCCTCAGAGCACATTCTGCGTCGATTGCTGTTTGTCATCTATATCAATGATTTGGATTAGAATGTGCAAGGCATCATTAGTAAGATTGCAGATGATGCTAAAATAGATGGTATCGTAGACAGTGAAGATGGTTATCATGAATTACAGCGGGGTCTAGATCAGTTGGGCAAGTGGGTCAAAGAAAGGCAAATGGAGCTTAATTTTGATAAGTGTTAGGTTTTGCATTTTGGAAAGTCGAACCAGGGAGAGGCCTTCACAATGAACAGTGTAGGGCTCTGGGGAATGCTGTGACACAGAGGGATCTGGGTGTACAAGTACATAGTTCCCTGAACTTGGTGTAACGGGTCGTGAAAAAGGCTTTTGGCATACTGGCCTTCATCAGCCAAGGAATTGTGTATAAAAGTTGGGACATTATGTTGCTGCTGTACAAGATACTGATGAGGCCGCACTTGGAGTAATGTGTTCAGTTACGGTCACCCTGCTTTTGGAACAATGCCTTCAAGCTTATTAAAGATGTTCTTTAAAGATGTAAAGATTATTAAAGATGTAATAACAGCGCATTTGGAAAGCAGTAACAGGATTGGTCAAAGTCAGCATGGAATTGTGAAGGGGCAATCATGCTTGACTAATCTTCAGGAATTTTTTGAGGAGGTAACAAGTAGAATGGATTAGGAAGAGCCAGTGGATGTGACATATCTGGACTTTCAAAAAGCCTTTGACAAAGTCCCACACAAGAGGCTGGTATGCAAAAGTAGAGCACATAGTATTGGGGTAAGGGTAGTGACATGGATAGAGAACTGGTTGGCAGACAGGAAGCAAAGAATAGGAATTAACGGGTCCTTTTCAGAATGCCAGGCAGTGACTAGTGGGGTGCCGCAAGGCTCGGTGCTGGGACCTCAGTTGTTTACAATATATATTAACGAATTTGGACGAGGGAATTAAATGTAACGTCTCCAAGTTTACGTATGACACAAAGCTAGGTGGCAGTGTGAGCTCAAGGAGGATGCCATGAGGCTGCTGGATGATTTTGATAGGTTGGGTGAGTGGGCAGATGCATGGCAGATGCAGTATAATGTGAATAAATGTGAGGTTATCCACTTTGGTGGCAAGAACAAGAAGGCAGATTATTATCTGAATGGTGTCAGATTGGGAAAAGGAGATGTGCAACTAGTTCTGGGAGTCCTTGCACATCAGTCACTGAAAGTAAGCATGTAGGTAAAGTGAAGAAAGCTAATGGCATGTTGGCCTTAATAGTGAGAGGATTTGAGTATAGGAGCAAGGAGGTCCTACTGCAGTTGTACTGGGCCCTGGTGAGGCCACACCTGGAGTATTGTGTACAGTTTTGGTCTCCTAATTTAAGGAAGCCCATTCTTGCTATTGAGGGAGTGCATCGTAGGTTCACCAGGTTAATTCCCAGGATGGCGGGACTGACATACGATGAAAGAATGAGTCGACTGGGCTAGTATTCACGGGAATTTAGAAGGATGAAAGGGATTCTTATAGAAACATATACAATTCTTAAGGGATTGGACAGGCTAGATGCAGGAAAAATGTTCCTGATGTTGGAGTCCAGAACCAGGGGTCACAGTTTAAGAATAAGGGGTTGGCCATTTAGGACTGAGATGAAGAAAACATTTTTCACCCAGAGTTGTGAATCTGTGGCATTCTCTGCCACAGAAGGCAGTGAGGGCCAATTCACTGGATGTTTTAAAGAGAGAGTTAGATTTAGTTCTTAGCGTTAACAGAATCCAGGGATATGGGGGGGGGGGGGGGGGGGAAGCAGGAATGGGGTACTGATTTTGGATGATCAACCATGATCATATTGAATGGCGCTGCTGGCTCGAAGGGCCGAATGGCCTTCTCCTGCACCTATTTTCTGTGTTTCTAAGCTAGAGTGAATGCAGAAATGATTTACAAGGCTGATACTGTGAATATGCAGGTGTTTGGGTACTTTGGAAAATGGAAGATTTCTGTGAAAAGATCAGCAAAACCTGCTTGACACCATTTGCAGAGAGTTGCAGAAGCATGTAACATAGATGGCCCCAGGGAGTCTGAAGCCTGGGAAGGGGTTGCTAAAGGTTTATGTCCATACGACCTGCAAATTGCTAATATGTCTGGGATTGTTCAGGTGGAGCTATGCCATGATGCTAAAGACCTGCTTGGGATTGGTTGGGGAAATGTTGTCTCAACTACGTTGCAATACCTTACTGTGGGTACTTCTGATTGGTCCAGCAGAGTGGTCTCACCAAAGATGTTTCTTTATTTAAAGATAATGTTTCTTTACTTAATGGAAGTGTTTCTCCCGGTGCTATATGTTGAAACTAAGTTATGTATTGTTATATGATTGGGCCAAAGAGTTGTCGTTCTATGTGTTTTGTAGCCAGTATCAGTAATTGGCTTGTAGGGGGTTGCCTCTCCCAAGTAATGTCATGCCCTTAGTTCAGAAGTGAGTGGGTAATTCTTTGAGGTGGGTCGGTTGATTTTGACTTCTGTTCTGTTTGCACAAAATATTGTTGTCTTGCGTGAGTGGATCGGCGACCGTCCCTGCAGTTTGTTCCACAATAAAGTAATGTTTTGGAACCAGAGTTCGGCTTAGTGTTTGACTAAACCAGAATAGGGGTAAGAGGTGTAGACCCGGAATTAACAATACCAGGACCCAAGGACTTGAGCTATATGGACAGGTTGGGCAGGGTGATATTACATAATCGTGAGGAGAATTGATGTGTTTTTTCTCAGGATTTTCTCAGCAGAATCAAGAACTGGAGAGCCAGGTTTAATGGGAGAGGGAAAAAATTTAATGTGAAGAGCAACTTCACCCAGAGGATCGTGGGTATATGGGACACGTTGCCAGATGAAGTAGTTGAGGCAGGTATGCTAATAACATTTTAAACATATTTGAACAGATACATGGATAGGAAAGGTTTAGAGTGATATGAGCCAGGTGTGGGCAAATGTGGCCAGCTTGGATATGGCTCATTGGCCGACTTGTTTCCAATACTTTGATTCTATGACTGCCTATGAGCCTATAACAATGAGGATGGGCAGCATGTAGAAGACTACCACAATTAATATAATCTCTCAGAAATATTGTAGAGTATCTCAAAGACAGGCAAGGCAGAAGATGCATTTGGGCTACTTCCTCAGATTCCATTTGAAACATGAATGTCACTGGAAGCATGTTGTACCCTTATGGTGGGTTGTGCTCCAGTGAATGAATGGTGAAGAATGAGTGAATCATGATTACTATCAGAATATTGGCCAATTACACATATGACTCATTTCCAAATACACAATCTCTTACTTTTGTGAAATAAGGTGAATTGACATTCACCAACCACAAAGCAAGGTAAATGATGCCTAAGGCACCTTGGAATACATGGAGGTTTGCAGTGCTGGTAGTTACTTATTTTCAGACATCTTATTTCTAGTTATCATTGAATAGTGTCTCAATGACCAAGATGCACAACATTGGTTTATACTTCAATAGAACCCCAGAAAGAGCCAAGCATGTAGGGGCATTGATGATTGAAGTTCATAACCAAGGTCTTCCATATATAAGAAAAATGCAATGATCTCAATTCCACACAATTTTACAATGCATTGCTACCCCCATCTCTTCATACCAAAATCAATTTAGAGAACCTTCCTGAACTGAATGACAGGTAAATCTATCCCTTAAATAAGCATATATTGCAACAAGAGCTGTCCAGTCAAAATTCAGGAGTGCATCATGCAAAGGAAAGCTAATAATATAGAAAGATTCACCTCCATTCTTTTAAAAATGACATGAGAATCCTGATCCCATACATGAACAGCACCACCATCAGTTATATACTCTTTGCAGGCTGTAACCATTTGGTTTGTGACCTAAAGTTGACAAAGCAAAATACAATAATAAAATTAATAAAGTGCAGAATGATTCAAAGATGAAACACAATCAGGGTATAATGCCTACCTTTATAAAGAGGGAAGTCATCTGTTGTGAGGTGTTATAGTACCTTGACACATTGTGGATCATTTGAATTGCATTTATCAAATTTGGAACACCTTTTGTCATGGTCACCTAGAAATTGAGCATAACAGTGAGAGATAAAATGTTGAAAATACTTCACAGACCAAAAGTTATATTACCTGAGGTTCAGGTTTAGATTTATGATTTCACATGTAACAATGTATAGTGAAAACCTTTTTGTTAGCATGCGATCCAAACAGATCAGATATACCATTCCAACTCGGGTACAATAGATAAGAGCAAATGGGAAGATACAAAGTGCAGCATTGGAGCACATCAGTTCCTTAAACAAAGACCAATGTCCTCAATTGAGTAGAGGTGAATCAATAGTACCCTGTCTTATGGAAGGACTGTTCAGAAACCTGAAAACTTTGTTCACTGAATGGAAGCTCTTCCATGTGGGAATAAACTCAGGTCACAGCTAGAGGGATACCTCTTGAGGTTGCTCGTGATATTTTAAACATAAATACTCAGCAGGTCAGGGAGTATGTGTGGAAAATAGACGAGTTATTGTCTTAACAAATTTGTTTTGCCTCCTCCCCAATTCCAACAAAGAATCTTCAACCTAAACCATTAGCTCTTTTCCTCTTCCATTGATGGGGTATGAACTTTTAGGTATTTCCAATTTTTTGGGTTTTATTCCAGATTTCAAACATCTTCAGATTGTTTTGATTCTCAATTAATGTTTCAGATTGATAACCATTGATCAGAACTGAAACTCTGATTTTCTCTCTCAATTTTCTTGTATTTCTAATCATTTGTATATCAGATTAACCGGTATCTGAAGTTTTCTTTGCTTTCTATTCAATGACATTTTAAAATTTAGCGACATACGACTATTCAAGTTTGGATGAAATGTTCTCGGAACATCAAAAGGAGAGAAAAAATTGTGATATTATAACGTATAACAGCAACATGTCCCACAGCAAATATATGAACCTTAAGCCAAATTCTAGGAGATGCATAAGTCCTGTCACCATTTCTTTACTAGCAGTGCAGAAAATTCACTGTTTTCGGATCCAAACAGAAATCTTCTGCATTTCAATGATAACATTGATAGAGTAAAAATATTTCTGAAGAATTTCAGTCATTATATCCCACCCGAGCAAGCCCAATGGTGGGTAAGTATACTACTATTAAATGGTCATCCTATACTCTTATTGGACAATAAAGTCACGTAATACTACTACTTTGCATAGTAACAGTTATCGGTCTGGAATATGTGCTAGTGTAGCGGCACCTGGTGGTGAAGCTGTGTATTCAGAACCCTCGTCATTGGTCGGGACTGTCACGTGACCGGGGGTTATTTCGCAGATTTTTCAATATGTTCAGTAGCTAGTGCTCCTCACGACGACAGGAGCTTAGATCGTTTATTCCTAACCAAGTACACATCTAGTTCGAGTGTTGTTTCGCTATTAAAGAACATTTCGCTCTACCTGCCTGATCTTACTACAATTGGTGACCCCGTCGATCCGAACGTTTTTCGGATCCTTTATTATGAACGCCACTGAGAACCTCGACGCCAACCTGGCTCAGCAAAATGCAGTTTCGCGAAAAATACCCGTTATCTGGGTGGTACAACCTCATGTGTGGTTCCTGCACATTGAGGCCCAATTTCAGATTCGGCAAATTGTCGCTGATTCGACTAAATATTTCTACCTGGTCGGCGTGCTAGACCATGAAACCGTCGCCCAATTGATTCCTTACCTTCAACATCCGCCTGCCGACAACAAGTATGGGGGCCTCAAGGCACTGCTGCTGCATATTTTTGGGCTCAGCTGCCGCGATTGAGCCTCCAGGATCCTGCACATGGACGACCTCTGTGACCGCAAGCCGTCTGTACTGATGAGCGAAATGCTGTCGCTGATGAACGTTCACCAGCCTTGTCATCTCTTTGAGCAGGCGTTCCTTGAGCAGATGCCGGACGACATCCGCCTGCTCCCCGCCGGTAGTGACTTCATCAATCCCCTGCAACTCGCCGAGCGAGCGGACGACTTGTGGCTCGGCAAGCAACAGGACGGCGCTTCCATCAGCCGGGTGTCTACAGCTCCGTGACGGCCCCAACGGTCCATTCCACCTTCTACCGACACTACACCACAACCGGCTGCTGCAGATTCCAGTAAGCGCCTGTGGTGTTACTACCACTAACACTGGGGTGCGGAGGCCCGCCGATACCGTTCTCCCTGATACATCCGGGAAATAGCTTCAGCCAATCACCAGTAGAGGCTACCGTGGTCAGCCAGAAACATCGCCTCTACGTCTGGGGCTGTCATTCCGGGCTCTGATTCCTCGTCGACAGAGATCAGCATACTGCCCCCGTCCGGTGTCGACACCCATTCCTGTAAACGAGGTCCCACCCTGACCACCGTCAACGGCAGTCCCATCCGGACTTACGGGAGTCATATTGTTCCCCTTGTTTTCGGCTCCCGACATTTCACCATCGCCGATGTCTCCCAACCATTGTTAGGCGCCACCTTCCTCTGGGCCTACTCGCTCATTCTCGTTCATTCAGAGACCCATCAGCCCGCATCGTCGCGGCCTGCGGTCCCCTGCAACCCACACCTCGACTGTCAGACGCGGACAAAGCGTACGCTCAAATTCTGGTCAATTTCCCCGAGATCCTGACCCCCCCCCAGTTTAAATCGGCCAACCCCAGACACGGTGTCATAAACATCCCCACCACCGGCCCATCGCTCCACGCACGGGCATGCAGATGGGTATTGTGCGGCGCTCCGACAGCCCATGGGCCTCCCCACGCCATATGGTCCCCACGTCTTCCGGCGGGTGGGGACCGTGCGGGGACGACCGCCACCTCAACAACTCCACGACTGCCGACCGCTATCCCGTCCCTCACATACAGGTTTTCACAGCCCATTTGAACGGGGCTAAATATTTTTCTAAAATTGATCTGGTGCGAGGGTACCACCAGATCCCTGTCCACTCTGATGATGTGCCCAAGACCGCCATTATTACTCCTTTTGGACTGTTTGAATGGTTGCAGGTGCCATTTGGCCTCAGAAATGCTGACCAGGCCTTTCAGCAACTTATGGACGTGGTTGGCCAGGGGTTAGATTTTTTTGTTCTTCTAT
Organism: Leucoraja erinaceus; assembly: GCF_028641065.1. Lineage (NCBI taxonomy): Eukaryota > Metazoa > Chordata > Chondrichthyes > Rajiformes > Rajidae > Leucoraja > Leucoraja erinaceus. The sequence goes on from NC_073381.1 coordinate 85,146,801, forward strand.
CTCGATGACATTCTGGTCGCCAGTCGCTCCCGCCAAGAACACTGCACATACCTCCGGTTGCTGTGTCAGCGCCTCAGGGACCATGGCCTCGCAATTAATCCCGCCAAATGCCAGTTCGGCCTCGATTCCATTTCCTTTCTCGGCCATCATATTACCCAACAGGGCACAACCCCCCTCCCCGCCAAGGTGGAAGCTATTCGGCAGTTTCCCCAGCCAGCCACAGTGAAAGGGCTCCAAGAGTTTGTAAGCATGATTCATTTTTATCATTGTTTTGTCCCAGCGACAGCCCAGGTTATGCGACCTTTGTCCCAGTGTCTGGCAAGCAAACAGTGGGACCTGGTGAGGGATGCGGAAACCACGGCCGTGTTTGACGGAACCAAGGAGGCGCTGGCCAACGGCGTGATGCTCGTTCACCCGCAGGCCACTGCCCATAACGCTCTCACCGTAGACTCTTCTGACACAGCTGTCGGACAGGGGTCCTCGAACAGTTCATTAACGGTCGCTGGCAGCCACTTGCCTTTTTCAGTCGGCACCTGCGCCCACCCCCCCCGAGCGGAATTACAGTTCTTTCAATCACGATCTCCTGGCCTTCAACTTGGCTAGTCGGTATTTCCTGGAGGGCAGACCCTTCACTGACCACAAACCCCTTACTTTCACTTTTGCTAAAGTGTCCGATCCCTGGTCAGCACGCCAACAACGGCATTTGGCTTTCATATCGGAGTCACCACCTGTATCCAGCACGTGGCGGGTAAGCATAACCAGGTCGCTGACGTCTTATCTCGCCCTGCCATTAATGCCGTTCTAACTTTAGCTCCGGAAATTGACTATTCTGACCTGACCACTGCGCAACGGGACGGGGACAAGATGCTTCCCTATCGCACTGCCATTTCGGGTTTGATACTGGACAACAGGTGCTCAGATCGTTTCTTCCTGACCAAGTACACGTGTAGTTCGAGTGTTGTTTCGCTAGTAAAGAACATTTTGCTCTACCTAACTGGTCTCACTACACAAGGAGATTTAAATGCAAAAGCCCAGCAGTAATTGGTGAAGAAGCAATAGTCCAAAAGTGCCAGTGCTGTAAGTGCAACAACGATTGTGTCCCATTAGAAGTGTTCTGGGAGTGGTGGGAAAACACTGAGAAATACAAGTTTAGCCATAACCAATATCAAGGAGAATATCAGCAAAATCTCCACAAGGCACTATCATGAGGCCAACATAATCTGCCTGTTATAGGAAAGATGTTGCTAAACTGCAACGTTTGCAGAGAAGATTTACATGGATGTTGCCAGGACTTGAGTACGTGGGCTATAGGGAAAGGTTAAGCAAGCCAGGACTTTATTCCTTGGAGACACGAGGATGAGGGTGATCTCATAGAAGTGGACAAGATCATAAGACGAATAAATAGGTGAAATACACAGAGTCTTTTACCCAAGGTAGGGGAATCAAGAACCAGAGGACATACGTTTAAGGTGAATGGGGGAAAAATTTAACAGGAACTTGAGGGACAACTTTTTTTTACACAAAGGCTGGTAAGTCTATATAATGAGCTGCCAGATGAGGTAGTTGAGGTACTATCACAACTTTTAAAAAGACATTTGGACAGGGACAAGGATAGGATAGGTTTAGAAGCATATGGGTAAAACACAGGCAAGTGGAACTAGTGTGGATGGGGCATATTGGTCGGCATGGGCAAATTGGGCTGACTATGATTCTACGACATGATCTGTGGCAGCAGAACATTTTACAGGGCTCCCAATGGCATCTATAAATTAGGAATTGCACTAAAATTGATGGTGTGAAAGATTGATGGATCAAATTATGTGGTCTCTGAACTAATAGTATCAAGAAAACATTATGCATTTCCATGAGGACGCAAGTGTCCATCGGTTGGCGCCACCGCAGTGGCGGCCTCACCGGCAGCTGTTGGTCCTTGCACCCTTTTTGTTGTTTTTAGTGCGTCTAAATGTATGTTTTAATGTTTCTTAGTATGTCTAATGTGGGGGGTGGTGGGGGGAAATTGGGGGAAACCATTTTTCAGCCACTTACCTGGACGGATATGCGTCTTTTCTTGTGTCACATCTTCACCCCCCCCCGCCCCCTTGCGGCCTATAAACTGAATCGGCCACTTCCTACCGGAAATGGCCCTGAGCTTCAGCAGCGGGCACAGCGCTGCATTACCATCGCGGAGTGGGGCAATCCCTTGCCGGGAACGCCAGTGTTGGAGATCCGGAGTGTTGGGTCTGCTGACTTTAACACAGTTGAGCTGGGGTTTGCGGAGCTTCTAGCCGTGGGTGCTGACTTTAACATCGCGGAGTCTGGGATCTTTTGCTGAGCATCGCCAGTGTTGGAGCTCCGTCCAGCGGGATCTGTGGACTTCGGAAGCCGCGGTCTACGGTAGGAAGCGGCCGATTCGGAAACTCCAAGCCGCTGAGTGTTCTGCTCCGATCCGATGCCAGTGTTTTGATCATCAAGGCGAGAGGGTCTGTACATCGGGCCATCCGTAGCGGCGACTGCGGAGAGTTCAAAGGCCCCGACCACGGGTGAACAAAGAGGAAGATGACTGAACTTTATTTGCCTTCCATCACAATGTGAAACATTGATTCCGCTGTGGTGGATGTTTATGTTAAACTCTATTTTTTATTGTGTTCTTTTTATTCGAATGGCTGTTTGGTAACTCAAATTTAATTGCACCAATTGGTGCATGTGACAATAAATGTGAACTTGAACTTGAAACTGCAAATCCAGGAATCTTGACTAAAAGTTAAAGTGCCAGAGAACTTAACTAATGGCGTCTGTTATTGCTGATTGTCCGCTATAACCAAGTAATGAAGGGGGGGGGGGGGGGGGGGGGGGAGTAAAGTTTAACCTAAATTCGGGTGGAAAGAAACGTGACGTTGAATGGTTAAACCAGCAGGAATTCACAGGCTGGAGAGCTGCTGAGTCCCCCAACCCCGCATACATTGCGCTAGGGACAGGTCCATTACTCACGCTGCCTTTATGATGCTCGCTTTCTCCACTCTCACCACTGGAAGCATGCCACATGTTGCCAGCTCAATGGGTAACTGGCAGAAGTGGGGACGGTGCAATGGGAGCATTGGTCTGCTTCAACCAAAATCCACTATATAGAAGACCTATTTTGTGAGGGTTTACTGTACACATAACGAACTGCAGATGCTGGAATCTTGAGCAAAAAAATTCCAGGTGCTGCACTAACTCAACGGGTCAGGCAGCATCTCTGGAGCTCATGAACAGGTGATATTTCGGGTGTGACCATTCTTCAGATTGATTGTAGTGGGGAGGATACAGCTGAAAGAAGGGTGCAACGGGATCCGGTAGGCGACGCGGAGGGCGGCGCGGCTCTGGCCAGCAGCGGCCTCTGCAGCCTGTCCGCGTTTTTATTATTTTCTGTCTGTGTTTTTATGTAGTTTTTGTTATTTTATGTTGGGGTGTGTGTGTGGGGGGGGGGGGGTGGGGTGGGGGGGGGGGGGAAACTTTTTGAATCTCTCCCTGCACTGGAGACCCGACCTTTTCTCGTCGGGTCTCAGGTGTCGTTGAGGCCGCAACGAGGAGCGGCCTCCAACAGGAAGAAGCCGGGGACTCAGGTGTCGACTCACCTCACCGTCGCGGAGCTGGCCGAGACCGGAGCGGGTGGAGCGGTGGAGGAGCGCTGCTGCTGCTGCTGCTGCTGCTGATGCTGCCGATGCCGCTGCTGCTGCTGCTGCTGCTGCTGCGGCCCGACCGGAGAGTCGGAGGCTCCATCGGCAGGTCTGTGGACGACGGCACCGGGAGCCCACGGCTCCCTGGAGGGAGACCGCTTTTCGGGGCTCTCGCAACGGCGACTTCTCCCGCCCGAGTTGCGGGGTTGAAGAGCTCCTGGAGCGGGGCCTACATCACTGCCCCGCGCGGCTGGAATGGCCGCGGACTCTGCGAGCGCACGCCGGGGGCTCCAACACCAAGACCCGGTGTGCGACCTCGCATCACCCGGCGTGGCTTCAATGGCCGCGGGACAATCGCCATCACCAGCCGGGGGCTTTGACTTTGACTCTGACATCGGGGGGGGAGAGTGCAGTGGAGAGATAAGTTTTTTTTGGCCTTCCATCACAGCTATGTGATGGATGTTTATGTTAAATGTAATTGTGTTGTGTCTGGGGTCTATTTGTGTGTAATGTATGGCTGCAGAAACGGCATTTCGTTTGGACCTCCAGGGGTCCAAATGACAATTAAATTGACTCTTGACTCTTGACAAAGTGATACGTGGATATGGTTGAGGGAGGTTGATTGGCAGATGGGTGGACAAAGGTCAGAGATGAAAAGGAGACAAAAGGCTGTGAGATAAGGAGAGGAAGTCTGAAATGTGAGGCTATAGGAAAGAATGTAGGTGGAAGGGGAGAAGAGGAAGGAGAAAGGAGGACAGGATAGAGGGAGAAATGGGTACTCATCTGGATGGGGCTCAGGAAAGAGAGAAGTGAAAAAAAGGGAAGGCAGGTTAGTTACGTAAAATTGGAGAATTGTATGTTCACACCATTGGATTGCAAGCTGCCGAAGCGGATTAACTCTGGCAATGGAGGAGACCTGGGACAGAAAACCTGCACCTGTGCAGAACTCATCGATTTTACCACCTTTACCACTAACTTCCACCCTCCCCTCAAATGCACTTTCTCCAGGGTTTTGGAGGCTGAGGGGAGACCTGATATATAATCAGGTATATAAAATTATGACAAGCAGAGATGTGGTTGACAGTCAGAACTTTTTTTCCCAGGGTGGTAATATCAAAGACTAGAAGGTATAGGGACTGTCCCACTGCAGCTACCTAATTGGCGAGTTTAGAAGAGTTTAGGAGAGTTTGAAAAAGTGTCATGTTGAAGACCTCCTTCGACTATGAGGAAGACCTCCTTCGACTATGTTGAAGACTAGCTTCGGGAAAATTGGACACCGAATAGTGGAGAGTGAAGACGATCTCCTTCGACCTCCCTTGGACTATGTTGAAGAATATCTACGACTACCTTCGACTACCCTTGATTACCTACGAATAACATGCCGACCTACTACGACCTACGACTAAACCTACGAGTAAAAAAAATATTGATTTTTTTTCCATGGCAACCTTTTTTTACTCGCGGCCTTTTATCAGCATGTTGAAAAATACGCCGCGACTGAGCTGAGGCCTCGAGTACGCGGGGACTACACTCAAGCATGAGGGAGAGTTACAAATACCTCCCAGGACCTCGTGTCGACCATGCTGCGAGTATGAGTCAAGGGCAAACTCTTCTGAACTTGCGGATTAGGTCGCCGCAGTGGGACAGCCCTTGAAATCTTTCAAGCAAGAAAGTCAAAGTTTAAAGGAGATGTGCAGAGTAAGATTTTTTGCACAGAGAGTGGTGGGTGCCTGGAACCTGGCTAGGGGTGGAGGTGGAGGCAGATATGATGGTGGCATTAAAGAGGCTTTTGGATAAACACATGGATATGCAGGGAATAGAGGGATATGGATTACATTCAAGCAGAGATTTGACTTTAAGGATACAGAGTGGAAACAGGCTCTTTGGCTCACCAAGCCTGCATTGATCAGCAATCACCTCATATACTAGCAGCTAGCACTATC